>NC_069499.1:403332655-403648072 GCF_027579735.1 Bombina bombina
AATACCTTTTATTAGTAGTGAACACCTCCTTATTCATAGGAGGAAGTAGTTACCCAACTGATCACTGGGACATACTAACAATCCACTATAGCAATCTAGTTGGATAAAGCTAAGAGCTTACTAACAACGTACTACAGCATTCTACTTAAATGTAACTAAGAGCATAAAGTGGATTATAGAACAATAATGTTGGCATCAAAATTGATATATGTACAAGTAACATTTACTGATATTGTGCTACACTGACCTATTATCTGAGAGTCCAGAATCTATCTCATCAATATTTAATACGTGTTCAGTTCGAACACCTTTGATTATAAATAATTTTCCTACAAGTTCATCAATAAAAGCTAAGAGATTACCAATAATCCACTATTGCTTTCTACTTAGATATAGCTATGAGCATAAAGTGGCTTATAGAACAACACTGTTGGTATTCTAATTAATATATTTACAAGTAACAATGATTGATATTGTGCTATACTGACTTATCATCAGATAGTCTAGAATCTATCGTACCAATATTTAATATCTGTTCAGTTAGAACACTTGTGCGAACAGCATCTAGTGGATCACAAAACAACCATATTATTATTTGATTAATATACTTACTAGTAACAATTATTGATATTATGTTATACTGATCTATTACCTGATAGTCTAGAATCTATCCTACCTATATTCAATATTTTGTTCAGTTCAAACACTTGTGGTAATTAATCATTCGACCACTAGTGCACCTATTCACCCCCCTGTATTTTAGTGCTGTAATGATGTAATACCACCTCATTCATAGTAAGGAATATTCATCCTAATAATTATACCTCTGATAGGTAGAATATATTTCTACTTTTATCCATTCTAACCGTTGAGCAGCCTCTTATTTAGTACCTTGCCAGCTAGATCCATTAGTGATCTAACACATCCACCATTTGTGTGCCACAGTCCCATATAGCCACTCATAATGTATTTGTTTGCACATTCCACAATATTATATTGGGAGTTTACACTCTTGTGTCAGAGTTTTATACTGTTTATTACGCAGTGGGGCTATTTGTTTGTGATTTACTTCTACCCCCACTCTTGTACTCCTGAGATTATTACTCTAGTAAAGAAGTACCTTCGCTACTTTTCTGTGCTTTTAATACACACACCAATTTAATTTTAATTATTTCTAATAAAAGCTATGTTTTACCCCTAATACTGGGGGATTCCATATGTTCCGTGGGAACCCTTTGTTCAGTATTTCACGTGTTGTGGAGTGCTATTTATGTACATACTTTTCTTCTGCTTTGCATTAGAAATCTGCTCTAGTTCTTGTTCCTATTTATGTACAGCACCCTGTTCCATTTATTCATTTATACATAAACCTCAACTATATTTACAGGGGTATCTCTTAATAATAGAAGAACACAACACGAGTAGTGCAATCGTTCTCTGTCTTTTTCTATCTAATGATTTTAAATGATTGTCTGTTTATAATTAGATTTCATAACACTGAAAAAAAAATTCACAGGGCTTTTGTTTCTATATTTATTCTTTACATTCTAAATTGACCTGAATTTTAAAATGACCAAACTTACAAGCGAAACACTAATAACGCTGGCCACAATATCAATATTTCTGGACTGCAATACAATTAGTGTGCAAATTGATATTACAAGTCCATGTTAAAACATATTTTTTTACCAAAGAAGGTTTAGTGTGTCCAGATTACAGATAGCACCAGATTACAAGTGGCGTGATATTTAGAGCTTTTTCTTGAGCACAAATACAACCATAAGTAAACTTTTAACTACAAGTTGAAAGTAAAATGTTTGTGCACAAGCAAAAGCTGATATGCGCTTACTTGAGGAATTCGGATATAGAGGCCACGCTATCTTCTTCTCCTCATAGATTTCACAGGAGAGTACAAACAGGAAAACACTGACACTTCTCACTTGTGTGCTATCCCCACAGGAGTTAAACTTACAGTGCTAACCTAAAGGTAAATATGGATATTTTACATTTCAATGTTCTTCACATATTTATTTTTTATTTTTAAATATATATATATATAAATCAGCAAAGTAATGGAGTCACTCACAGGGTCTTGTAAACGGGGGCAACCCTGAAACGTCAATAAAGACTTTGTTCTTCACTACTAAGACCCTGTGAGTGACTCCCTTACTTTGCTGATTTGTATTTTACTTGGAGTGCACCCAGGGCACCACGGGCTGGTTTTGGGCCTTTACAATTAACCAGGAGTGCTTCTACCATCCTCCTTTGCTCTCTCTCTCTCTCTCTCTCTCTCTCTATATATATATATATATATATATATATATATATACATCATGTTTTTGTTTTTTTAAATATATATCTATACTTTCATATATTTAGGTTTATACAAATTTACTGTATATACAGAGAACATTTCCAACTTGTAATATGCACACAAGTTAGCATAGGTGTGATATTTTAGCATGCCACTTGTAATCTAGCCCGTAATCTGTTTTGTATGCATTTGCAATATGACCCTGGAGAAGTCTCTCTAAGGTTTATTGGGGAAACCAGATGTGGACTCCTTGCCTAATTTTTTTGGAGGAATATGGCTGCACCTCACTGATGAGGCCCAAAGAAGGCGGAAACAATTGACTGGGGTTGCCATGTACCTTGTTAAGAGAATGATTGTTTGGTATTTGGTGGCTTGATTGACCTTGTTAGGCAGGATAAGACTGATATACTCCTCTGTGAAAAGCACAAATGGGCTAAAAGAGGCTCCTCCTAGGTAGTAACTCACCATTGAACAACCTACAGAGCTGTTGCTCATTCTTGGTAGAGCCCATTGCTTTATTTAATTATATGTATATATATATATATATATATATATATATATATACAGTATATATATATATATATATATATATATATATATATACAGTGTATATATATATATATATATATATATATATATATATATATATATATATAGTGGCTGCTCTAGACTTTGAGAGGCCTTAGGCGAAACTTGAACATGAGGACCCTACTGACACCCATAGTAAAAAATACATTTAACAAACTGCAACAATAAGAGAGAGAGAGAGAGAAACCGAGAGAGAGAGAGAGAGAGAGAGAGAGAGAGAGAGAGCTCCTACCTTAAACTACAATCTATAAACATGTAGACATTAAATCTGACACCTAAAAAAGAGTAAATTTTTATAAAGGAGTTGAAAACCAACCAAATCTGTTGGGAATGACTCAATACAATTTACAATTAAAATATCATGTCTTATTTTATATGACTGGACCTTTACTACAGGCACACTGCCTTGTACACACACACACACACACACACAGACTCTCACACCCAGACTCTCACACACAGACTCACACACACACACAGACTCACACACACACAGACTCTCTCTCACACACACACACACACACACACACAGAGACTCTCACACACACAGTCTCTATCACACACACAGACACAGACTCACACACACACAGACTCTCACACACACAGACTCACACACACACAGACTTACACACACACAGACTCTCTCATGCACACTCTCCCACAGACTCTCTCTCACACACACACACACAGACTCTCACACACACAGTCTCTCTCACACACACACACACAGACTCACACACACACAGACTCTCACATAGACTCTCTCTCTCTCACACACACACAGAGAGACTCACACACACACAGACTCACACACATACAGACTCTCACATACACACACAGACTCAGACACAGACTCACACACACATAGACTCACACACAAGCACTTTCACGCACTCATGAATACTACACACACAAACTACATAAATACTTACACACACTACATACATACATGCAGCACACTACACGCACACTCTTGGGTCTGTCTGACTGTATACAACCTGACCACCACCAGGTACAAAAATATTTACAAATAGTGTGGTCTTAACCCTTTAAGGACACAGCTTTCAGTTTGCTCAATTGTTTTATGACAGAAAAATTCTGTCATATGTCCTTAAGAGGTTAATTGCAAGGCTTACTTGGCATTATCCTATTGTTTAGTGAGTGTATTAGCAGGCAAACCATTAGCCCAACTTCCTGGCTCTGTAAATGCATGTGCACATATTCATGTCATAAAAAATTTAGCTTAACTCCCTGGTTATTTAAATGCATGTACCCATATTTATGTCATTATAACCAATTGTTATAATAATATGAATATATCTACATGAATTTAAATAGCCAGGAAGTTGAACTAATGGTCTGCCTGCTAATAAACTCACTAAACAATAGTAAAATGACAAGTAAGCCTTGTAGTGTAGCTAAGTTTATTATTAACAATAACAACAATTCACTACTTGGCGCGATATCCAGTGGGCGGAGTCGTTGTGAGAGAGGGCAGATCGGGCTGCTGGATCCATGCCAAGTCTGAAAAAAGAACGCTAGCCTCACTTATCCTTGGCGATACCGGACAATGCCTGGAGCCCTATACAGCAGCAGGGAACAAGCAAGGAAGGAGGGCAAGTTAAGCCTCTGGACCGGATACGGGTGCGCAAAGACAGCCGCGCACTAAGAGAAGCAGAAGCATAACATTAAAGAAAAAAGGAGGTTAGAGCACAGTTACAAGAGCTGCAGTTACACTCAAAAGGCAACAAAAATACAGGGCGCAGAGGAAAAGAAGACCCCAGAACTAGCGGTTTGTATACCTTAGTAACGGACAAGCTGATGGATTGGTGACCGGAGCCCCAGACAGGTACAGGGGGAAAAAAAAGAAAAATAAAACTGCCTAAAAGTGAGTACTTTTTTTTCTTCTTATACATCAAATCCCCAGAAGACAAAAAAGCCTGATTACTGTGGGGGGCTAGGTCTTAAATACCCCAAATAAGGGGGACCACAACATATCAATCACAGGGATCTTGATAAGGAATATAAAGGGATCTTTAACCTGGCCTGAGGACTATAGTTGGAGTCACAAAAACTTATATAAAATTCTTATGAATTTTAAAACCCCAAGAGAGGTCCCTTGTGGGGTATAACAAGTCTAGGTAAGGACTATATGCATGGAAAACACAGTGGTTAAAGACACTGTGATAAATGTAATATACAGATACCCCAAAAGGGTCAACTATAGTACCTAGTGAAGCCCCCTACAAGGGCGGAGGATTTATAGCCAGTAGATGGAAAGTCTTTGTTGGGTCATAAATTTCTACTGCGGGATGTATAAAGAAGATTTAAAGTGACCCTTAACTCGGCTTGAATACTTTAATTTGGGACACAAAATCAGACATAACACTTATGAATAACAAAACGACAAGAAAGGTCCTTTGAAGGGTATCATAAGTCTAGGGAAATGACTGTATGCTTGAACATTTGTAGCACACCGAATCCTGGAAAGGGGCACCCAGAGTACCTAGTGAAGCTCCCTACAAAGGCGAAAAAACTGAAATAAGTGTCTGGAAAAATTCTAGATATTTGGGTTAGAAGGCCTTTAAAAGAAAGGGAAGGAAAAAAGAAAAAGAAAAAAGGAAAGATAATAATAAAAAAAACAGTTTCATACCTTTAACAAAAAACTGGACCTGGGTCATATAAATTAGAACCTAGAAAAGAGGGGGGCATTTACTGTTTATGTTGTTCCTAATAGGAATTGAATGGGTAAGAACTATTGATCGCTAGGATAGCCCAAAGAGTAATAGGTAAATGGCGTACCATATATGATAATAGTGGGATCAGTTGTATAAAAACTCTAAAATAATCATATTGATAGGTGTAATCATATTTTTACTTTCATGTTACACAATCTGACAGGGAAATGTATTTTCTATTGTCCATATATTGGTGTTGAACTAAAATCAAAATAGCTATATAACATCTAACACAGACGCCAAAAAAGTTTTTTCACATTAGAATTTTGTAGAAGTGTTAATCCTTTTTATAAGGCACATTATAACTTAAGGACTGTGACAATATAGAACTATTGAGTTTTAAGGTAAACAAAAATTCAAGGTTCACAGGATTTCATTGATTAGTTTGATAACTTAAGTAAATAGTGGAAGAGTACCCTGAGCGACAGGAACTTAGAAATAAAATGTGGATAGGTATCAAATAACAGATTGTAAAAGTAAATTGAGATACAAAGGTATCAATAGAAGAAAACAGGTGACTTTTTTATTTTTAAGAGGCAGGTGTGGTATTCAATAATTTGTTTAAACCTAGGATAGAAATATCTGAAACAGAAGAACATAGTAAGAAACAAAATAGGAATGTTTAGAATGTAATTCAATTGGGGACAGATTACTAAGGGAAAGTACATAGTCTATTGGTCTAGTATATTGTTTCCCTTTATTCAGAGGGATATATGGCCACTTTGGTCTTAGTGCACAGAACACTTTTTTTTTTTTTTACATTTATTATATTTTTATCACAATAACACACACAAAAAAAACCCAATAACAACAATTCACATTTGCAATAGTCTAGTGGGAGTGGTACTCACTCAATTGGTTGCTCCTTACTGCACCCACGTCTACTTTTTATTTTTCCTGGATACGGACAGTGAGTGGCAATAGGACTCCTCATTTAGCCTCACCTTGTTGCATCCCCAGGCCCTGACAAGTGTTTCTAAGGGAGAATTGAAGCTTCCACCGGTGTGGAATCACATGTGGGAGGAATTCATTTGTAAAAATGCCAGCGCTGCCTACTGCAGCCAAAGTGCACTGACCTCAAGCAGACAGCAGTGAGCACACAAGCATTGTCTTCTAATTCTAACTAATGTGTCAGGTTTACAGCTGGCTAATACTCCTCTCCTCCTCAGCTTGCAATTGCTGCACATCTCCCTTATCCAAGATCCTAAGAGCCGCAGATGTAACTGCACCCTAAGGAGTAATAAAAGCTAGCCAGCGTTAGACCTTACTCCCACGAGTCCCACCAATCACTCACTGAGGCTCTGAGCGTCTTGTTTGTATGTTTAGCTTCAGACAGAGCACATCGCAGCCACGGCAGCCGGCAGGCATCTCTGCACAGGGCCCAGTGCTCCACCCAGTCTCATCTTGCTGACATGATGGCTGTGCAGTGTGAACTACTTAGAGCAGGAGTCACGGTGCTAAAAAAATTGAGAGATAGAGTCCTTCCTAGCGTGCTGCTAGTGCAACACATAGTAACAGACTGAGACATACACCATGCGGCATTGCAGGAGCAGGAGGTGAGTAGTAGCAGCAGCAGGCCCCCCAAGAGTGGCGGACCTCAAGGGCCCAGTCAGAACCATTGACTGTTGCTTGGTTGAACTTGTTCCGATTTCCCTACCTTGTCCTCTAGACCTGGCTGCAGACTCTTGAGTCAAGAATCTTGACTTTCCTCCTGAGCTGTACCTCTCTCCTCGTCACTGCCACTCTGCTAGATTAAACCCACCATCGGTGGGGTCCAGTCCTCTCGCTACTGACAATTTGAATTGAGCGAGCTCAGCGCTGCATCATAATGTGACAGTGATGCATACCCGCCCCCAACCAACAAACATGGCAGCAGTGTGGGCAACATGACAATGGGTCAAGGCAGGGGGTGGGAGACGGAGACCCACTGGAGAGACTATCAGACAGGCAGTTACTCCTCCCTCATCAAGCCAGGGGGTTGGGAGACGGAGACCCATTGGAGAGACTATCAGACAGACAGTTACTACTTCCTCAGAGACTGAGTCCCTGACCATTAATGACCATTAACTAGTCAGCCGGCCCACAAAGTCCCAGTGATTGCGAGGCCTAAGACAGCCACCTAATTGGCCTAATTAGATGGCCTCCACTGTATATATATATATATATATATATATATATATATATATATACAAAAAAAAAAAAGAAGAGCACTCTCAGGAATGAACAACCAGCTCAATAACTTGTTTGCTTGTTCTATAGTGGTTTAACAACCTGAATGCAGCTTCTTTTTTGCCCAGTAATGCTTTTCACAAAGAAGAACTTTCCTGTAGTATAACAGTCAGTCCAGCACCGAAATACCAGGCAATTCCTTTCTGAACAAGGAACATGACAAACCTAGACGATCATTTTGGCCTTCATTGGGCCTTGTCAGGGAGGTGTAGCCATTTTCTTCTAAGCACACTGAGCAAGGAGTCCACATCTAATTGCCTCTCTTTCCCTTAGTGAGACATAATACACAAAAAGAGAAGCGCAATCTCAAGAACGAACAACCAGCTTAATAACTTGTTAGCTTGTTATATGGTGGTTTTCCACCTGGGTGCAGCTTTTTTTTTTTAGCCCAGTAATACTTTTCGCAGAGAAGAACTTTCCTGTAGTATATCAGTCTGATGCCACCTATTACGGTCAGTCCAGTGCCAAAATACCAGGCAATTCCTCTCTGAACAAGGAACAAGGCAACCCCAGATGATCGTTTCGGACTTCATATATGTGTGTGTATACATACCCCCAACTGTCCCGATTTTTGCGGGACAGTCCCGATTTTAGGGGTCTGTCCACCTGTCCCGGGTTGCAAGCCATCTGTCCCGATTTGCCCCAGGCACTAAAAAAAAAAAAAAAAAAAAAAATTTAATTCTATTGGGCCCATACTCAGAAGCAGCTGGCTTTGCTCTCACAGGGTTATATACCTGTTAGATTCCCTGTGGAAAAGGAATAGTGTGTGGGTTAAGCAGGAGTAAGAAGGCTGTATACACTCTGACCACGGGTAATGGTGACCTCTCTAACCTACCTCTGGTAGTGATGATGTCTAGCCCCTGATTATAATAGTAGCATGCCTTCAGTTTTATACAGTGAGCAGTGCTAATACCAGGGTAACGAACAGTGGCAGCGGCAGACTGTCAGCTAATGTGCTTGCCAACCCCAGGACCCCATACAATGAATTACAGATACCCATATATGATGTAGTGTGTGTGTCTATCTGTATCCATAACTGTGTGTGTGTATCTGTATGTATACGTTTATGCTATGTAGTGTGTGTGTGTGTTTGTCTGAATGTATAAATGTAAGCTATGTAGTGTGTGTATGTGTATCTGCATGTATAAGTGTGTATCTGCATGTATAAGTGTATGCTATGTAGTGTGTGTGTATCTGCATGTATTAGTGTATGCTGCATGTATAAGTGTATGCTATGTAATGTGTGTGTGTGTGTATGTGTGTGTGTATCTGCATGTATAAGTGTATACTATGTAGTGTCTGTGTATCTGCCTGTATAAGTGTATGCTATGTAGTGTAGTGTGTGTGTGTATCTGCATGTGTAAGTGGCATTGCTATGTAGTGTGTGTGTATCTGCATGTATAAGTGTATGCTATGTAGTGTGTGTAAGTGTATGCTATGTAGTGTGCTACTGTGCATTGTTGCTGACTTTAAAGGCCAGAATCTAGAATATTAATGGGGAATGCAGAGAACAGTTTTAAAGAATTTATTATTAAATGTCCAATTAAGATAAAAATATTTAGCAATGTCTTTGCAAAGGCTAATTAAATACATAGCTCACATAGCCATACCAGTGGTTTGAGCTTGTGTTTGATTTGCTGCCTAAGTATATTAAAATATATGACTTTATTTAGAATTTTATTAATATTATTTTGGTCTTATGATTTTTTAAGCCCCGCCCACCACATTTCAATTTTTTATGCCGCGAGGGGGGGGGGGGGGACTGTGTCCCTCTTTTGAATTTTGAAATTTTGGGAGGTATGGTGTATATATAAAAAAATAAAACAAGACCGCAGAGCACTTTGGTGTTTCACTGTTTGAGACTAAGCTGATACGCAGTGGAAGGCTGGAGAGGATATTCAAGGCTGCAGTTTGTATGTAAGTAGAGAAATCACTATCTAAAGAGGATTTCGGATTCCGATGAGTTCACACTGCATCACGGATGTATAGTTGGGAGACATATTCGGCACATTAACTTAAAATTAACTGCCACAATTGTATGCCATAAAGACCTTACTATCTATATGTATCTTGCCACAACAGGAGGCCACAGTGTCTTTAACAGCACTTTGTTTATAATAGTAACTCATCCAAGTGACTTTACTCTCAGATTCGACTAAAATCTGAATGGAACATTGCTACAAATAGTCACAAAGGGGCAGTACAGTATATATATATATATATATATATATATATATATATATATTTGTCTAAATATTTTAATATGTTTATATTATCCATGTATATACATGTCCAGGGCCGCCACTAGAAATTTTGGGGCCCCTGACTTAACCATTGATCAGGCCCCCCCCCCCCCCCTTTGACATGTGCAATTTTTGACCAAGTGACTAAAACGTATTTGCACTTTATTCTTAAGTGTCTATTTAAACTTGGAAATGTTGTAAAGGTAGTAACATACACTGAAACACACACAAACACTCACACATAAGGATTCACATATAGGCACTCTAGCAAACACGCAAAGAGACTCAGACACAGACACCCGAACAGACACTTAGCACTTGTTTACATTGACCTGACAAGTAATGAAGTAAACTACAGTTTTGTAAAAAAAGGAAATTTAGAAAACAAAATATGGAGTTATGATTATCTTTTTGTAAAAGAAGATGTCAACTAAATGATGACAACAGCATGCAGTGGCTGAAAGGAAGGGCCCTGAACTGCCTAAACAATAATTTAAAGGTTAAATGGTAGATTGGTGACTTCCAGAAAGGTCTCATTAGTCTCAAAGTCTGTAGAAAGATGTGAATAATCAGTAGTAAGGTCAAAATGTCCTAAAAAGGAACAGACAATGGACACACACACACAAACTCAAACTTGCACATACATCCAAGGAAACACCAACAGAGACAGCCTCAGAAAACACACAGACATAGACACACAGACACCAACAGAAAACACATAAAGACATACATACACACCCTCACTGAGACATCCACAGAAAACACACAAAGACATACACACACCCTCACAGAGACACCCACAGAAAATACACACCCTCACAGAGACATCCACAGAAAACACAGACATACATACACACACACACACACACCCTCACAGAGACATCCACAGAAAACACAGACACACCCACCCACCCTCACAGAGGCATCCAGAGAAAATACACAAAGACAAACACACGCCCACCCTCACAGAGACACCCATAGAAAAAGCTCAAAGACATATGCACACACCCTCACAGACAACCACAGAAATGCACAAAGACATACACACCCTCCCTCACAGAGATACCAACAGAAAAAAAAATACATACACACTCATAGAGACACAAACCAAAGCACAAAGACATAAACACAGACACCCACAGAAACACTCACAGGAGGAAACATGTATGCACCTTGCATCCCCTAAATCAACAGTGTGTGACATGCATGATAAAAAAAAATGCAGAAATTAAGAGATCACTTTTTAAAGAATCATATTTGTAAATGTGCAAACAAAAATAATTCTTTGAATTCAAAATTGTACATTAATGATCTGGGTAGATGGCTAGATGAAGAAAAGTACTTTTAAAAGGTTGTCATATGTTTGTTTGATATTTTCCCCAACCAAGAGCACCACTTCAAATATAGTGTACAAATGTTCCCATCTGTCAGCTGTACTTGTGGATTTTGAAAATGCTGTACTCTATATGGTCTTGGTGGAATCATAAGCTGTGGTACTCATACCATTAGATCTGGTTAAATACAGGATTTAAGCTTGTTGGTATGCATTTCAAAATTAAGTCAGCTGTAGAGTAAACTGAACAGTTTTAAGTTAACCTGTCTCATTTCCAACACTGAGCAATCTTAGTCTGAGAGTATAACATGTTATGCAGATGTAAAAATCTTAGATAAAATTCCTCCTTGTATCGTGAAAGTCCTTGCATAAAGGGGCAGTAAACTGGAATGTAATATATATCATTTGTGTATTGAGAAGGAAACATTTCTGCATGGTTTTAAATATAGAATTTCTACAGCATTGTCAAATAATCATAAATACACTGCTGCTAAAAAAATATGTTTTTTATGGACCCCTGGCCCCACCATACAACTACTACCACACTGAAGTTACAATCTTAAATTGCACAAAGAAATAAAAAAAACATTTGCTAAGTAATTTCTACCTCCTCTGTAAATGAAAGTGATCAGCCGTCTGACTCAGGCACACACTCTACAAACAAAGTGCCAAGTCTGTCTCACACTGTGCATAGTGGTTTAGTGCACACTCAGAAATCCTCTCAAATGCTAATACTTTACTCCTTGTAATAACATTTCCATGTTCAATTAGCACTCTGCTGTAGTACCCACTGGTGGCTGCCAAAATTTTTTTTTTAGTTCTTGCCTCATGGGCCCCCCCTAGCCCATTGGGCCCCTGACAGGAGTCACCCCTGTCACCCCCTGATGGTGGCCCTGTACATGTCTACATATGTGTATTTATATAGACCTATTTAGACACACATATAAATATATATATATATATATATATATATATATATATATATACACACATACTTTTGAGCCCTTCCCGGTCATATATCGTATACGTTCATATAGATATATAGGTATAGATGTATATTTGACATATAAATAAATAAAAACAATATTTTCTTCTAAGTGAAGAATAAAGGTATTTGAAGTATTCCTAATGCACCTTCATCTTTAGCGCACTTGGCCTAGCGCATTTTTGGGTTAGCGGATAAGCGATAAAAAGAAAAGGCTTTTGTAGCGCATCCCCTAGAAGTCTATGGGATAAGGGATTTAGCACGGTCGCAGTATCTGACTTCCAGGTGTTAGCGCATCCACACTAAAATTTAAATAATACCAACACTAGCATGGGAGTGCACAATTAGCGTTCTAAAGCAATAAAAAAAGTATCCCTCCACTTATAATCTAGGCCCATGTCCATATGGCTGGGTGGCAACCCTCTGTGATATTTAATTAAAATGTTACTAATATAATAATATATGCTCAATATTAGCTATATGATTACAATAAATAACTATTTGCAAAGCACCATGTCTAATCATTTTAGATAAATGAAAAAATAAACAAGCATCATAAAACATAAATACATATATACATTTATTTAGAGTGATTTAGTGGAAAATAATATAGAAACAATTGCATGTAGGTGATAAAGTTTCATAGCTGAGAACAAATTTTAAGTATATCTAAAATGTCTCAGATTTCTAATATCCATTTACGTTATTTTCAATCTATATTTTTTTCAGCATGCAGATGTATATAATGATATGGAATTAGTTTAGCTATGGAAATGGTTCCTGTGTCCAATTCATTTTCAGCTAAGCATCATATTCCAAGCACATACGGGCTAGAATGACTATTAGGCAGCACAGGCAGCTGTGTAAGTGTGCTTTCTCTCTGAGGGCTCGATGATTAAAAGCTCTCTGGGCTGGCGAGATTATTAAAGAATGCTCGCCAGTCCTTCTATTTCCCTGGTGGAATGATCTAAAGCCACTTTTTACTCTGAAAACAAGAGTGTCTTGCTAAGGGCGTATACTGCATTTCCATATGAAAAATGCACAAAAAAAAATTTGTATTTTAAACATCATACAAAACAAATATTTGACCCAATTACACAAAAATAAGCAGGGAAAAATTGTATTGTTAAGGTGCATCAAAAATCATAACAAAATTCTTCACCAAAAATCGTATTTTAACAAAAAACTTAAAATCTGTGTGTAATTTACACAGGAATAAATCTAGTTAAATATGCACAGCATAAATCATAATTTGAGTGCACTGGATGTGCAAAAATCACACAGAAATTTGTACTTATAAATACAAAATGCAAAGCGTAATTGTTGTTTTTTTGTAAAATGGGCTGAACATGGGCGTATATGAAAATGTCTCTCTAATCCCAGCGTAATTCTATAAAGATATAAAGATCTCAGTTTTTCTCGCCAACTAAAAGGTGGCAAGCTTTTCTCAAAACACTCAATATACATATAATCCCAATAGAAAAACACATATATACGAAAATATAGGCGAATGTAAGATGTTCTACGCATAAAGCAGCATAATGTGAGTTATATTGGCTGCAGAATTTTAATTTTAAAGTGCTCCCCCTGCTCCCTGATAACTTCGCTCTAAGGAGTGAAGTGTCCCTATCCAGCGAGCTACTTAACTTTCAATAGGAGCCATCTCGCCACTCGCAGGGCCTGCCCCTTTTTATAGATCATTTCACTGGGACAGACCTGCGAGAGTCGGAGAGAAAAAGTATCTTTGAGCAGGCAATGTTTACATCATTAAGCCCTGAGAGACAGCTTGCTGGTTTGGCAAATAAACTTTCCAATTCACCCCTTATCATACATTATCACCACTTTCTGCACAGAACAGCTTGTTAGAAACTGTCGGCTAGATTACGAGTTTTGCGGTAAGAGGTGCTCGGTACTAACTTGCAAGTTATTATCACCGCTCACTTCCCTACAGCACTGGTATTACAGGTTTACAAAACCCCGGCATTAGCAGGCAATATTGCAACGTAATGCAAAATTGAGCTCCATACCGCACTCCAATACCACCGCTGAGGTGAGCTGCGGGGAGCTGGTTTTACATGCTCGTTCACGATTTCCCCATAGACATCAATGCCGGCTGAAAAAAAGTCTAACACCTGCAATAAAGGAGCGTAAAGCTCCGTAACGCAGCCCCATTGATTCCTATGGGGAAACAAAAGTTATGTTTACACCTAACATAAACCCCGAGTCTAAACACCCCTAATCTGCCGCCCCGACATCGCCGACACCAATATTATACTTATTAACCCCTAATCTGCCGCCCCTGACATCGCCGCCACCTACCTACACTTATTAACCCCTAATCTGCCGTCTCCGATATCACTGCCACCTACCTACACTTATTAACCCCTAATCTGCCGTCCCGACATCGCTGCCACCTACCTACAATTATTAACCCCTAAACTGCCATCCCCAATGTCTCCAATGTCGCCACCACTATACTAAAGGTGTTAACCTCTAAACCTAACCCTAAATAGGTGTTTTTTGTTAGGATTTTATTTGGGGGGTTTGGTTGTGTGGGTGGTGGGTTTTACTGTTGGGAGGTTGTTTGTATTATTTTTTTACAGGTAAAAGAGCTGATTTATTTGGGGCAATGCCCTGCAAAAGGCCCTTTTAAGGGCCATTGGTAGTTTATTGTAGGCTAGGGTTTTTTTTATTTTGGGGGGGCTTTTTATTTTGATAGGGCTATTAGATTAGGTGTAATTAGTTTAAATATTTGATCATTTCTTTTTTATTTTGTGTAATTTAGTGGGGGTTTTTTGTGATTTAGTTAATTGTATTTAATAAATGTAATTGATTTAATTGTAGTGTAAGGTTAGGTGTTAGTGTAACTCAGGTTAGGTTTTATTTTACAGGTACATTTGTATTTATTTTAGCTAAGTAGTTAGTAAAAAGTTAATAACTATTTAGTAACTAGTCTACCTAGTTAAAATAAATACAAACTTGCCTGTGAAATAAAAATAAAATTTAAGATAGCTACAATGCAACTATTAGTTATATTGTAGCTAGCTTAGAGTTTATTTTACAGGTAAGTTTTTAGTTTTAAATAGGAATTATTTAGTAATTAATAGTAGGTTTTATTTAGATAATAAATCTAAATAAAACCTACTATTAATTACTAAATAATTCCTATTTAAAACTAAATACTTATCTGTAAAATAAACCCTAAGCTAGCTACAATATAACTAATAGTTACATTGTAGCTATCTTAAGTTTTATTTTTATTTCACAGGCAAATTTGTATTTATTTTAACTAGGTAGACTAGTTACTAAATAGTTATTAACTATTTACTAACTACCTAGATAAAATAAATACAAATTTACCTGTAAAATAAAACCTAACCTGAGTTACACTTACACGTAACCTTACACTACAGTAAAATCAATTACATTTATTAAATACAATTAACTAATTAAAAAAATCAAACAAACACTAAATTACACAAAATAAAAAACTAATTATCAAATATTTAAACTAATTACACTAATTACTAATAGCTCTATCAAAATAAAAAAGCCCCCAAAATAAAAAACCCCTAGCCTACAATAAACTACCAATGGCCCTTAATAGGGCATTTTGCGGGGCATTACCCCAAAGAAATGAGCTCTTTTACCTGGAAGAAAAAAAAATACAAACAACCCCCCAACAGTAAAAAAACCTAAGCTCCACATTGCCCCTGGATGAGCATTGCCTTAAAAAGGGCATTTAGCTCTTTTTCCTTGCCCAAAACCCTAATCTAAAAATAAAACCCACCCAATGAACCCTTAAAAAAAACCTAACACTAACCCCCAAAGATCCACCTACAGTTATTGAAGACCAGCGATCCATCCTCAACGAAGCGGCAGAAGTCTTCATCCAAGTGGCAAGAATTCCTCAATGAATCCGAGAGAAATCTCCATCCAAGCAGCAAGAAGTGGTCCTCCAGACGGCAGAAGTCTTCATCCAGACGGCATCTTCTATCTTCATCCATCCGGCGTGGAGCGGCTCCATCTTCAAGACCTCCGGCACGGAGAATCCTCTTCTGATGATGGCAGCTGAAGAATGAAGGTTTCTTTAAGTGACGTCATCCAAGATGGTGTCCCTTGAATTCCAATTGGCTGATAGAATTCTATCAGCCAATCGGAATTAAAGGTGAAACAATTCTATTGGCTGATGCAATCAGCCAATAGTATTGAGCTTCAATCCTATTGTCTGATCCAATCAGCCAATAGGATTGAACTTGCATTCTATTGGCTGTTCCAATCAGCCAATAGAATGCAAGCTCAATCCTATTGGCTGATTGGATCAGCCAATAGGATTGAAGCTCAATCCTATTGGCTTATTGCATCAGCCAATAGGATTTTTTCACCTTTAATTCTGATTAGCTGATAGAATTCTATCAGCCAATCAGAATTCAAGGGACGCCATCTTGGTTGATGTCACTTAAAGGAACCTTCATTCTTCATTCGCCATCGTCAGAAGAGGATGCTCTGCGCTGGATGTCTTGAAGATGGAGCCGCTCCGCGCCGGATGTATGAAGATAGAAGATGTCATCTGGATGAAGACTTCTGCCGTCTGGAGGACCACTTCTTGCCATTTCGTTGAAGTCTTCTCCCGGCTTCGTTGAGGATTGATGTTGGGTCTTCAAAAACTGTAAGTGGATCTTCGGGGGTTAGTGTTAGGTTTTTTTAAGGGTTTATTGGGTGGGTTTTATTTTTAGATTAGGGTTTTGGGCAAGGAAAATAGCTAAATGCCCTTTTTAAGGCAATGCTCATCCAGGGGCAATGTGGAGCTTAGGTTTTTTTACTGTTGGGGGGTTGTTTGTATTTTTTTTTCTTCCAGGTAAAAGAGCTCATTTCTTTGGGGTAATGCCCCACAAAATGCCCTATTAAGGGCCATTGGTAGTTTATTGTAGGCTAGGGTTTTTTTATTTTGGGGGGGCTTTTTATTTTGATAGGGCTATTAGATTAGGTGTAATTAGTTTAAATATTTGATCATTTCTTTTTTATTTTGTGTAATTTAGTGGGGGTTTTTTGTGATTTAGTTAATTGTATTTAATAAATGTAATTGATTTAATTGTAGTGTAAGGTTAGGTGTTAGTGTAACTCAGGTTAGGTTTTATTTTACAGGTACATTTGTATTTATTTTAGCTAAGTAGTTAGTAAAAAGTTAATAACTATTTAGTAACTAGTCTACCTAGTTAAAATAAATACAAACTTGCCTGTGAAATAAAAATAAAATTTAAGATAGCTACAATGCAACTATTAGTTATATTGTAGCTAGCTTAGAGTTTATTTTACAGGTAAGTTTTTAGTTTTAAATAGGAATTATTTATTTATTAATAGTAGGTTTTATTTAGATAATAAATCTAAATAAAACCTCCTATTAATTACTAAATAATTCCTATTTAAAACTAAATACTTATCTGTAAAATAAACCCTAAGCTAGCTACAATATAACTAATAGTTACATTGTAGCTATCTTAAGTTTTATTTTTATTTCACAGGCAAATTTGTATGTATTTTAACTAGGTAGACTAGTTACTAAATAGTTATTAACTATTTACTAACTACCTAGATAAAATAAATACAAATTTACCTGTAAAATAAAACCTAACCTGAGTTACACTTACACGTAACCTTACACTACAGTTAAATCAATTACATTTATTAAATACAATTAACTAATTAAAAAAATCAAACAAACACTAAATTACACAAAATAAAAAACTAATTATCAAATATTTAAACTAATTACACTAATTACTAATAGCTCTATCAAAATAAAAAAGCCCCCAAAATAAAAAAACCCTAGCCTACAATAAACTACCAATGGCCCTTAATAGGGCATTTTGCGGGGCATTACCCCAAAGAAATGAGCTCTTTTACCTGGAAGAAAAAAAAATACAAACAACCCCCCAACAGTAAAAAAACCTAAGCTCCACATTGCCCCTGGATGAGCATTGCCTTAAAAAGGGCATTTAGCTCTTTTTCCTTGCCCAAAACCCTAATCTAAAAATAAAACCCACCCAATGAACCCTTAAAAAAAACCTAACACTAACCCCCAAAGATCCACCTACAGTTATTGAAGACCCGCGATCCATCCTCAACGAAGCGGCAGAAGTCTTCATCCAAGTGGCAAGAATTCCTCAATGAATCCAAGAGAAATCTCCATCCAAGCAGCAAGAAGTGGTCCTCCAGACGGCAGAAGTCTTCATCCAGACGGCATCTTCTATCTTCATCCATCCGGCGTGGAGCGGCTCCATCTTCAAGACCTCCGGCACGGAGCATCCTCTTCTGATGATGGCAGCTGAAGAATGAAGGTTTCTTTAAGTGACGTCATCCAAGATGGTGTCCCTTGAATTCCAATTGGCTGATAGAATTCTATCAGCCAATCGGAATTAAAGGTGAAACAATTCTATTGGCTGATGCAATCAGCCAATAGTATTGAGCTTCAATCCTATTGTCTGATCCAATCAGCCAATATGATTGAACTTGCATTCTATTGGCTGTTCCAATCAGCCAATAGAATGCAAGCTCAATCCTATTGGCTGATTGGATCAGCCAATAGGATTGAAGCTCAATCCTATTGGCTTATTGCATCAACCAATAGGATTTTTTCACCTTTAATTCTGATTAGCTGATAGAATTCTATCAGCCAATCAGAATTCAAGGGACGCCATCTTGGTTGATGTCACTTAAAGGAACCTTCATTCTTCATTCGCCATCGTCAGAAGAGGATGCTCTGCGCTGGATGTCTTGAAGATGGAGCCGCTCCGCGCCGGATGTATGAAGATAGAAGATGTCATCTGGATGAAGACTTCTGCCGTCTGGAGGACCACTTCTTGCCATTTCGTTGAAGTCTTCTCCCGGCTTCGTTGAGGATTGATGTTGGGTCTTCAAAAACTGTAAGTGGATCTTCGGGGGTTAGTGTTAGGTTTTTTTAAGGGTTTATTGGGTGGGTTTTATTTTTAGATTAGGGTTTTGGGCAAGGAAAATAGCTAAATGCCCTTTTAAGGGCAATGCCCATCCAAATGCCCTTTTCAGGGCAATGGGGAGCTTAGGTTTTTTTAGTTAGTATTTTATTTGGGGGGGGGGTTGGTTGTGTGGGTGGTGGGTTTAACTGTTGGGTTTTTTTTTTTTTTTTTTTTTTACAGGCAAAATAGCTGATTTCTTTGAGGCAATGCCCTGCAAAAGGCCCTTTTAAGGGCCATTGGTAGTTTATTGTAGGCTAGGGTTTTTTTATTTTGGGGGGGCTTTTTTATTTTGATAGGGCTATTAGATTAGGTGTAATTAGTTTAAATATTTGATTGTTTGTTTTTTATTTTGTGTAATTTAGTGGGGGTTTTTTGTAATTTAGTTAATTGTATTTAATAAATGTAATTGATTTAATTGTAGTGTAAGGTTACATGTTAGTGTAACTTAGGTTAGGTTTTATTTTACAGGTAAATTTGTATTTATTTTAACTAGGTAGTTAGTAAATAGTTAATAACTATTTAGCAACTAGTCTACCTAGTTAAAAAAAATACAAACTTGCCTGTGAAATAAAAATAAAACTTAAGATAGCTACAATGTAACTATTAGTTATATTGTAGCTAGCTAAGGGTTTATTTTACAGGTACGTTTTTAGTTTTAAATAGGAATTATTTAGTTATTAATAGTAGGTTTTATTTAGATTTATTTTAATTACATTAAAGTTAGTGGGTGTTAGGGTTAGGTTTAGGGGTTAATACCTTTAGTATTGTGGTGGTGACGTTGGGATTAGGGGTTAATAGGTGTAGGTAGGTGGCAGCGATGTCGGGGGAGGCAGATTAGGGATTAATAAGTGTAGGTAGGTGGCTACGATGTTAGGGGTGGCAGATTAGGGGTTAATAAGTGTAATGTAGGTGGCGGCGATGTCGGGGGCTGCAGATTAGGGGTTAATAAGTATAATGTAGGTGTCGGCGATGTCGGGAGCAGCAGATTAGGGGTGTTTAGACTCAGGGTTTATGTTAGGGTGTTGGGTGTAAACCAAAGGGGCTGCTTTACGGAGCTTTACGCTCCTTTATTGCAGGTGTTAGGCTTTTTTTCAGTCAGCTCTCCCCATTGATGTCTATGGGGAAATCATGCATGAGCACGTAAAACCAGCTTACTGCAGCTCACCGCAGCGATGGTATTGGAGCTCAATTTTGCTTTACGCTGCAATATTGCCTGCTAGTGCCGGGTTTTTGTAAACCTGTAATACCAGCGCTGTAGTGAGGTAAATGGTGACAATAACTTGCATGTTAGTACCGAGCACTTCTTACCA
This sequence comes from Bombina bombina, assembly GCF_027579735.1. Taxonomy (NCBI): domain Eukaryota; kingdom Metazoa; phylum Chordata; class Amphibia; order Anura; family Bombinatoridae; genus Bombina; species Bombina bombina. The sequence continues at coordinate 403,353,388 of NC_069499.1, forward strand.
CTAACTTGTAATCTAGCCGACAGTATATAATTTGTTTCTCTTGCCTGAATTTAAAGTGTGGTGACACCCCTACATTATTTTCTTTGCTGTTTCCTCAAAATAAGTATTTTAATATTTTTACAGGTTTTATATGATAACATATATTGCCAAATTAGAACACTTATATGATATAATTATATTTTAAAAATGTATTAAACTTTATTCAAAACACATATTTTTTTTTACCATTTGTAATATTTATTTTAAATTTACTATTGATTTGCAAATTGATTAAACTGTAGTTTACTAATACATTAAAGGGAGTCATAGGGCTCAATTTATCATATTGCTTTCACCCAATCAATCATGACCTTCCCTGCTTTCACGCAATCAATCATGGGAGTCAAGGGCTGATCTGCCTGGGATTATTTAAAAAAAAAAAAAAAAATTAGACTTATTCCATCTAAAGAATTTTTAAACAGATTTTCTGTTCAATCATTATTGGAGTTTAAAGGGCTGTTTTTGGATTATGTTTTAAAAATAAAAATAAATTTTAAAAAGAAAACGGAGAACAGCCTTTAAATATAATTTAACCATAGTAAGTGTTTCAAATTATTTCAGTATGCCTTTAAATAGAATCTAATGGTAATTGCTTTAAAACATATTGATAAGTTAAACGAAAATAATTATCTATCTTGCAATTTTAACACCATATTATAAAATGCTATGAAATGATGTGTAAAGTAAATATAGTGATATTTTAAATCTATTTGCTTTTGTTAGTATGCAGGTAAATGGGAATACAATTTCCAGGTAAGCCATTGTGGTCAGTATATGCTATTTTAAATGTAAGCATGGGTATCTGCAGATTTTTTTTTGATGGGGTAAAAAATAATAGAAAAAAAAATATCCTGCTAATCGCAATGTTATATCTCACACACATACATATATATGTAGATATCACAAACAAAATTCCAGGTGAATAATTGCCCCATCTTGAGCTCCCTCCAGATACCCATGAATGTAAGGCATTATTTGCTATATTGAAAATAGTAATCACAACAAGCTGGTGATTTATTTAGTAGTTTTAGAAGTTCAGAATAGATACAGATGCAGATCAGGCTCAAGAAGTATGGGGTGGCAGTGCACAAATGTTTATTATTATGTTAAGTAATATGAAATGACATATGTATACAAAACTTTCCAGTCCCAAAGTTTATAATTTGATTGGCTCAGGGATGGTGAAACAGTTAGTCTCTGATTTTGGCTCATGAACAGCTACTCCCTACTTGTGTCCTTGAGCTTGAGAAGTGTTTAAAACAATCTTGTTGAAGGGTTGTTTGTTTATTGTTCCAAAACAATGGGAAATAAATTATTTTTAATGTGTTTAACAAAACTGTTGCCATAGAGATGTGTGTTATTGGTGTTTGCTGCGGCTCCTGGTTCTGTCTGCAGCCACTTCCAAATAAGAATGGGAGAATGCATTGGCACATTCATCAAAAATAATAAATGCTGCTCAGTTTATTTTAATTTAATACGCAATGAGTGGCAAAAAGTCAAATTTAATTTTTTTAACACAAAATACTACTTTCTCTGTACTAGATATATTGAATGTAATTGAAGATTAAAATTCCAAGGATGATTCTCATAAACTATTGTAAGAATTTTTTTTTATTTTTGAGGAACATTTGTTTTCTAATTAAAAATATCAAACACAATCTCTCATTCCTATTTTGAAGGTATCCAGAAACAATTTTTTTTTCAATTGTTTTCAAATGAGAAAAAAATACCTGCACTATCATCATAAAACACCCAAAAATAAGTTTGCTTCTAAAGTTCCATCTCACTGCTACACTAATTATCAGCTAGATTTCACATCATGACTGTGCCTATTTTAAGGAAAAAATTTTTATCAAATTAAAAATGTGAATAAAAAAAAAATAAAAAAATAAAATACATTAAGATTAATTAATCTGTTTTGAAAAAGTGTTTTGTTTTTGGTTTCATTTTAAAAAGACTTGTTGCTTGACTATTTCTGTGCAAAAGTCATTTTTAGTCTATTGCATTTAAACATCAGTTTTAGTGCTTTTTCCTGTTTAGTATTCACATAAGTCATATCTTTTTCTTTTTTTTTTTTCAGGCTCAGGACTCATACATATAACTTTAAGATATTCTAAAATAAGGACATCTACCATGTAAAAATATATAATAAATAAAATAAAGTAAAAATATAAACAAAAATGAAGCAGAGGCAAAGCTGTTTCAAAGCAGCAGTTTCATTTCAAGACAACACTCCCCTCTTTCAAATGATTGATATTTTGTGTGTGTGATTGTGTGTGTTTCTTGTATGCTGTCTTTGGAACCACTACACTCCAGCACCTATTATTTACAAGGGTATGAGACACCTCATTTGATAGTGGAGACTCCTGTCTTTGAAAAACTAAAAGCTAGAAGAGCCCTTCTTCCCATAAGTCACCAAGTAGGGCAGGTGATTGACATTTTTCATTGTGATCACCTGCATCCTAGCCAGCTTTTCTCCTTTGAGTAGTTCCTCTTACACTTAATAACTTAAATATAATAAAACGTCTAATTGAAATATATCATTATTGAAGAGTCATACTCAAATAAATATTGGTTTATTGTATTTTGATGCATAGAATATACTTTAAAATTAGTTGACTTTACAAAGCATAGCATTTCTGTAAAAAGAAGCTGAAGGCTATTTACAGTGGATATATAAAGTTTATACACAATTATCACATTACATGTTTTTGAAATGAAAAAAACAAAATAAACAACAATGCAAATCTAAGACTTTTTTCATCTGTGATGAAACAAAAATCCAGAGAAAAACCCCCAAATAGTTAATTATTAGGAACATGTTAAATAAAAAAAGACTGCACCTTGGTAGCATAAGTCTGCACACTTCGCCCAACTAATACTTTGTTAAGCACCTTTTGCATTTGTTACAGCAGCACGTCTTTGTAAATAAGTCTCTATTAAATTTAAAAATCTAGACTTTGGTATTTTATTTATTGGCTTTGCACCACACATATATTTTACAATTTAGGCAAAAGAGTTCAACCTTTGTCTCATCAGACCACAGTACATTTTGCCAAATGGCTTGGGGTGAATTAATTAATTATTTGACATAATTTAGTTGGGCTTGGATGTTACTTTTTGTAAGAAAGGGTTTCTGTCTTGCAACCATACCCTATAACCCAGACATGCAGAATACAAGAGATGGTGGTCACATGCAAGGAGTGACTGGTACCTGCCAGAAACACCTGTAGATCCTTCAGTATTGCTGTTGGCGTCTTGGTAACCTCCCTGGAAAGTTTTTTCCTTGTCCTCTCATCAACTTTGGAGGGCTGTCCTTTGCAATGTCTCTGTGGCACCAAATTGTCTCTGTTTATTGTTGATTTTTTTGGCAGTACTTTGTGGTACAGACAGTGCATTCAATATTGCATTTTTATTCCTCTCCTGATTGGTACTTTTCAACAATTTGCTCATGCAGTTTCTTTGGCAACACTTTGTGGACCATGGCTCCTCCCAGTACGATGCCACTCTAAACATTCCAGTAAATTCTACTTTGATAGCTGACATTAATCTGAATTTAACCAGAATCACTTTCATTGATGACAGGTGTATGATATTTACCTACAGGTATGATTAAAAATATGACTGCCAAAGACAAACATGATTACTTTAGAGATAATCTTGAAATAATATGATGATCATCAAACTAATTTATAAGTTATTTGGACATCATCAGACATCATCAGGCTTGTAAATGAATCAGCTAATGCAAAAAAAATCTTGAGTGACGGCTTCAGAATGATTAGTAAATTAACTAACTGATTACTTCACAAGCATGAACAGTCAGTGAATAACTCTAGATCCATCTCATTTAAATATTTCAGCCTGTTGGCATACTTTAGGATGGCTTCTGATTACTAGTCTGGAGTCATCGATTACTTCAGAACGACTCCAGGAAGATCACCATTTTTGACTACGGTGGTTAACTGTAAACACAGCTAATGTCCCTATTATGAAATGGTGTGCAGACTTATGGAATCAGGGTATTGTAGGTTTTTCATTTAAAATGTTCCTTATAATTGTAGCCAAATATAGAAAATAGGTCAAACCCAAATTCTTGCAGAATTCGCTAGTCCAAAATAATGTTGGCCAGATAGTCTCAAATAGTCTCACAAAAGGAATGGTATGTCCCTTTGTTGATTCCTTGTATCATATGGCTATACCAGCTATTGCTGAGAGCTGTTCCTTCTCAAAATATCATGCTAGTCACCTGTTTAATTGAAAGAAAAGAAAAGGAATAGAGCATCACCATAGCGCATAAATGTGGCAAACAATATGGAAACCAGAAGTATAAGCCAAATTCTTACTCACACTTTTCTATGCACCTTATTTCAAGGTGTTGGATATCACACATTGAGATTAGTGTGGGATCATTAGATTTTTTTTTACAGAGGTTTCATTTTTGTTGCTAGGCAACTGTGTTGTAACTAGCTGAGCCTTCTGGCTTCCTATACACAATGTAGTAATCATATGAGGAGGAAGTAAGTCATATGAGGTTCCTTACCTTAAGTGGCTTTTAAGTTTATCCTTTTTATATACTTTGGGTGATTAGTTTAATAATGTTAAGGTAATTTTATATTCCTATGGCTGTATTTAACCAATATTATATTAGGGTCTATTCATTAGAAGTATTAGATTATTTAAAGTGGTGAAATAGTTAATAGCAATGTGATTGTTTAATTAAGAAAGGACTGTGATTGGTTCTTTTGGATGTAAATAGGATAGTGTATATTGTTTAAGATTACACATGATGAAGCAGCTAAACGTAGGCTGTGAAACAGGATGTGTTTTTAATCTTTTAATGTTATTTTAAATAAAATACTTTTACATTACACTGTCCAATTTAAAGGTCCTGCAGGACATGACTATCCAGATGTTTGTGGAGTTAGGATTTGCCTTCTTCATTTTATATTATTGTTGCTAATAATTAACTATTTGTTTTTGTTCTCTGGATTTTTGTTTGTTGGAAGATCACATTTCAGCTGTGTAGACTTTTTATATCCACTATTTCTATTTTGATAACATTTCAGTGCCTGTAATGTGACACAACCCGTTTAATGGCTCAATGTCTGATGATGCAGATGCAAATTTGGAGCCCATGTAAAGCAGGATTGCTAATGAAAGCCTGCAACCACAGGTTAGGAAACTGACTGTTTCTTTTTAAGCTGTGCTCAACCTTTGAATTTGCAGATTAGAATCACCCTGAGTTGATCCAATTTAGGTGGTTGACGGTTGTGTTCTTGTCCAATCTTAACTGCTAGCATTGTTGGCAGTGAGCACAGGCAGACAGGTTCTCCGCTTGCTATCTTGTCCGCCTACAGCTTCTTAAATGGATGCCTAAATGTTAGATATGAAAATGTAAACTTGTTGCAGATTTCTGAACCTGGGTGATCATTTCTTTTTCTAGTGTGATTTCAATGATTCAGTATGAGCTAGAATACAGGTCTCATATAATCTATCTTTTGTGTGAATTGACAGCTTTTGTTATGTTGAATATTTTTTTATACTGAGAATGTATTTTTTATAGTATTCATAGCATAATAAATACATTTTTCTATGTATATTTATTTGTATATCTGCTTATCATCATTTTTCAATGAGCCCTAATTTAATCTTATTTTTGTGTTGTCATCTCCCAACAGACTTTGCGCTTGATTATTATGTTCAAAGCTATTAAAATATAAAACACCTCTAAATGTACTATCCTTTTATCATTTTACTTTCATCAGAAAATAAGTGAGTTGCAGTTAAAAATCAAACCCTGAAATGCCAACCAGAGCAATCTTTTTGTCAAACACTTTTTTGACAAAATTGGTATAATAAGGAACAGAATTTGTACTTAACTCTCAAATAGAGTCAAGGAACTTTATACTTCAGAAGTATATCATTTTAAAAGTGGCTGAAAGCAAGGCAACGGTAAAGCATCTACTTGGCAGCAATTATTTAGAGCATTTAAAACTAACATGGAACCATATTTGTATGTTGTTTTTATTATTTCAATAATAAAATTAATAATAACAATAATGAGTATAAAATGGTTATTAAAAATATTGACATTAATACTTTTGCTGTAAAGATCTGATGTTTCAGCATACATGTAAACAGCATCAATAGCTTGCTCCAAAACCTTATTGCACTTCAATGATGACCAAAAACCTGGAAGAAATAGAAAAAAGGAATTAATGATACATACATTTTTTTTAAAAAAAACAGAATTTATGTTTACCTGATAAATTACTTTCTCCAACGGTGTGTCCGGTCCACGGCGTCATCCTTACTTGTGGGATATTCTCTTCCCCAACAGGAAATGGCAAAGAGCCCAGCAAAGCTGGTCACATGATCCCTCCTAGGCTCCGCCTTCCCCAGTCATTCGACCGACGTAAAGGAGGAATATTTGCATAGGAGAAATCATATGATACCGTGGTGACTGTAGTTAGAGAAAATAAATCATCAGACCTGATTAAAAAACCAGGGCGGGCCGTGGACCGGACACACCGTTGGAGAAAGTAATTTATCAGGTAAACATAAATTCTGTTTTCTCCAACATAGGTGTGTCCGGTCCACGGCGTCATCCTTACTTGTGGGAACCAATACCAAAGCTTTAGGACACGGATGATGGGAGGGAGCAAATTAGGTCACCTAGATGGAAGGCACCACAGCTTGCAAAACCTTTCTCCCAAAAATAGCCTCAGAAGAAGCAAAAGTATCAAATTTGTAAAATTTGGTAAAAGTGTGCAGTGAAGACCAAGTCGCTGCCTTACATATCTGATCAACAGAAGCCTCATTCTTGAAGGCCCATGTGGAAGCCACGGCCCTAGTGGAATGAGCTGTGATTCTTTCAGGAGGCTGCCGTCCGGCAGTCTCATAAGCCAATCTGATGATGCTTTTAAGCCAAAAAGAGAGAGAGGTAGAAGTTGCTTTTTGACCTCTCCTTTTACCAGAATAAACAACAAACAAGGAAGATGTTTGTCTGAAATCCTTTGTAGCCTCTAAATAGAATTTTAGAGCACGAACTACATCCAAATTGTGCAACAAACGTTCCTTCTTTGAAACTGGATTCGGACACAAAGAAGGCACGACTATCTCCTGGTTAATATTTTTGTTAGAAACAACTTTCGGAAGAAAACCAGGTTTAGTACGCAAAACCACCTTATCTGCATGGAACACCAGATAAGGAGGAGAACACTGCAGAGCAGATAACTCTGAAACTCTTCTAGCAGAAGAAATTGCAACCAAAAACAAAACTTTCCAAGATAATAACTTGATATCAACGGAATGTAGGGGTTCAAACGGAACCCCCTGAAGAACTGAAAGAACTAAATTGAGACTCCAAGGAGGAGTCAAAGGTTTGTAAACAGGCTTGATTCTAACCAGAGCCTGAACAAAAGCTTGAACATCTGGCACAGCCGCCAGCTTTTTGTGAAGTAAAACAGATAAAGCAGAAATCTGTCCCTTCAAAGAACTTGCAGATAATCCTTTCTCCAAACCTTCTTGAAGAAAGGATAGAATCTTAGGAATTTTTATCTTGTTCCATGGGAATCCTTTAGATTCACACCAACAGATATATTTTTTCCATATTTTATGGTAGATTTTTCTAGTTACAGGCTTTCTAGCCTGAACAAGAGTATCAATGACAGAATCTGAGAACCCTCGCTTTGATAAAATCAAGCGTTCAATCTCCAAGCAGTCAGTTGGAGTGAGGCCAGATTCGGATGTTCGAACGGACCTTGAACAAGAAGGTCCTGTCTCAAAGGTAGCTTCCATGGTGGAGCCGATGACATATTCACCAGATCTGCATACCAAGTCCTGCGTGGCCACGCAGGAGCTATCAAGATCACCGATACCCTCTCCTGTTTGATCCTGGCTACCAGCCTGGGAATGAGAGGAAACGGTGGGAACACATAAGCGAGGTTGAAGCTCCAAGGTGCTACTAGTGCATCCACTAGAGTCGCCTTGGGATCCCTGGATCTGGACCCGTAGCAAGGAACCTTGAAGTTCTGACGAGACGCCATCAGATCCATGTCTGGAATGCCCCATAATTGAATTATTTGGGCAAAGATTTCCGGATGGAGTTCCCACTCCCCCGGATGAAATGTCTGACGACTCAGAAAATCCGCTTCCCAATTTTCCACTCCTGGGATGTGGATTGCAGACAAGTGGCAGGAGTGAGTCTCCGCCCATTGAATGATTTTGGTCACTTCTTCCATCGCCAGGGAACTCCTTGTTCCCCCCTGATGGTTGATATACGCAACAGTCGTCATGTTGTCTGATTGAAACCGTATGAATTTGGCCTTTGCTAGCTGAGGCCAAGCCTTGAGAGCATTGAATATCGCTCTCAGTTCCAGAATATTTATCGGGAGAAGAGATTCTTCCCGAGACCAAAGACCCTGAGCTTTCAGGGGTTCCCAGACCGCGCCCCAGCCCACCAGACTGGCGTCGGTCGTGACAATGACCCACTCTGGTCTGCGGAAGCTCATCCCTTGTGACAAGTAGTCCAGGGTCAGCCACCAACGGAGTGAATCTCTGGTCCTCTGATCTACTTGTATCGTCGGAGACAAGTCTGTATAATCCCCATTCCACTGACTGAGCATGCACAGTTGTAATGGTCTTAGATGAATTCGCGCAAAAGGAACTATGTCCATTGCCGCCACCATCAAACCTATTACTTCCATGCACTGCGCTATGGAAGGAAGAGGAACAGAATGAAGTACTTGACAAGAGCTTAGAAGTTTTGATTTTCTGGCCTCTGTCAGAAAAATCCTCATTTCTAAGGAGTCTATTATTGTTCCCAAGAAGGGAACTCTTGTTGACGGAGATAGAGAACTTTTTTCTACGTTCACTTTCCACCCGTGAGATCTGAGAAAGGCCAGGACAATGTCCGTATGAGCCTTTGCTTGTGGTAGAGACGACGCTTGAATCAGTATGTCGTCCAAGTAAGGTACTACTGCAATGCCCCTTGGTCTTAGCACCGCTAGAAGGGACCCCAGTACCTTTGTGAAAATTCTTGGAGCAGTGGCTAATCCGAATGGAAGTGCCACAAACTGGTAATGCTTGTCCAGAAAGGCGAACCTTAGGAACCGATGATGTTCCTTGTGGATAGGAATATGTAGATACGCATCCTTTAAATCCACCGTGGTCATGAATTGACCTTCCTGGATGGTAGGAAAAATTGTCCGAATGGTTTCCATTTTGAACGATGGAACCTTGAGAAATTTGTTTAGGATCTTGAGATCTAAGATTGGTCTGAATGTTCCCTCTTTTTTGGGAACTATGAACAGATTGGAGTAGAATCCCATCCCTTGTTCTCCTAATGGAACAGGATGAATCACTCCCATTTTTAACAGGTCTTCTACACAATGTAAGAATGCCTGTCTTTTTATGTGGTCTGAAGACAATTGAGACCTGTGGAACCTTCCCCTTGGGGGTAGCTCCTTGAATTCCAGAAGATAACCTTGGGAGACTATTTCTAGCGCCCAAGGATCCAGAACATCTCTTGCCCAAGCCTGAGCGAAGAGAGAAAGTCTGCCCCCCACCAGATCCGGTCCCGGATCGGGGGCCAACATCTCATGCTGTCTTGGTAGCAGTGGCAGGTTTCTTGGCCTGCTTACCTTTGTTCCAGCCTTGCATTGGCCTCCAGGCTGGCTTGGTTTGAGAAGTATTACCCTCTTGCTTAGAGGATGTAGAACTTGAGGCTGGTCCGTTTCTGCGAAAGGGACGAAAATTTGGTTTATTTTTAGCCTTAAAAGACCTATCCTGAGGAAGGGCGTGGCCCTTACCCCCAGTGATATCTGAAATAATCTCTTTCAAGTCGGGGCCAAACAGCGTTTTCCCCTTGAAAGGTATGTTAAGCAATTTGTTCTTGGAGGACGCATCCGCTGACCAAGACTTTAGCCAAAGCGCTCTGCGCGCCACAATAGCAAACCCTGAATTTTTCGCCGCTAATCTAGCTAATTGCAAAGTGGCGTCTAAGGTAAAAGAGTTAGCCAACTTAAGTGCTTGAACTCTGCCCATAACCTCCTCATAAGAGGATGCTTGATTGAGCGACTTTTCTAGTTCCTCGAACCAGAAACACGCTGCTGTAGTGACAGGAACAATGCATGAAATTGGTTGTAGAAGGTAACCTTGCTGAACAAACATCTTTTTAAGCAAACCCTCTAATTTTTTGTCCATAGGATCTTTAAAAGCACAACTATCTTCTATAGGGATAGTGGTGCGTTTGTTTAGAGTAGAAACCGCCCCCTCGACCTTGGGGACTGTCTGCCATAAGTCCTTCCTGGGGTCGACCATAGGAAATAATTTCTTAAATATAGGGGGAGGGACAAAGGGTATGCCGGGCCTTTCCCATTCTTTATTTACAATGTCCGCCACCCGCTTGGGTATAGGAAAAGCTTCGGGGGGCACCGGGACCTATAGGAACCTGTCCATTTTACATAATTTCTCTGGAATGACCAAATTGTCACAATCATCCAGAGTAGATAACACCTCCTTAAGCAGAGCGCGGAGATGTTCCAATTTAAATTTAAATGTAATAACATCAGGTTCAGCTGGTTGAGAAATTTTTCCTGAATCTGAAATTTCTCCCTCAGACAAAACCTCCCTAGCCCCTTCAGACTGGTGTAAGGGCATGTCAGAACCATTATCATCAGCGTCCTCATGCTCTTCAGTATCTAAAACAGAGCAGTCGCGCTTTCGCTGATAAGTGGGCATTTTGGCTAAAATGTTTTTAATAGAATTATCCATTACAGCCGTTAATTGTTGCATAGTAAGGAGGATTGGCGCACTAGATGTACTAGGGGCCTCCTGAGTGGGCAAGACTGGTGTAGACATAGAAGGGGATGATGCAGTACCATGCTTACTCCCCTCACTTAAGGAATCGTTTTGGGCAACATTATTATCAGTGGTATCATTGTCCCTACTTTGTTTGTCACATTTATCACATATATTTAAATGGATAGGAACCTTGGCTTCCGAACATACAGAACATCGTCTATCTGGTAGTTCAGACATGTTAATAGGCATAAACTTGGTAACAAAGCACAAAAAACGTTTTAAAATAAAACCGTTACTGTCTCTTTAAATTTTAAACTGAACACACTTTTTTACTGAATATACGCAAAAGTATGAAGGAAATGTTCAAAATTTACCAAAATTTCACCACAGTGTCATAAAGCCTTAACAGTATTGCACACCAAATTTGAAAGCTTTAACTCTTAAAATAACGGAACCGGAGCCGTTTTTACATTTAACCCCTATACAGTCCCTGGTATCTGCTTTGCTGAGACCCAACCAAGCCCAGAGGGGAATACGATACCAAATGACGCCTTCAATAAGCTTTTTCAGTGGATCTGAGCTCCTCACACATGCATCTGCATGCCTTGCTTCTCAAAAACAACTGCGCATTAGTGGCGCGAAAATGAGGCTCTGCCTATGACTAGAAAAGGCCCCCAGTGAAAAAGGTGTCCAATACAGTGCCTGTCCGTTTTTTTAACAATTTGCCAAGATTAAAATAACTCTCCTAAGTTATAAACCATTAAACATGCTTATATAGTAAACGTTTTGGCCCAGAAAAATGTCTACCAGTCTTTAAAGCCCTTGTGAAGCCCTTGTATTCTTATATTGAAAATTAAGAAAATGGCTTACCAGATCCCATAGGGAAAATGACAGCTTCCAGCATTACCAAGTCTTGTTAGAAATGTGTCATACCTCAAGCAGCCAAAGTCTGCTCACTGTTTCCCCCAACTGAAGTTAATTCCTCTCAACAGTCCTGTGTGGAAACAGCCATCGATTTTAGTAACGGTTGCTAAAATCATTTTCCTCTTACAAACAGAAATCTTCATCTCTTTTCTGTTTCAGAGTAAATAGTACATACCAGCACTATTTTAAAATAACAAACTCTTGATTGAAGAATAAAAACTACATTTAAACACCAAAAAACTCTGAGCCATCTCCGTGGAGATGTTGCCTGTGCAACGGCAAAGAGAATGACTGGGGAAGGCGGAGCCTAGGAGGGATCATGTGACCAGCTTTGCTGGGCTCTTTGCCATTTCCTGTTGGGGAAGAGAATATCCCACAAGTAAGGATGACGCCGTGGACCGGACACACCTATGTTGGAGAAATTATATTTGAAACTTTTAAAGACAGTAATATAAACAAAATATGTCTCTACAATTACAAAGAAAAGAGCTCAATTTCACTTTTCTACACCTATTTTGAAACAGAGTAGAGTCTCTCAATACTAGCACCACCCAGTGCAAACTATTCTTAGAATCTGAAAGACTCGATTGGTTAGAAAAAGGAAACAGAAAGGGACTCCCATAATTTGCCTAAGTGGTGAGATGTCACCATTTTCCTGGCCAATCAGCTTCAGGGGAGGGTTTTACTTTGGTAATTGTGGCTTCCAAAAAAGGGAAAATTTGAGCTTGCAAAAGACCCATATATATTCTAAAATGCTAACCTTTTATTTAACGTTTGTCCTCCCTTTTTTTGTTAGCAGCAATTGCCGCAATTACTATCCAACATTTATTTACTTTACATAATGATGCAAGACAGACAAGGTTCAGTGCTATTAATGTCACATCACAGAAAATTACCTTTTAATATATGACTGCAAGCAAAAATTATTCAAACAATGCTTTTTGGAAAATTAAATAAGTGCATTATGCAGCCTCTTTTGAAATTGGATTGATTGATGTGATAAGTTGGCCTCCTGTAAATAATATATCTAATGTATAAATGTATGACATTTATGTATTTTTGTAATATTTTATAATAATCTTGGTAAACCCTATTTTTAGATGTAGACATCCATGTCATGTAATATTGTCTCTGCCAATATGTGCTATATTCTCAGATACTTTACAACACATGAGCACACATACGCTTCACAATGTACCACAAAGCCATAGACAAAAAGGGCTGACATTAAAATAGTGTTCAGAATTCATAACAATGAATCAAACATCTCAATATTATTTTTGTTACACAAAAAAGGCTGCACATACACAATTTATATAATAGGTGATTTTTCTTATCCAAATATTGAGAGATTACTATACATCAAATGAATGTTTTCTCAGATTTAGAGACTTTGGGATCAGGTGCACATATTGATTTTTGTACTGTAAAGGTTTTGTCAATAAAGCACAACAAATCTTTCAGCCATTCAGTCATTCTGTAGTAAATGGAACAATCACACGTTTTTTTTTAATTGCTTCTTAGACTAGAATAGTCTAAGGGCTCCATGTACTAAGCAGTCAGCGAGCTACCCGCAACAAATCTCGCGTCAAAATTCGCAAACTGATATGTACAAAGCCGTCAATTATGTTAAAACTCGCATCTTTAAAATTGCGAGCGTACTTATCCGCCAAACCTCGCTACCGCTCCATTTTTCACTGTAATTAGACACATTTGACCACCAACTCGCCAAAAACGAATGTACTAAAAAATCTATTTGTCCGCTCGCTACAATTTCCGCTCCCACCTCGTTATTTTTGCCTCGCCACCTTTTAGGTGGCGGGCAAGGTACAAAACAATAGGAAAGTCAATCTAGACGCCAGTCTAGACATATATAAAAGGCAGTAATATCAGCATTGTACTTACAGCATAACTGGCGTCTAATTTGTCTCTCATTTCCATGTACATAAATTGCGCCCAATTTGTCGACTGTAATTAAAGAGTAATCTATTTAAATTTGTATTGTATAGTTGTCAATCTTTATAATTATTTTTATATTAATATTTATATATTATCAGATCCAGATGAAGCCATATCCAAATTGTAAATAAATATTACAAAAATAACGCTCTGTTATCACTCTTCAAAAAATTTTGAACAATAATAAAGTTGTTTAGATAAGTTGAACTTTTATAGGAGCAAAATTCTATTCCCGCGACTACTATGATGTTCGTGACACCTTGCATGTCACGTGTTAATAATTGGCCAGACAATTCAACTGAAAGTTAAGTACATCAGCTTAGTCGCGGCGAGCGAGGCGTCAAATTTATCAACAATCTGCAACTGCTCGCGGCGGGCTAGACTTGTCTATTTATTGGGGGAATATTAGTACATAGCGACAGCGGACACCATTTCGCCCGCGGCGAGTAACGGCGAGTTTATCCGCGTCTACAATGACGGATGAATTGACTGCTTAGTACATGGAGCCCTAAGTCATCAAATATTTTTTAGAACTGTTTTGAAAATGAATTCAGACGTTTGTGTTCTTGTGAATTAATGTGTTAAATCTGGTCATTGGAGAAGAGATCAGGATCAAGTTTATTATTCAAGAGATAAAGTAGAATACATTCATTTCTGGTTAATAATATTTCCATATAGCTAGCTATATCCCATAAATACATACAGAACTGGGGAAGATTTTTGGGATTTGAGATCAGATATATTAGCGGTAGGATAAAATAGCTTCAAATTATTTGTGCTTCAAATGTTGGTGCTTTCTTATCGTATCCTAAGACTGGAGCTGAGCTACTAGACTTTCATATGACATCAAACACCTCTTGGTTAGGAGTAAAACCTGTGCTTGCCCTCACTCCCGAGAGTGCACTGAAAAAGCAAATTCTGTAACCTTCAAATGCTATAAATCAAGTTCAATTTTAGTTCATTTTCAGCATTATGAAAACCTAGGTTACAGATTTTGCTTTTTGACTGCTCTACAGATTGTTTGATACACAAAATCAACAGGTGTTTAATGTACCTTTAAGATTAGGGAACTAGTACCAAAAAAAAAAAAAAACACTGCAAATTAAGGGCTAGATTAAATATCATGCCCGTGCACTCATATTACAAGTTGAAAGGAAACGCGGCAGCACAAATGCAAACTAAATTTGTGCTTGTTGGGCTAGCATGGCTGAATAACTTGCGTAAAGGGTTAGGGCTAAAAGTTGCAAGAACAACATAAATACATGAAAATAAATTGTTACACTAATATATACATTAGCAAGTAAAATTATCCATGTAAATATAATTTAAAAAGGATTAAAAGGTATATGGTATATAACAAGTTATTTGAATGGAAAGGGCTATTATATATATATATTTCTAAATATGTGTATGTATGTATATTTACATATGTATACAGGCGTATGTTTATACGTGTATATGCTGTTTATGTATACATACGTATATACACATAAAAACACACACATATATATATATATATTTTTGTGTGTGTGTGTGTGTGTGTGTGTGTATATATATATATATATATATATATATATACACACACACACACATGTATACATATATATACATATGTATATATACTTTGGAGCCCTTTCCGCTGAAATACCTGAAAACAAGAAAAATAATTTCAATATATTTTAATATTTAATAATGTGTTACTAGTGTTTTTCACATATGGGAAAATGTTCTTTTTTTTTTAAATCGAAAAAGTTCTATGTATTTTAAATAGATATTCCTATATATATATATATATATATATATATATATATATATATATATATATATCTGTAAATGCCTATACCTCTCTCTCTCTCTCTCTATATATATATATATATATGTATACATACAGGTATAGATAGATATTTTACAAAACATATGTCATATATACATAGAAATATATATTTAAAAATAAATAGAACATTTTCCTTTATGTGAAGATTATTGGAATGTGAAATATTAATAACTACCTTTGGGTTAGCGCAGTTGGCCTAATGCATGTCGGGTTAGAGCTTATTCCAGTTTGCGTGCTACATTAAAGTCTATGGAGAGAAGAAGACAGCATGGTCACAATATCCAAAGTCAACTTGTAATAAGTGCGCTAACACGCAGTGCGCACCACTTGTAATCTGGCCTTAAATCAGGTTGTTATTTTATTTTATTTTTTTCTAATACTTTAGAATACAGATAAACAAAGATGAGATAGAGATTTAATGTATTAATATTTAGGAGAAACAATTAAATACATCTCACACAAGGGTTTTTCAACAAATATAAATTTTACTAATATAGCATCTTCTGGGAAAATAAATAAGATTTTTATTTTCCAGTGAAGGGCTCAAAGTTTTTCGTATGCATAACATTTTTTAAAGCTAAAATATTTATGGTCAAATCTGACTTCTCTATCATAAATACTTCATGCTGTCAGTATTAAACCTTAAATAATATATGCCACCTAAAATATAGTCCTGAGTCATTTTAGATGTACCTGTAAAGTTTCCCTTACAAAAAACAAACAAAAAAAGGATTTAGTTAATAATTTGTGAGTACATTAGAGTTTTTGCAGTTTCAGAAAACAATATTTTTGAATTTCTGGTACAAAATGACACCTCAAATTAATTTGTGTATTATATTTATTAAATGCAAAAATGATAATTAAGTCTGTTAAAGGTTTGCTACAATTACCTTCACACCAAAATGAGATTGTTGTTATTAATTCTTAAAGGGCACATTTAATTCAAAATAAACGTTTATAATTCAGATAGAGCATATAGTTTTAAGACACTTTCCAATTTACTTCCATTATCAAATGTTGAACAGTCTTTTTATATGTACACTTTCTGAGGGAATCAGATCCTACTGAGCATGTGTTTTTTTATTATGCACTTGTTACTGCAATTCTACTACATTAAGTGGTCTTTTATTGGCATTTATCAAGCCTTGGGGGTCAATTTACTAAGTGGCGAACATGATTTGCAGTATGAGTCGGACATGATTCCGCCCGACATCACAAGCATTTCTTGTGAATTGCTTGTGCATTGCCGACCCCTGCACATTCGCGGCCAATCGGTCGCTAGCAGGGGGTGCAGTCCGCCACCTAAATGGAGCAGCAACCGCTTCTTCTTAACGTAAGTTTCCAGCGACCCTGAAACTTTGGGTGGAGAAAGCAGCATCCACTGCTTATTAAATCTCCCCCATTGTATGTTATAACCTGCTCTTTGTACATTTGTTTGGGACAAGTGCGCGCCAGGGATAGGCACAGACAAAGGCTGTCGCGGACATTTTCCAAAGTACAGACCCTAGTGAAGGACACCAAGGTACATTTGAAATGAAAAACATTATTATATAGTGCTTGGTGTTATTATACTGATGCAGATACCACTGATCCTATAACCAGCCCTCCTCTGGCTATACCCATGTGCCAGTGTCACTACTGTGTCATTATATAGTGCTGGGTGTTATTATACTGATGCAGATACCACTGATCCTATAACCAGCCCTCCTCTGGCTATACCCATGTGCCAGTGTCACTACTGTGTCATTATATAGTGCTGGGTGTTATTATACTGATGCAGATACCACTGATCCTATAACCAGCCCTTGTCTGGCTATATGCATGTGCCAGTGTCACTACTGTGTCATTATATAGTGCTGGGTGTTATTATACTGATGCAGATACCACTGATCCTATAACCAGCCCTCCTCTGGCTATACCCATGTGCCAGTGTCACTACTGTGTCATTATATAGTGCTGGGTGTTATTATACTGATGCAGATACCACTGATCCTATAACCAGTCCTTGTCTGGCTATATGCATGTGCCAGTGTCACTACTGTGTCTTTGTATAGAGCTGGGTGTTATTATACTGATGCAGATATCACTGATCATATAACCAGCCCTCCTCTGGCTATAACCATGAGCCAGTGTCAGTACTGTGTCATTATATAGAGCTGGGTGTTATTATACTGATGCAGATATCACTGATCATATAACCAGCCCTCCTCTGGCTATACCCATGAGCCAGTGTCACTACTGTGTCATTATATAGTGCTGGGTGTTATTATACTGATGCAGATACCACTGATCCTATAACCAACCCTTGTCTGGCTATACGCATGTGCCAGTGTCACTACTGTGTCATTATATAGTGCTGGGTGTTATTATATAGTGCTGGGTGTTATTATACTGATGCAGATACCACTGATACTATAACCAGCCCTTGTCTGGCTATACCCATGTGCCAGTGTCACTACTGTGTCATTATATAGTGCTGGGTGTTATTATACTGATGCAGATACCACTGAGCCTATAACCAGCCCTCCTCTGGCTATACCCATGTGCCAGTGTCAGTTCTGTGTCATTATATAGTGCTCAGTGTTATTATACTGATGCAGATACCACTGATCCTATAACCAGCCCTCCTCTGACTATACCCATGTGCCAGTGTCACTACTGTGTCATTATATAGTGCTGGGTGTTATTATACAGATGCAGATACCACTGATCCTATAACCAGCCCTCCTCTGGCTATACCCATGTGCCAGTGTCACTACTGTGTCATTATATAGTGCTGAGTGTTATTATACCGATGCAGATACCACTGATGCTATAACCAGCCCTCCTCTGGCTATACCCATGTGCCAGTGTCACTACTGTGTCATTATATAGTGCTCAGTGTTATTATACTGATGCAGATACCACTGATCCTATAACCAGCCCTCCTCTGACTATACCCATGTGCCAGTGTCACTACTGTGTCATTATATAGTGCTGGGTGTTATTATACAGATGCAGATACCACTGACCCTATAACCAGCCCTCCTCTGGCTATACCCATGTGCCAGTGTTACTACTGTGTCATTATATAGTGCTGGGTGTTATTATACTGATGCAGATACCACTGATACTATAACCAGCCCTCCTCTGGCTATACCCATGTGCCAGTGTCACTACTGTGTCATTATATAGTGCTGGGTGCTTTATACTGATGCAGATACCACTGAGCCTATAACCAGCCCTCCTCTGGCTATACCCATGTGCCAGTGTTACTACTGTGTCATTATATAGTGCTGGGTGTTATTATATTGATGCAGATACCACTGATTCTATAACCAGCCCTTCTATGGCTACACCCATGTGTCAGTGTCACTCTGTGTCATTATATAGTGTTGGGTGTTATTATACTGATGCAGATACCACTGACCCTATAACCAGCCCTTGTCTGGCTATACGCATGTGCCAGTGTTACTACTGTGTCATTATATAGCGCTGGGTGTTATTATACTGATGCAGATACCACTGACCCTATAACCAGCCCTCATCTGGCTATACGCATGTGCTAGTGTCACTACAGTGTCTTTTATAGAGCTGTGTGTTATTATACAGATGCAGATACACATCCAGTATTTCACTCAGGCTTTATTTATTCCATAACTTATCACCCAATATCACTAGCAGTCTCTTGACAAGCCACTAACTTTATTCACACTACATAATTTTCTTCTGTTAAGTGTGATCAGTCCACGGGTCATCATTACTTCTGGGATATTACTCCTCCCCAACAGGAAGTGCAAGAGGATTCACCCAGCAGAGCTGCATATAGCTCCTCCCCTCTACGTCACTCCCAGTCATTCTCTTGCACCCAACGACTAGATAGGATGTGTGAGAGGACTATGGTGATTATACTTAGTTTTATATCTTCAATAAAAAGTTTGTTATTTTAAAATAGCACCAGAGTGTGTTATTACCTCTCTGGCAGAGTTTGAAGAAGAATCTACCAGAGTTTTACTATGATTTTAGCCGGAGTAGTTAAGATCATATTGCTGTTTCTCGGCCATCTGAGGAGAGGTAAACTTCAGATCAGGGGACAGCGGGCAGATGAATCTGCATAGAGGTATGTAGCAGCTTTTATTTTCTGACAATGGAATTGATGAGAAAATCCTGCCATACCGATATAATGTCATGTATGTATACTTTACACTTCAGTATTCTGGGGAATAGTACTTCACTGGAATTACACTGTAAGAAATACATAAAACTTTTTAATAACTAAGAAATTATGTTTAACGTTTTTGCTGGAATGTAAAATCGTTTTCATTTGCTGAGGTACTGAGTGAATAAATGTTTGGGCGCTATTTTTCCACTTGGCAGTTGCTTGATCTTTTTTCTGACAGTTTCTGTTCTCTCTCACTGCTGTGTGTGAGGGGGAGGGGCCGTTTTTTGGCGCTTTTGCTACGCATCAGAAATTTCAGTCAGCAGCTCATTGTATTTCCTGCATGATCCGGTTCATCTCTACAGAGCTCAGGGGTCTTCAAAACTTGTTTTGAGGGAGGTAATTTCTCTCAGCAGAGCTGTGAGATTATAGTTGACTGAGATAAAAAACGTTTATTCTGTAATTTTTTTCTGCTTTCAGAATTAGTTGTCTTTTGCTAATGGGATCAAACCTTTGCTAAAGTTGTGTTGTTTACAAGGATTGAGGCTATAACTGTTTCAACTTATTAATTTTCAACTGTCATAAATCTTCTGTGCTTCTTAAAGGCACAGTACGTTTTTAATAATATTCTAATAGAATTGTATTCCAAGTTGCAAGTTTATTTGCTAGTGTGTTAAACATGTCTGATTCAGAGGAAGATACCTGTGTCATTTGTTGCAATGCCAAAGTGGAGCCCAATAGAAATTTATGTACTAACTGTATTGATGCTACTTTAAATAAAAGTCAATCTGTACAAATTGAACAAATTTCACCAAACAACGAGGGGAGAGTTATGCCGACTAACTCGCCTCACGTGTCAGTACCTGCATCTCCCGCTCGGGAGGTGCGCGATATGGTGGCGCCCAGTACAGCTGGGCGGCCATTACAGATAACTTTACAAGATATGGCCACTGTTATGACTGAAGTTTTGGCTAAATTACCAGAACTAAGAGGCAAGCGTGATCACTCTGGGGTTAGAACAGAGTGCGCTGATAATATTAGGGCCATGTCAGACACTGCGTCACAGGTGGCAGAACATGAGGACGGAGAACTTCATTCTGTGGGTGACGGTTCTGATCCAAACAGACTGGATTCAGATATTTCAAATTTTAAATTTAAGCTGGAAAACCTCCGTGTATTACTAGGGGAGGTGTTAGCAGCTCTGAATGATTGTAACACAGTTGCAATACCAGAGAAAATGTGTAGGTTGGATAAATATTTTGCGGTACCGGCGAGTACTGATGTTTTTCCTATACCTAAGAGACTTACTGAAATTGTTACTAAGGAGTGGGATAGACCCGGTGTGCCGTTCTCACCCCCTCCGATATTTAGAAAAATGTTTCCAATAGACGCCACCACACGGGACTTGTGGCAAACGGTCCCTAAGGTGGAGGGAGCAGTTTCTACTTTAGCTAAGCGTACCACTATCCCGGTGGAGGATAGCTGTGCTTTTTCAGATCCAATGGATAAAAAATTAGAGGGTTACCTTAAGAAAATGTTTGTTCAACAAGGTTTTATATTGCAACCCCTTGCATGCATTGCGCCGGTCACGGCTGCAGCGGCATTCTGGATTGAGTCTCTGGAAGAGAACATTAGTTCAGCTACTCTGGACGACATTACGGACAGGCTTAGAGTCCTTAAACTAGCTAATTCATTCATTTCGGAGGCCGTAGTACATTTAACTAAACTTACGGCTAAGAATTCAGGATTCGCCATTCAGGCACGCAGGGCGCTGTGGCTAAAATCCTGGTCAGCTGATGTTACTTCTAAGTCTAAATTGCTTAATATAGCTTTTAAAGGGCAGTCCTTATTTGGGCCTGGTTTGAAAGAAATTATCGCTGACATTACAGGAGGTAAAGGCCACGCCCTGCCTCAAGACAGGGCCAAACCTAAGGCCAAACAGTCTAATTTTCGTTCCTTTCGGAATTTCAAAGCAGGAGCAGCATCAACTTCTTCTGCCCCAAAGCAAGAAGGATCTGTTGCTCGCTACAGACAAAACTGGAGACCTAACCAGTCTTGGAACAAGGGCAAGCAGGCCAGGAAACCTGCTGCTGCCCCTAAAACAGCATGAATTGAGGGCCCCCGATCCGGGATCGGATCTAGTGGGGGGCAGACTTTCTCTCTTCGCCCAGGCTTGGGCAAGAGATGTCCAGGATCCCTGGGCGCTAGAGATAATATCTCAGGGATACCTTCTGGACTTCAAATACTCTCCTCCAAGAGAGAGATTTCATCTGTCAAGGTTGTCAACAATCCAGACAAAGAAAGAGGCGTTTCTACGCTGCGTACAAGAGCTCTTGTTAATGGGAGTAATCCATCCAGTTCCACGGTCGGAACAGGGACAAGGGTTTTACTCAAATCTGTTTGTGGTTCCCAAAAAAGAGGGAACTTTCAGACCAATCCTGGACTTAAAGATCCTAAACAAATTCCTAAGAGTTCCATCGTTCAAGATGGAGACTATTCGGACAATTTTACCTATGATCCAAGAGGGTCAGTACATGACCACTGTAGATTTAAAAGATGCTTACCTTCACATACCGATTCACAAAGATCATTACTGGTACCTAAGGTTTGCCTTCCTAGACAGGCATTACCAGTTTGTGGCTCTTCCATTCGGATTGGCTACAGCTCCAAGAATCTTCACAAAGGTTCTGGGTGCTCTTCTGGCGGTACTAAGACCGCGGGGAATCTCGGTAGCTCCATACCTAGACGACATTCTGATACAAGCTTCAAGCTTTCAAACTGCCAAGTTTCATACAGAGTTAGTACTGGCATTTCTAAGGTCACATGGATGGAAGGTGAACGAAAAGAAAAGTTCACTCGTTCCACTCACAAGAGTTCCCTTCCTGGGGACTCTTATAGATTCTGTAGAAATGAAGATTTACCTGACAGAGGACAGGCTAACAAGACTTCAAAGTGCTTGCCGCACCCTTCATTCCATTCAACACCCGTCAGTGGCTCAATGCATGGAGGTAATCGGCTTAATGGTAGCGGCAATGGACATAGTACCCTTTGCACGCTTACACCTCAGACCACTGCAACTGTGCATGCTAAGTCAGTGGAATGGGGATTACTCAGACTTGTCCCCTTCTCTGAATCTGGATCAAGAGACCAGAAATTCTCTTCTATGGTGGCTTTCTCGGCCACATCTGTCCAGGGGGATGCCATTCAGCAGACCAGACTGGACAATTGTAACAACAGACGCCAGCCTTCTAGGTTGGGGTGCCGTCTGGAATTCTCTGAAGGCTCAGGGACAATGGAGTCAGGAGGAGAGTCTCCTGCCAATAAACATTCTGGAATTGAGAGCAGTTCTCAATGCACTCCTGGCTTGGCCCCAGTTGACAACTCGGGGGTTCATCAGGTTTCAGTCGGACAACATCACGACTGTAGCTTACATCAACCATCAGGGAGGGACAAGAAGCTCCCTAGCAATGATGGAAGTATCAAAGATAATTCGCTGGGCAGAGTCTCACTCTTGCCACCTGTCAGCAATCCACATCCCGGGAGTGGAGAACTGGGAGGCGGATTTCTTAAGTCGTCAGACTTTTCATCCGGGGGAGTGGGAACTTCATCCGGAGGTCTTTGCCCAAATACTTCGACGTTGGGGCAAACCAGAGATAGATCTCATGGCGTCTCGTCAGAACGCCAAGCTTCCTCGTTACGGGTCCAGATCCAGGGATCCAGGAGCAGTCCTGATAGATGCCCTGACAGCACCTTGGGATTTCAGGATGGCTTACGTGTTTCCACCCTTCCCGATGCTTCCTCGATTGATTGCCAGAATCAAACAGGAGAGAGCATCAGTGATTCTAATAGCACCTGCATGGCCACGCAGGACTTGGTATGCAGACCTAGTGGACATGTCATCCTGTCCACCTTGGTCTCTACCTCTGAAACAGGACCTTCTGATACAGGGTCCTTTAAACCTTGTTCTTAATGTTTTACAGGGCGTTCCGTTTGAACCCCTTCATTCCATTGATATAAAGTTGTTATCTTGGAAAGTTCTATTTTTAATGGCTATTTCCTCGGCTCGAAGAGTCTCTGAATTATCAGCCTTACATTGTGATTCTCCTTATTTGATTTTTCATTCGGATAAGGTAGTTCTGCGTACTAAACCTGGGTTCTTACCTAAGGTAGTCACTAACAGGAATATCAATCAAGAGATTGTTGTTCCTTCTTTGTGCCCAAATCCTTCTTCGAAGAAGGAACGTCTTCTGCACAACCTGGACGTAGTCCGTGCTCTAAAATTTTACTTACAGGCAACTAAGGAATTTCGACAAACGTCTTCTCTGTTTGTCGTTTACTCTGGTCAGAGGAGAGGTCAAAAGGCTTCTGCTACCTCTCTTTCTTTTTGGCTTCGTAGCATAATTCGTTTAGCTTATGAGACTGCTGGACAGCAGCCTCCTGAAAGAATTACAGCTCATTCTACTAGAGCTGTGGCTTCCACTTGGGCCTTCAAGAATGAGGCCTCTGTTGAGCAGATTTGCAAGGCTGCAACTTGGTCTTCGCTTCATACTTTTTCCAAATTTTACAAATTTGACACTTTTGCTTCCTCGGAGGCTATTTTTGGGAGAAAGGTTCTTCAGGCAGTGGTTCCTTCTGTATAAAGAGCCTGCCTATCCCTCCCGTCATCCGTGTACTTTTGCTTTGGTATTGGTATCCCAGAAGTAATGATGACCCGTGGACTGATCACACTTAACAGAAGAAAACATAATTTATGCTTACCTGATAAATTCCTTTCTTCTGTAGTGTGATCAGTCCACGGCCCGCCCTGTTTTTAAGGCAGGTAAATATTTTTTAAGTTATACTCCAGTCACCACTACACCCTTGGCTTCTCCTTTCTCGTTGGTCCTTGGTCGAATGACTGGGAGTGACGTAGAGGGGAGGAGCTATATGCAGCTCTGCTGGGTGAATCCTCTTGCACTTCCTGTTGGGGAGGAGTAATATCCCAGAAGTAATGATGACCCGTGGACTGATCACACTACAGAAGAAAGGAATTTATCAGGTAAGCATAAATTATGTTTTTTTTATTCCTATTATTTAATCAGAAAGAAAAGATATACTAAGGTTGTGGTGGACACTGCAAGGGCTAGTCACGGACACCAGTGTCCGTGTATGGACACCTTGCCTATCCCTGGTGCGCTCACATGTAACCTATGTGAGCAAGTTGCAAGCTCAATACAAGATGCAAAGGAGTGGAGAAAGCATGATTTACCTTTATATCTTATAAAGAAAACATTTTTAAAGCTTTTGCTTTGTGAAACTGCACAAACAAATACAGTGCATAGTGTTGATTTTCAAAGTTAGTGTAATATTCCCGCAATGTAAGAAGCAGCGGTCTGAGTTGGCGGAGATAAATCACCAAGAGTGATTAGTCATGCGAGTAAAGGGGTGGGCATTACACACTAATTCGGAGTGTGTAATGAAGCATAAAGGCCAGCAGACGAACAGATCCACTGCATGTATGCAGCGAAGCTGTACGCACATCATTTAATACATGGGTCCCTTTGTCTGAAATTTTATGTGCAATAGATTTTTTTTCTGAAAATGTTCAAAATGTATGTCAATTTGATGGCCCTCTGTATCATGTGACAGCCATCAGCCAGTCACAGACTTGTATTCTTATTGCACATGCCCAGTAGGAGCTGGTGCCTCAGAAGATGTACATATAAAAAGACTGTGCACAATTAAATAATAAAAAAAAATAATGTAAAGTCTCTTAAAACTCATGTTCTATCTGAATCATGAAAGTTTAATTTTGATTTTAGCGTCCCTTTAAACTGTGTCCATAGTTTTAAAGACATACGCCTAGATTTAGAGTTCTGCGGCCAAAGGGGTGCGTAGCTAACGCTGTTTTTTTTCTGGCCGCACCTTTTAAATACCGCTGGTATTGAGAGTTCACAGAATGGCTGCGTTAGGCTCCAAAAAAGAAGCGTAGAGCATATTTAACGCAACTTCAACTCTCGATACCAGCGGTGCTTACGGACGCGGCCAGCTTCAAAAACGTGCTCGTGCACGATTCCCCCATAGGAAACAATGGGGCTGTTTGAGCTGAAAAAAAACCTAACACCTGCAAAAAAGCCGTGTTCAGCTAATAACGCAGCCCCATTGTTTGCTATAAGGAAACACTTCCTACGTCTGCACCTAACACTCTAACATGTACCCCGAGTCTAAACACCCCTAACCTTACACTTATTAACCCCTATTCTGCCGCCCCCGCTATCGATGACCCCTGCATATTTTTATTAACCCCTAATCTGCCGCTCCGTAAACCACCGCTACTTACATTATCCCTATGTACCCCTAATCTGCTGCCCCTAACACCGCCGACCCCTATATTATATTTATTAACCCTTAATCGGCCCCCCACAACATCGCCTCCACCTGCCTACACTTATTAACCTTTAATCTGCCGAGCGGACCGCACCGCTATTATAATAAAGTTATTAACCCCTAATCCGCCTCACTAACCGTATAATAAATAGTATTAACCCCTAATCTGCCCTCCCTAACATCGCCGACACCTAACTTCAAACATTAACCCCTAATCTGCCGACTGGAGCTCACCGCTATTCTAATAAATGTATTAACCCCTAAAGCTAAGTCTAACCCTAACACTAACACCCCCCTAAGTTAAATATAATTTAAATCTAACGAAATTAATTAACTTTTATTAAATAAATTATTCCTATTTAAAGCTAAATACTTACCTGTAAAATAAATCATAATATAGCTACAATATAAATTATAATTATACTATAGCTATTTTAGGATTTATATTTATTTTACAGACAACTTTATATTTATTTTAACCAGGTACAATACCTATTAAATAGTTAAGAACTATTTAATAGCTAAAATAGTTAAAATAATTACAAAATTACCTGTAAAATAAATACTAACCTAAGTTACAATTAAACCTAACACTACACTATCAATAAATTAATTAAATAAAATACCTACAATTACCTACA
The DNA here is from genome assembly GCF_027579735.1 of Bombina bombina. NCBI lineage: Eukaryota > Metazoa > Chordata > Amphibia > Anura > Bombinatoridae > Bombina > Bombina bombina. Next base: position 403,380,098 of record NC_069499.1, read on the forward strand.
ATTAAACCTAACACTACACTATCAATAAATTAATTAAATACAATATCTACAAATAAATACAATGAAATAAACTAACTAAAGTACAAAAAATAAAAAAGAACTAAGTTACAAAAAATAAAAAAATATTTACAAACATCAGAAAAATATAACAACAATTTTAAACTAATTACACCTACTCTAAGCCCCCTAATAAAATAACAAAGCCCCCCAAAATAAAAAATGCCCTACCTTATTCTAAATTAAAAAAGTTCAAAGCTCTTTTACCTTACCAGCCCTGAACAGGGCCCTTTGCGGGGCATGCCCCAAAGAATTCAGCTCTTTTACCTGTAAAAAAAACACATACAATACCCCCCCCAACATTACAACCCACCACCCACATACCCCTAATCTAACTCAAACCCCCCTTAAATAAACCTAACACTAAGCCCCTGAAGATCTCCCTACCTTGTCTTCACCTCACCGGGTCCCGATCTGTCCAGAAGAGCCTCCGATGTCTTGATCCAAGCCCAAGCGGAGGGCTGAAGAGTGACGTCCATCCTCGGGCTGAAGTCTGGATCCAAGCGGCGGCTGAAGAAATCCATCATCGGCTGAAGTCGGAAGTCCATCATCGGGATGAAGTCTTCTATCAAGCCGCATCTTCAATCTTCTTTCTTCTGGAGCGGAGCGGAGCCATCTTCTTTCCAACCGACGCGGAACATCCTCTTCAACCGACGCCTACTCGCCGAATGACGGTTCCTTTAAATTACGTCATCCAAGATGGCGTCCCTCGAATTCCGATTGGCTGATAGGATTCTATCAGCCAATCGGAATTAAGGTAGGAAAATTCTGATTGGCTGATGGAATCAGCCAATCAGAATCAAATTCAATCCGATTGGCTGATCCAATCAGCCAATCAGATTGAGCTCGCATTCTATTGGCTGATCGGAACAGCCAATAGAATGCGAGCTCAATCTGATTGGCTGATCGGATAAGCCAATCGGATTGAACTGGATTCTGATTGGCTGATTCCATCAGCCAATCAGAATTTTCCTACCTTAATTCCGATTGGCTGATAGAATCCTATCAGCCAATCGGAATTCGAGGGACGCCATCTTGGATGACGTCCCTTAAAGGAACCGTCATTCATCGGGAAGTCGTCGGAAGAAGAAGATTTTGGAGCCAGGACGGATCGGTGTGATACCCGGCAAGGTGAAGACAAGGTAGGAAGATCTTCAGGGGCTTAGTGTTAGGTTTATTTAAGGGGGGTTTGGGTTAGATTAGGGGTATGTGGGTGGTGGGTTGTAATGTTGGGGGGGGTATTGTATGTTTTTTTTACAGGCAAAAGAGCTGAATTCTTTGGGGCATGCCCCGCAAAGGGCCCTGTTCAGGGCTGGTAAGGTAAAAGAGTTTTGAACTTTTGTAATTTAGAATAGGGTAGGGCATTTTTTTTTATTTTGGGGGGCTTTGTTATTTTATTAAAGGGCTTAGAGTAGCTGTAATTAGTTTAAAATTGTTGTAATTTTTTTCTAATGTTTGTAAATATTTTTTTATTTTTTGTAACTTAGTTCTTTTTTATTTTTTGTACTTTAGTTAGTTTATTTCATTGTATTTATTTGTAGGAATTGTATTTAATTTATTTATTGCTAGTGTAGTGTTAGGTTTAATTGTAGATAATTGTAGGTAGTTTATTTAATTAATTTATTGATAGTGTAATATTAGTTTTAAATGTAGATAATTGTAGGTAGTTTATTTAATTTATTTATTAATAGTGTAGTGTTAGGTTTAATTGTAACTTAGGTTAGGATTTATTTTACAGGTAATTTTGTAATTATTTTAACTATTTTAGCTATTAAATAGTTCTTAACTATTTAATAGCTATTGTACCTGGTTAAAATAAATACAAAGTTACCTGTAAAATAAATATAAATCCTAAAATAGCTATAATATAATTATAATTTATATTGTAGCTATATTAGGATTTATTTTACAGGTAAGTATTTAGATTTAAATAGGAATAATTTATTTAATAAGAGTTAATTTATTTTGTTAGAATAAAATTATATTTAACTTAGGGGGGTGTTAGGGTTAGGGTTAAAATTAGCTTTAGGGGTTAAAAAATTTATTAGAGTAGCGGTGAGCTCCGATCGGCAGATTTGGGGTTAATACTTTAAGTTAGGTGTCGGTGATGTTAGGGAGGGCAGATTAGGGGTTAATACTATTTATTATAGGGTTAGTGAGGCGGATTAGGGGTTAATAACTTTATTATAGTAGCGGTGCGGTCCGCTCGGAAGATTAGGGGTTAATAATTGTAGGCAGGTGGAGGCGATGTTGAGGGGGGCAGATTAGGGGTTAATAAATATAATATAGGGGTCGGCGGTGTTAGGGGCAGCAGATTAGGGGTACATAGCTATAATGTAGCTGGCGGCGGCGTGCGGACGGCAGATTAGGGGTTAATAATAATATGCAGGAGTCAGCGATAGCGGGGGCGGCAGATTAGGGGTTAATAAATATAATATAGGGGTCGGCGGTGTTAGGGGCAGCAGATTAGGGGTACATAGGGATAACGTAGTTGGCGGCAGTGTACGGAGCGGAAGATTAGGGGTTAAACATTTTTTATAGAGTGGCGGCGATGTGGGGGGTACTCGGTTTAGGGGTACATAGGTAATTTATGGGTGTTAGTGTACTTTAGAGCACAGTAGTTAAGAGCTTTATAAACCGGCGTTAGCCCAAAAAGCTCTTAACTACTGACTTTTTTCTGCGGCTGGAGTTTTGTCGTTAGATTTCTAACGCTCACTTCAGACACGACTCTAAATACCGGCGTTAGAAAGATCCCATTGAAAAGATAGGATACGCAATTGACTTAAGGGGATCTGCGGTATGGAAAAGTCGCGGCTGGAAAGTGAGCATTAGACCCTTTCCTGGCTGATTCCAAATACCGGCGGTAGCCTAAAACCAGCGTTAGGAGCCTCTAACGCTGGTTTTGACGGCTACCGCCAAACTCTAAATCTAGGCCATATATAGTAATTAAAATGTTGTTTACCTTTTGGTTGCAGCAAATAATAAAACAATGGGCTAGATTCATAGCTGCTTGGAAGGTTGCTAACTGGACTCTTTGTAATGAGGTTATCTTGTTTGAAATTCAAAGCTGATGAGTTTATTTATGTTTATTTTTTTCCCAAGTTTTCTTTTGTGCTCACGTTAGCCTGGACTGGTATATCAAGGGGATTGGTCTCCGTTTTATGATGCCAGTGTTCTTTACACTAAAATTTGTTCTAGTTGCCAGGAAGTGAATTGTTATGAGTTGGATGGTGGTTCATTGACTGAAAAGAAGAGTTAATTGAAACATAAGGGTGTAATGAGGACTGGTGCAAATCTCTTTAAATTGAATATGTTTTTGAGTTGGGATGTTGCAGGAATTATTTTCTCTCACTAAGATATTAATTTCACAAAAGGGTTTTACTGACTCTACCCTAGTCAAAAAGCATGATCTTTCTGGAGTCATTCTGAAATAATTGATGATCCCAGACCAGTCATCAGAAGCCATCCTGAAGTATGTCACAGGCTGAAATATTTAAATTAGATGACTCTAGAGTCATTCACTGGCTTTTCATGCTTGTGAAGTAATCAGTAAGGTAATCTGCTAATAATTCTGAAGTCATCACCCAGAATTTCTTACCTTAGCTGATGACTTTGCAAGCCTGATGATGTCTAATGGTGTGCAAATGACTTCTAAAGTAGTTTGATAATCATCAAATGACCACAGGATGGTCTCTAAAGTAAAGACCTTTTAAACAGAAGCCAGATACATTTATTCCTATCATTTGACTGTCTTTGGAGGTTTATGAAGTATGATCTGATAGATGGCCATTCAAAAATAATGGGGTTGATCATTTATATTCTGGAAATGCCATAGTGATCACAATCAGCACTTTGCATTGTTCATTTGCAGCACTGGTGAAATATATGGCCATATACTAAACAATCCTGATTGACTGATCACAATACAAATTCTTAAACCTTAACAACAATGTTCAAATTATATTGCTAAAAGGAATTGATAAACCCCAGTTAAGACATTTTAAGTTATGACCTAGTAGCCCAAACATTTTTTGTAATGGAACAATGGTTTTGTGCATGGGAAAAACACACTGCCATACTAGATAACATTAGGAAACAATCAATGTCAGCAAAATAAAGCAAATATTACCTGCTCAATCAATTACAGTATCAAAAATTAATAATAACCACAATTTTATACTAATACACACACATGCTCAATATACCGATAATACCCCTGATCAAACATCTTTAAGAGACATACACACATATTTCTATGGTTTTGGAGAAAAGCTGATTAATTACTACACACTATTAAAAGGGATCAGTCAACATAAAGAGCTTTCAGTCTGTGATGTAATCACCAAACCCCTGAAATTGCCATTTTGTTTGTCTCTAACCCTAGCCACTTAGTTTTAGAAGATTAACAATGCAGATAAGTACTTCCGGTGGCGGGCGTTCGTGGTGGCAGTAGTGGAGAAGAGCTCCGGCCGAGAAGCAACATTGAGGCTCACTGAAGTGCCCTAAAACTGTGTGTCTTGGCGGAAAACCAGCGCCTGATGGAGAGCAGTAAGGAGTAAGGTATAACTCCCTCACTGAAGTCCTTTTGAAGTTATGGACGGATATAGAAGTGGCAGCAGAAACTGCACGGCCGCCATCTTTAAGGCCCGCTACATGGACACAGCTCCGGATCCTCAACATAACCGCAAGTCGCTGCAAATGAGCCTATCCTGCAGGACCAGAACACTTCAGGTCAGAAAGGTGGTAAGAGGGTAGGAGAACTTGCTAAAGCTACCTTGGAGCCATTTCCATAGCCAGGCCTGTACACCCACGTGGCAGGTGCCTCATAGCAAGTATCAATAATAGCAGGCTGTTCGGCAAAGCACTAGAGACATTTCTGCCTAATCAATCCATTTGTTCTGGGGTCGATTTTGGATGTATAAGTGGACATTTGGTGTGGAGGTATAGTTACATCATGGGCTATTGTTGGTAAAGGAAGAATGGAGTGAGACCGTGTGGGTTCCCCCCCCCCCCCTTATAACTGATACATGAAAACCTGACCCAAGGTGCTACGTTATTTTACACAAAAAAAGCTATAGGCTGTTGAAAGGGGAAGGCAAGTAGAAGAGGAGAGCTCTATATATGGAGAATAGCTGTGGAGGTTATAAGTGAAAGGTACACCGCTGTCCAGATAATAGTTGTGATGGAGGTAGAGAGACACTTGATAACGCTACCCATACTGTGTCTGCTCAGTGTCAACCTGCATGCAGCAATACTATGGCAGCTTTCACAAATCTACCAGCACCATGGCAGCAAAGTCCAAAGCTGACAAGACGCAAAAGCAGCATGTTGAGGTACATCAGGTGCCAGCAGCCCCAGAACTCCAGGAGGGGACCTCAGTCAATATGGACACTCACCCAATAGTCTCACAGCTGTCATCATTTTTCCTCCCTTAAATTGAACAGCTTCAAATATGAGTGGATTCCCTTAATACAGAATTAAGGCAATTTTCACAGAGGCTACAACATGCGGAACACCGCATATCTGAACATGAGGACCGTAATAGGGATTTGGCCTCCATGGTTACCAATATGCAGAAACAAAATATGATGCTTCAAGTTAGCCTGGACGACCTGGAAAACAGGTTGAGGAGAAATAACCTCAGGGGGGTGGGCCTCCCCGAATCAGTTTTAAGTGACTCTCTGATGCAATTTGTGGAAAAAACACTACCAGAGCTCTTACATTTTTGCAGTATGGAGGTGCCATGTGAGGCAGAGTCAGCTCATCAGGTTAGGCAAGCAAGAACTGCAGACAACAGCCAGACATCCTGAGACATGTGCTTATCAAATACCTTAATTTCAAGGACAAAATTAAGCTGCTCAGAGCCTACAGGCAACATGGCCCACCAGTTATTGAGGGAAAGAAGACACTCCTGTTTCAGGACTATTCTTTTGAAGTATCTAAGAGACATAAATAATTATCCCCATATCGTCAACAATTATTGAAAAAAGGACGTTCTGTGGCACTCTTGTATCCAGCTAAATTGAGGCTACAAACACCCCAGGGACCCAAGTTCTTTGACAACCTTTCTCTACTCACAAAAATTCTTTGAGATGGAAGACAAGGACAGGGTCCAAGCACAAGAGGGCCATGAGCCAGATACTTGAACTGATTCTGTGTACCCAGATATGGGCAATGGGACTCTAAGTATACAGGCTGTTCCTAGAAGATAGCCGGATGGCATTGTATTAATGAGATGTCTGCCTTCCTTGTTTGTTTATATGTGTGTTATTGTTGAGTTTGTACCTTCTACTGTATTTCCCTGTTTGATTGTTCGGGCCCCTACTAAGTATCGCTAGTTGATGCCTGCAGTTTAGGAGAAACAGGTAGGGATAGTTAAAATTAAGTAGATGGGATAATGTTATACCTTTATATTAGGGCTTAAAGGGACATTATACACTAATTTTTTCTTTGCATAAATGTTCTGTAGATGATCTATTTATATAGCCCATAAAGTTTTTTGTTTTTTTTAAAAAGTATAGTTTTGCTTATTTTTAAATAACATTGCTCTGATTTTCAGACTCCTAACCAAGCCCCAAAGTTTTATGTGAATACCGTCAGCTACCTTCTCCAGCTTGCTCCTGTTTGTGTAAAGGGTCTTTTCATATGCAAAAGAAGGGGGAGGGGGGAGTGTCTTCAACAGAGCTAAACTAAGAGGTTCTAAGTAAGTTTTTAAACATTTTTATACTGGATTTTTATATCAGTATCTGTGCATCTTATTCTTTATAGTAGTGTCTATTACATGCAGTTATATGAAAATGAGTGTATACTGTCCCTTTAAGGAAAGGCAGAATTAAGAAAGTTTGTAGTCACCAAGGGGTATTTCTCACTTGTGAGGGAAGGGGATGTTTGGGTTTAGAAACGTTAACTAGAAGCTTGACTTAGGCTTCTTCACAAATGCTGAATCTGTTGATGTTTATTGTGCTTATTTTTTTTTTTTACTTTTGTTCTTTTCTTTTTTTCTGTATTCTGTTACTTGTCCTCATATGACTAGAGACTCCAGTATTGATGCCTTGGGAGAGCTGGCGGCACCACATCTACCCCTCACCTTTGCTACAAGAACCATGCTGAGGAGAAATACAGCAGAACATAATAGCAGAATCATAAATAGTAAGATGTATTTTCACACACTCATACATCTCACTACACACTGGCTCACACCAGATTGTAGAATGGGGCCTGACCCTTTCTCTCATGAACACTCACAACATGGATAATCCACTGAACATTGTGACTTGGAATGTGGGGGGGGGGTCACCTCCCAGATAAAGCGCAAGGGCATCCTCAGAAATCTTGTGCAAAATACACATGTAGCTATCCTAGCTGAAACACATTTGAGTGTGGAGGAGCATCAAAAACTCAAACAAGGGTGGGTTCAGGAGGTGATAGCATCCTCATTTGGGAAAAAGAGAGCAAGAGGAGTTGCAATACTTTTTAGGAAAGGCTTGTACTATAGGGTATATTATTCAGAGATGGACACTGATGGTAGATATGTCATTCTGGACTTGAAAATTGACAGAATCTGCTTCCTATTGGTAGGGGTATATGGTCCTTTACAGGATAAGAACCAGTTCTGGCTTATGTTACAGAGAAAACTCCTCCAACACGCAAGTGTGCCCTTTATAATAGGGGAAGACTATAACATTGTGCCACGGGTACCGCTAGGTTTAAAAATCCAGAGAAATTACATAAAACCTCACAACCGCTACCATATACGCGGTGGGACACAACAACTATCAATACATTTTGATATGCCCTTTCGGTGGTTGATGTGTGGAGGGAAAGGAATCCTGAAACAAAGGATTATACTTGTATCTTGCCCTCCAAGTGCTCTTTGTCCCGCATCAATTTTTTTTTCTGGTGTCGGCCTCATACAAATCCAGAGTTAAGGACATTAATTTAGGATCATGCACCAGTTAAGTTAGTGCTAGAAAAACATAGTAGACAGCGTAGGCAAAATAGGCAAAATAGGTGGGTTTTTCCTTGGCAGTTATACAGGGACCCTGATTTTCGTAGATATCTGGTGGGTGAGTGGAATGCTTACCATGCTTTGAACACACAACACCTGGATAATCCGATGTTGTTTTGGGAAACGGCCAAGGCAGTCATGAGGGGGGTAATTTCGAACCATGCAGCAGGGGTCCATAAAAAGTTTAAAGCTAAAGAGTCACTTCTTTTGAGGCAGCTCCTCAACAGTCAAAATAAATACCTTAGAAACCCCACTGAACGTAACAGACAGGCATACAAATTAATTAAAGACCAAAGGGACACTTTCTTATTACATCCGACACAGAGAGCTGTGGATAGAGTGAGGGCGAAGTTCTACAGATTTGGAAACAAATCAAGTAAATTCCTAGCTGCAGTGACACGACTGAGTAGACCGCCTAATTGTGTAATGGCCATCCAAGAGGGTGTGGAGGTCCACTCGGAACAGCAGAAAATACAGGATAGGTTTTGTAGGTTTTACCAGGAGTTGTATAGTATTACGTCAGTAAGGTAGGAGGATAGAGAGAAATTATGGGAAAGAATAAAATTGCCACAGCTGGACAGAGAGCAACTAGCTGTGCTCAATGCCCCAGTAATGATACAGGATATATCTATGGTAATTAAAAGCTTCCCTCTGAATAAAGCCCCGGGTCCGGATGGACTTCCCAGGGAGTTTTACAGGCTTCTGAACCCAGAGGTTTTGGATTCCTTGCTGGTCCTATTTAATGCCCTCCTGGGAGGTAAAATCCCCCCATCAAATAGATTCCCAGAGGCCCACATTACCATTATACCTAAAGCGGATAGGAATCCCTTGTTGCCTGAGTATTACCGCCCGATCTCCCTCCTCAACCATGATTACAAACTGTTTACTAACATTCTAGCGAATAGGTTGGGGAGTGTGATACCAAGTGTGATTCCCTCGGATCAGACGGGGTTCATTGTGGGGAGATCCTCTGTGTTAAATACTAGAAAGGTACAATTGGTTATTTTGCATTTCTGGAGGGAGGGGCTAGAAAGGGGAGGCCCGTGTCGATCACCGGCATGTTTGCTAGCGGTCGACGCGGAAAATGCATTTGATAAGATACTTTGGGACCATCGTTATTTTACTTTGGCCAGATTTGGTATGGGAGGGAATTTCTTAGACACAGTTAAACATATTTACGCACAACTGAAGGCAGCTGCCATTGTTAATGGAGAATTATCCTCCACTTTTCCCCTGAACAGGGGCACAAGAGAGTGGTGCTCGCTCTCACTCCTGTTACTTGATCTTGCTTTAGAGCTCTTGGCATATTTAATTTGTGCAGAAACGGAGGGGTTAGCAATTGGAAGGGTGAAGCTCCACCTTTCTTTATATGCGGACGACATGATCCTCTTTGTGTTGGACCCGGAGGCTAATCTCCAGAGGTTGATGTCTATTATAACAGAATTTGGGGAAATCTCGGGATACATGGTGAACAGAGATAAGTCGGAGTTGATGTGGCTGACACTGGAAAATAAAACACCACTGGCAGGGTTCCTATTCAATATAGTTAAGACTCACTTTAAATATTTAGGGGTCAAAATGATCGCAAACCCTAATTTATGGTATGAAACCAATTATAGGCCATTAATTAAAGAGATTTTTAATCAGATGTCCTCGTGGATAGAGTTCTCCCGATATCACTATCGGGTAGGGTAAACCTTATTAAAATGATTGTATTTCCGAAGCTCTTGTATTTATTCCAGATGTTACCGGTGCAAATGGGTAGGAAAGATTTGGGACTGCTTAACTCTAGGATTTTGGCTTTTGTCTGGGCGGGGAAAAAACACAGAGTAGGCTATGCTAAACTGACAGGCGGGTTGAGACATGGAGAACGTAGCTTACCAAATTTCCAGTTATATAATTGGGCAGTGAGGCAAGATGTGGTACCAGCGCTCAATTGGATCTCAAAATGGATAAATACCTGGGCTCAGATGATATGTATATAGTACAGAAAATTATTAGATCTATAATAATATATATTTCTGGAATAGAGTGAAAGTATTGTGCAGCATGAACCAATGATTCAGTGTACCCCTAAAAATGTAGGTAATGTTGTAAGCAAGAGAACAAATCGAGGTAATTCAGCACAACTTAATACAATATTATATTACAAAGCTAACTAGACAAATGGTCAAGTCATGCAAATGATCTTATTATCAAATCCTTAATGCCAGCCTGGGCAGTAGTCACGATGTAGTAAATGAGTAGATGTCTCCTCACCGGAAATTACCTCAATCGTATGAGGTAATGTATGAGCATATAGGAAAAGTTGTCCGTCCCCTCCTTAGTTTGTAGTTAGTTTGCCTCTGGACTGTGTTGTTGAGATTTAGGGATTTCTGTCCTTCACTGCGTTCTTGTGTATGGCACTTGTCTTTTGGAAACTTCCAGGATCTTTAAAATAGGAGCCTTGATGTCTCTCAGGAGTATAGTACTTCTGCCGTTTACCCTCTGGTCCTTAGTTTCTCAGGAAGGTGCGGTGGAAGAAAAAAGAGAGAACATAGCGTAATACTGTTTCAACTATTAATTTATTGAGAACAATAAGAAGAAGTGCACTCACATGTAACAACCTCAATTCTTAATGAGGTAAGCATTAACACATAGAAATATTTACACACTTAGCAGGTAAGTAACATTGATGAGTTCAGTCGGGCTGGAGGTTGAATACAAGGTGTTGGCTTAAAGCCGGAGTACCCCACCTTGAAGGGTCTTAGTCAAAGTTCCAGAATAGGGAGCCGTAAGTGGCTTGTGTAAAAAACTCCTTCCAGTATACCGGATACTGAGAGAGTGAGTGGAAACTCCACTTATTAAAAGCAAATGCAGGGGAAATGCGGAATTGTAGTTCCCCAATTACAGTGTAATTCTTCATCAGAGGCTGTATATAATATAATTGGACAGCCTTAGGTAAATTTTCCCTGGACTGGCTTAGCGGAGCACATCACTATAGCTGGAAAGAATTAGCAGGACAATGGTCTCTGGCTATGCTCCCGCATTTGTCAGCTAAACAAGCTAATGCTCAATGGAAGGACCTAATTATTTAGGGAACCCTTGAGGGCATGGATGAATATCTGCAAGAAACTGAAAACCTCCAATGTTTACACTACGTTTCTGCTTCTCAGGGGGAACCCAAACTTCATAGTAGGATTTACTACGGCGCCTTTTAGTCTGTGGGCAGAAAAGGGGTTGATATTGGTAAAGCAGTTGTTGGAGGAGAATGGGGAGTGTGTTAAGTCCTTTTCAACTCTTAGAAATATGTATGATATACCATCTAACCACCATTTTGCTTATTTGCAGGCAAAACATTGTTAACTCATTGATTACAGGGGGTCATATGTCTGGAGACATGCTTGCAGTTAGTTTGGTAACCCTGTTCTCGCAGGGAATATATTCGATCCCCCCCATATATGGAAGGCTGCTAGAGAGTACAAATAAAAAAAACCATAACAGACATAGCAGGGTTGTGGTCAGAAAAATTAGGGGACAAAGTTACACAACACAGTGTTAGATAGTATTGAGTCAGTTAGGAAAGAAACCTTGGCACAGGACATGAGGGATTCACATTTTAAACTACTGCAAAACTCTTACATAACACCCAGATTATGCCAGAAATGGATGCCACAGACACATAATATGTGTCCTAAATGTGGATTCCCCTATCCGGGGATATTACATCTTCTATGGCAATGCCCAAGACTTACTAAGTTCTGGAGGTCAATACTATACTGGATAGCAGGTAGATGTGGAACAGAACTGACATTATATATTAGATTAGTCATCTTTTTGGAGTTGTCAGGAGAGGTAGGGCGAGATGAACGATTTGTAGGTACAGCTTTATTGATTGCGAGAGATATGGTCTTTAAGCAGTGGATCCTGGCTGCCTCTCCCACATTCCGAGAGTTTAAGGCAGCCCTTATGTACCAACTCACGATAGAGTTATATGACACCACAACAGACATTACCTCACACACCACAGCTTTCATGAGGAAATGGGAGGGTCTGTTAGTCTCCCTACCAGAGGAGGTGACAGCCCGTCTCCTGTTCCCGCTCAAAAACACAGATTTTTTCCTTCAGGCACAGTTGAGGGGTGAGTGGCCCCTAGTTCTAGGACATTAGCTAGAACAAGTAAAATACATAGTAAGGCCACAGGAGACGTAGAACGGATGGCAATATATAAGAGGACTTAAATGGTGGGTGCTGCTGCTCTCCAGGGACTATGGTAATAGTAACAGTAATTTGTATTGTTTTGGTATGTTTTTCTTTTGTTTTCTTTTTGATTTAGTTTAAGTTTGTATATTCTCAACAGCTTCGGAAAAGAGTGGATTTGGAGGTGATAAGAGTAATTTCAATGATTCTAAAGCAAAAAATAATTAGTTTATTGTGTATGAACATAGGAAAATGTAGAAAATGTATACTGATGACCTATATTGAAAATGTGTGTACATCAGCTCAATTACTTTTTCTAATTTAAATAATCTGTACATTGTGGAACGGTTTTCTTCCATGTTAAACGTTCTTTGTATGATATGTATGTGTCAGTATGGAGAAAGAATTTTTTAAAAAAAAAAACCAAACAAACAATGCAGATAAGTATTTCATGTTGTTTTCAGGAGGTAAAAATTTCAAACTTGAGGGTTATTAACAGCAGAAACATTTTTCTATTGTGATCTCAGGAAAAAATGCACTGACATCCATAAATAGTTTTCTGACAGAAACAAGCACAATACTGTGATCAAGCCCAATAATAGGTAACTTCAAAGGAGATTTCAAAAGGGGGCATTGAACTTAAATTTAATTGCTATATTATAGTTAAAAAAATTACCTACTGCCCCAGACAGACTGGAGTTCAGAATCTAGATCTGCATAATAATTTTTTGGTGCTCATTCATACCTGTCACTAGATAAACAAACATACTCAAGAGACTTTTTGTATGGGTATATTCTGACTCCCATGAATGCAAAATATTTAAACTTGTGCAAGCAAAATGATAGTTCTAAATTATTTGAAAATATTTATTTTTATGCAGATTTTTTCTATGAACTGCTTAATTGATTATATATGCTTATTATATGCACACATGACAGGAGGTTATTATTACTGCTATGTGGCTCACAACAGGTTTTTACAGCTTCAGATATGACAGTCAGTGGGTTATTATATTACTACTCTTTGTGGGACATTTAGCAAGTACCAAACAGACAAGGTTAACTTCATGCAAGCACAAGGTTAACTTCATGCAAGCACAAGGTTAACTTCATGCAAGCACAAGGTTAACTTCATGCAATCATCATGAAGCCTCAACATTTTTCCCCATGCAACTACCAAGGGGGGAAATACTGCTTTGTGTTATTCAAGATTTTAAAACAGTGTTAAATATGCCTGCAAAAGGGGTACTATGCCTGCAAAGGGGGTAATTCTGCTTTGTGTGAGTTTGGCATGTATATGTTTTTAAAAGATTAAGCACTCCTTTGTATGCAATTGACAGAATACTTCTATGATATAAAATCACAAATGTGAAGGGCAGCAAAAAAATTATAATTAATTTCCATTGATATCCTATTATATAAAAGGCCAAGTGTGTTTGTCCGAAGCTGTCATGCGCAGTAGAGACAGCACAAGGACAAACACACCTGGCCTTACCTGACATGCTGTTGCGGCGGAAGTGGGCGTGTCTGGGCAGGGCGTGGACGTGGCTTGGCTGGGACGTGGGCGTGGCTGGGCGGGAACATGGGGGAGAGAGAGCAATAGAGAGGGGGGAGAGAGAAAGCAAAAGAGAGGTATGGAGAGAGAGAGCAAAAGAGAAGGGAGAGAGACAGAGCAAAAGAGAGGGGAAGAGAGGAGAGGGGGGAAAGAGAGAGAAAAAAAGGGGGGAGAGACAGAGCAAAAGAGAGGGAGGGAGAGAGAGAGCAAAAAAAAGAAGAGAGAGAGACAGAGCAAAAGAGAGGGGGGAGAGAGAGAGTGCAAAAGAGAGGGGGGGGGGGGATCGCAAAAGAGAGGGGGAGAGAGAGCACAAAAGATAGGGGGGAGAGAGAGCACAAAAGAGAGGGGAGAGAGAGAGCGCAAAAGAGAGGGGGAGAGAGAGCACGCAAAAGAGGGGGGAGAGAGCACAAAAGAGAGGGGGAGAGAGAGCAAGAGAGAGGGGGGAGAGAAAGCAAAAGAGAGGGGGATAGTGGGAGCAAAAGAGAGGGGGGGAGAGAGCGCAAAAGAGAGGGGGAGAGAGAGACCGCAAAGAAAGGGGAGAGAGAGAGCGCAAAAGAGAGGGGGGAGAGAGGGCGCGCAAAAGAGAGGGGGAGAGAGAGCGTGCAAAAGAGGGGGGAAGAGAGAGAGTGCGCAAAAGAAAGGGGGGAGAGAGAGCGCAAAAGAGAGGGGGGAGAGAGCAAAAGAGAGGGTGAGAGAAAGCAAAAGAGAAGGGGAGAGAGCGCAAAAGAGAGGGGGAGAGAGCACAAAAGAGAGGGGGGAGAGCACAAAAGAGAGGGGGAGAGAGCAAGGGGTGGGACCTCTGTACTGCAAAAAATGGCCCATGTGAATGGGCTTTTTGGACTAGTATGTATATATATATATATATATATATATATATATATATATATATATATATACCCAGATGTTGAGGATTCAGGACTTAGGTATAAATGTAAAATATGAATTGGAGTTCTGTTTATATAGATGTATAATGTTGTCATAATATTCAGTGTCTCATTAAGGGCTATCATGGTGTGAAAACAATACACGTTGTTTCTTTCAATTAAACATGTACTTTTATTTCAAAGAATTAGATGATCTATACCATTTTGAAACTTAATTCACTCATGTAGAAAGGTGTCATGATAAAATCAGGTGTAGATATACATTGTATTCATTTTTATTAATTCTTCAGCATCATTAATGTTAACATCTAATTCATATATACATGATTCATTGTGTTATGGTTTTACTTTTCACATATTTCTTTTCATTTACACAGACTCATTCATTCCTTCATATCATAACCCAATCATGTTTGACTTTAAGCAAGTTAGAGGATGGAACGTTTGGTCCCACTGTGGAATATTGTAATGGTAGCAATCTACAAATGTGGACATTAAGAAACTATACCAGGCTGGAAGTTTTTAGGAATATTTTTTACAGCTCAACTGATTACTTTCTATGAAAGGGATTCGAGGTTGGTATTCTAAATGTATCAAACTAAATCAAATAAGAATTAAACAAGCAAAAGAACACTGATAAATTTTATTGATACTATAAACACAGCCTAATTTACCATTATTATTGTTTGTATTGGTTAAACCCTATAATTTAAAGGAACTGTTTTGGTGAAATGTTATTTACCTTTATGTAAATCCTATGATTTAAAGGAAATGTTTCTAATAAACATATAGCAAAATGTTTATTTATTTAATATAACAAAGGGATTTATAACTTTCTTTTTCACAAGTAGGCATGGTGTGTAGCATCTATAGAAGATCATAATGTAGCATATATATTTAGTATCTAATAAATTAAGGCTTTGGAGGAGAAGCTAAAATATTTTACTTAGTTTTTTTTTAATTACATGTTTTATCCATTTCTTCATTACATTTTTTTTAACTCCAAAACAATGAAAACAATAATAATAGAGCAGATACAACCAACTGTTAAATAATATAGCACACCCTTATACCAGGCCATTCCTTACTATATTAAATAACTGTGATATTTGATTCTGTGCTGTCGTACTGAATACATCTTATTGGTTTAGGAACAATACTTGCATGAATTTAAATAAATAATTACAAATAACCATCATACATCTGCTAGCAATTATTTTTTAAATGTCAATATAATAACCCACTCCTCTTTCAATAACTAAAGCATAATTATTTAATTAAAGTAGACAAAGGTCTATTTACAATAAGCTAATAATAGTATCTTCATAAATGAATTGAAAACATACATGACATTTAAAGTTATTAGGGGAATGCAAATGATGATAATATGGCATTTTCTCAGCTAATTTCTCTTTTGTGATTCTTTAATTAAAGGGACAGTCTACTTAAAAAGTTTTATTGTTTGAAAAGATAATCCCTTTATTACCTATTTCCCAGTTTTGTATAACACAGTTATATTAATATAATTTTTACCCCTGTGATGACATTGTATCTAAGCCCCTACATACTGCCCCATTATCTTGGTTCTTTTGATAGACATGTATTTAAAGGATTACTTTCTGTTATAATTTTTAAGCTAAACAACTATCATATTAAAGTTAATAAACATTAATTAAAACCTACTGACCTATATTTTCTCCAAAACGAAGTTTCATAACGTTATAAAAGTTATATCTTTTATTCCCCGATGATGTCACGTTATCCTGCCCACTATTTTCAGCACTGCGTGTTCAAAATACTTAAACCAATGAAATTGTGTTTAAAGCGCCATTTTGAAACTTAGGTATTGTAAACGGATTGGTACAGAGCAAAGGATACCCACAGAGTGGGTTTGGAAAACAATTAAATTTGCAGACAAGATTTCTGATATACGGTAGAGATATGTTAATGAAATGCTATTGATAAAAAGCGTATTTGGGGTAGTTAGTTAGTAACAGGCATAGAAAATATGTACTTACAGTGGCCCTTTAAGTCAATCAGTGCTGACTCCTAAATAACTCTACGGGAGCTATCTATATGACAAGCATGAACTAAAACTGTCTAACTGGCAAAAACTGTCAAAATGCACTGAGATAAGAGGTTTATAAATCATTCTGAGCCTACCTAGGTTTAACTTCAAAAAAGAATACAAAGAGAGCAAAGCAAATTTGATGATAAAAGTAAATTGGAAAGTTGTTTAAAATTGCATGCCCTATCTGAATCATGAATGTTTAATTTTGACGAGACTGTCCCTTTAAAGGGACGTAAAACACATTTTTTTCTTCTTTTATGATTTACATAGAGCATTTAATTTTGAACAACTTTCTAATTTACTTCTGCTACCCAATATTCTTCATTCTCTTGGTATCTTGGTATTCTCTTGGTATCTTTTGTTGAAAAAACTCAAGAGCATGCATATGTCTGGAACACTATATGGCAGCAGTTTGGCAGCACTATTAACTGCTATATAGTAGTCCATACACCTGCCTAGGTATCTCTTAAATGAAGAATAAAATGGGAACAAAGCAAAATTGATAATATAAATAAATTGATTTTTTTTTTAAATTGTATGCTATGGGGCCGATTTAAGAAAGTGCGAGCGGACATGATAAGATGTAGCATATCATGTCCGCTGCACATCAATAAATGCCGACAGCATACGCTGTCAGGATTTATTATTGCACAAGGAGGTCTTGTGAACAGATTGTGCAATGCTGCCCCCTGCAGATTTGCGGCCAATTGGCCCCTAGCAGGGGGTCTCAATCAGCGCGATCGTATAGGATTGGGCGGATTGATGTACGCATGCCTCAGAGCAGGAGGACAAGTTATGGAGCAGCTGCTTCCAGGGAGTCTGAAGTCTTGTGCAGAAACAGGGGCATCAAGCTCCATTTGGCCCCAATGTCTGATTTCCAAAAGAAAATGTTTGGGTTTCTTATCCCTTTAAAGTGAATTCATATGTAAAGATTTTTTACCACTCATTCATTTTGAGTGCTGATAATGCCTTGTAAATAAATGTAGTTTTCTTTCCTAAGATATATTGATTCCACTGAAACATCAATTACTAGTGGGAATATCACTCCTGGCCAGCAGGAGGAGGCAAAGAGCACTACAGCAAAGCTGCTATATATGTCACTTCCCTTACCCATAACCTCCAGTCATTCTCTTTGCCTGCGGTGCAAGGAGGAGGTGAAGTTTTGGTGTTTCAGTAAGTAAGTTTTCTGATCCTGAGGTGGCTAATCAAAGTCTTTCTTCTCAGAATTCTGATTTTTGTGCATCTGAGGGTGAAATTTCGGATTCAGGCATTATAATTCCTTCTACTGATGCTGAAGCTGTGTCCTTCAGATTTAAGTTGGAACACCTCCACTTATTACTTAACCCTTTGTGTGCTAAGCACTTTCCCACCTTGGTGCTAAGCTTTTTAAGTTTTTTTTTATTTTTTGGAAAAAAAAAATTAACTTTTTTTTCCAGATCACCAAGACTTACACTGTTGGTTAGATGATTACCTTTCCAATGGTGGGTATTGGGTGTCTGTAGCTGCTTAGATGCCTGAGATACAGGCTTCTAAGCAGCATGACCCCTGCTCCTATACTTAACATTGTTAAGTATAAATAAATTTGCGCGTTGATGTCACTGTGCATATTGTGAAGCCCTGGCAATGCCTGTCACTATGCAGGCCCGATCGCTGGGTAGGAGCAGGTGGGAGCCCACAGATCTCAAGGTGGGAGAGTGCTAGCAACGGATCTGAGCCGTCGTTAGCACCAGAGTGGGAAACTCTGCAAAGGCTCAGAGCCGTCGTCAGCACTCAAGAGGTTAAGGAGGTTTTGGCTACCTTGGATGACTCTGATACTACTATGGTTGTTAACCCTAAGAAGTCTAGTAAGCTGAACAAGTATTTTGATGTTCCCTCTGCGGGTGAGGTTTTTACGGTTCCAGACCGTGCTTCTGAGATTATTGCACAGGAGTGGGAGAGACCTGGTATTCCTTTTTTTCCATCTCCTAATATTAAAGAAAATGTATGTTCACCAAGGTCTTCAATGGCAGCCTGAGGTGTGTATTGCTACTGTTACCAGCGCTGCAGCTTACTTTTTTAATGCTTTGTCTGATTCTATTCAGACAGATACTCCTCTTGAGGAGATCCAGGACAGGATTAAGGCTCTTAAGGTTAGCCAATTCCTTTATTTTGGCTGCTTCCTTACAGGTCATTAAACTGGGAGCAAAAATGTCTAGTTTTGTGGTTCTAGCTTGCAGAGCCCTTTGGTTAAAATCCTGGTCTGCGGATGTTTCTTCTAAATCTAAGTTATTAGCTATTCCCTACAAGAGTAAGGCCTTGTTTGGGCCTGGTTTGGCTGAAATTTTTTCAGATATCACTGGAGGAAAGGGATCTATTCTTCCTCAGGATAAGAAGAATAAGCAGAAATGGCATCAGAGTAATTTTCGTTCCTTTCGTAACTTTAGAGGTAAACCCTCCACTTCCTCTTCCAAGCAGGAAACTATCCAAGTCTTCCTGGAAGTCTGGTCAGTCTTGGAACAAGGGGAAACAGCATGAAGGCTCGACCCCGATCCAGGAATGGATCTAGTAGGGGGCAGGCTTTCTCAATTTGTTCAGGCTTGGATACAAGATGTCCCAGACCTGTGGGCCGTGGAAATTGTATCTCTGGGGTACAAGATAGAATTCAAGACTTTTCCTCCCAGAGGTAGGTTTCTTTTCTCAAGATTATCTGTAGACCAGATAAAGAGAGAGGCGTTCTTAAATTGTATCAAGGATTTTTTTGCCCTGGGAGTTATAGCTCCCGTTCCTCCGCAGGAACAGGGTCTGGGATTTTATTTAAATTTTGTGGTTTCCAAGAAAGAGGGGACTTTCATACCTATTTTAGACCTAAAGTGTTTAAACAAGTTCCTCAGTGTACCGTCCTTCAAGCTGGAGACTATACGTTCCATTCTTCCTTTGATTCAAGAGGGTCAGTTTATGACAACCATAGACTTAAAGGATGCATACTTTCATGTTTTCATTTACTGGGATCATCACAAGTTTCTAAGGTTTGCTTTCTTAAACAATCATTTCCAGTTTGTAGCTCTTCCTTTCGGCCTTGCCATCTCCCAGAATTTTCTCAAAGGTCCTGGGGTCTCTTTTGGCAGTGATCCGGTCTCAGGGCATTGCTGTTGCACCTTATCTGGAGGACATTCTGGTTCAGGCGCCGTCTTTTCAACAAGAAAACTCTCCTCGGACGTCAGTGGCTCTATGTATGGAGGTAATTGGTCTGATTGTAGCTTCCATGAACATCATTCCGTTTGCTCGGTTCAATCTCAGACCTCTGCAGTTATGCATGTTAAGGCAATGGAACTGGGACTATGAGGATCTGTCTCTGCAAATAGTTCTGGATCAGGTGACAAGGGACTCTCTTCTGTGGTGGTTGTCTCAGGATCACCTCTCCCAGGGAACTTGCTTTTGCAGACCTTCCTGGGTGATTGTGACCATGGATGCCAGCCTTCTAGGTTGGGGAGCAATTTGGGGGTCACTGAAGACTCAGGGTCTTTGGACTTGGGAGAAATCAGTTCTCTCTATAAACATTCTAGAACTGAGAGTGATTTTCAATGCTCTACTGGCCTGGCCTCAGTTAGCCTTAGCCCGGTTTATCAGGTTCCGGTCGGACAACTTCACTTCGGTGGTGTACATCAACCACCAGGAGGTAACTCTGAGTTCCTTGGTCATGTCAGAGGTGGCCCGGTTAATCCAGTGGGGGGAGTCTCACAACTTGTCTTTCTGCGATCCACATCCCAGGAGTGGACAATTGGGAGGCGGATTTTCTGAGCCGACATACCTTTCATCCGGGAGAGTGAGAACTCCATCCGGAAGTATTTTCTAGTTTAATCCTCAAATGGGGGAAGCCAGAACTGAACCTCATGGCAACTCGGCATAATGCTAAGCTTCTGAGGTACGGCCCGAGGTCAAGGGATCCACCTGCTTTCTTGATAGATGCTCTGGGGGTTCCCTGGAGTTTCAGTCTAACATACATATTTCCTCCTTTCTCTCTCCTGCCAAGAGTCTTTGCTTGGATCAAGCAGGAGAGGGTGTTGGTGATTCTCATAGTGCTGGCATGGCCTCGCAGGATCTGGTATGCAGATCTAGTGAAAATGTCGTCTCTAACTCCATGGAGACTCCCTCTGAGGAAAGACCTTCTACTTCAGGGTCCTTTTCTTCATCCAAATCTCATTTCTCTGAAGCTGATTGCTTGGAGATTAAACGCTTGATTTTATCTAAGCGTGGGTTTTCAGAGTTGGTCATTGAGACCATGATTCAGGCTCATAAGCCTGTGACAAGAAATATTTACTATAAGATATGGCGTAAAAATCTGTATTGGTGTGAATCCAGAGGCTACTCTTGGAGTAGAGTTTGGATTCCTAGGATTTTGTCTTTTCTCCTAGGATTTTGTCTTTTCTCCAGGAGGGTGTGGAGAAGGGTTTGTCAGCTAGTACTCTGAATGGTCAGATTTTTGTTGCATAAGCCTTTTGCGGATGCGCCAGACGTGCAATTTTTTTGTCAGGCATTGGTTAGGATTAGGCCTGTGTTTAAGCCCATTACTCCTCCCTGGAGTCTTAACCTTGTTCTTAGAGTTTTACAGTGGGCTCTGTTTGAACCTATGCATTAATTAGATATCAAGATTTTATCTTGGAAGGTTTTGTTTCTTGTTGCTATTTCTTCTGCTCAGAGAATTTCGGAACTCTCGGCTCTGAAGTTTGATTCTCCTCATCTTATTTTTCATTCTGATAAGGTAGTTTTACGTAATAAATTAGGTTTCCTTCCTAAGGTTGTTTGTGTCCTAATTCTTCTTCTCCTAAGGAGCGTTTATTACACAACCTAGATATTGTGTGTGCATTGAAGTTCTATCTTCAGACGACTAAGGACTTTCGTCAGTTTTCTTCTTTGTTTTTCTGGGAAGCGCAAGGGTCAGAAAGCTATGGCTACTTCTCTTTGGCTAAGGAGTATTATTCGTTTGGCCTATGAGACTGCTGGACAGCAAACTCCTGAGAGAATCACTGCTCATTCTACAAAGTCTGTTTCTTCTTCCTGGGCATTTCAAAATGAAGCTTCTGTGAAACAGTTTTGCAAAGCTGCAATTTGGTCCTTTTTGCATACTTTTTCAAAGTTTTATAAATTTGATACTTTTGCCTCAGCTGAAGCTTCTTTTGGGAGAAGGGTTCTTCAAGCGGTGGTGCCTTCAGTTTAGGTATACCTGTCTTGTCCCTCCCTTATCATCTGTGTCCTCTAGCTTGGGTATTGATTCCCACTAGTAATTGATGTTTATGTGGACTCACCATATCTTAGGAAAGAAAACATAATGTATGCTTACCTGATAAGTGTATTTATTTCCGGATATGGTGAATCCACGGCCCACCCTTTATTTAAGACAGTTATTTTTTCTAAAACCTCAGGCACCTCTACACTTTTGTGTTATCTTCTTTTTCTATTTTTCCTTCAGCCAAATGACTGGAGGTTATGGGTAAGGGAAGTGACATATATAGCAGCTTTGCTGTAGTGCTCTTTGCCTCCTCCTGCTGGCCAGGAGTGATATTCCCACTAGTAATTGATGTTTCTATGGACTCACCATATCCGGAAAGAAATACATTTATCAAGTAAGCATAAATTACAATAAACAGTATATTGAATACCACTCAAAAACAACAAACATTAGTAAGATGAGAAAAATTAACACAAATTTAATTCAAATTGATATTGACAAATGGGGCCAACTATAATCGTGTAAAGTTTATCTAGTAATTTTTCTACAAAACTCACCTTTAAAGGTTTGGGGATTTTCATTGATAAACCATTTTATTTCATAATAAAGTGATTACGTTTTATTTGAACCTGAATTTATGCAGTTTTATTGCAATAAATTAGCATTTCAGTGTTTTCATAGCAGATTTTGTGTTTCACATTAAAGAAGAATTGTTACATGTTCTGATTATGTTTTTGTTGTTACAGCGTTTTGTATTGAGACATATAAACAGTAACCAGTGTTTGGATGAACCAAATGATGAAGATAAAATGGTTCCCACTATGAAAGACTGCAATGGAAGTCGGTCCCAGCAGTGGCTGCTACGCAACATGACTTTGGGTGCTTAATGTTATATTAAATTTAACTAACTGTCCCCAATACTTTGCAGTGTCTGAGGACCTCAATTATCAGTTATATGAACGCTTCATGGAATATAACACCTCCTTAATTCTCAATGGCATAACATAATTGTGGATTTTTTTATGCTCAAGCTGAGAGTACATTAATAGAAGACTTTCCAATTTTTTTCCTAAGCAACACATGACTCTACATGTTTAACTGAAAATGGTGTCATCGGGAAAAAAAAAGCACACTGGATGCTGTAAATAGCATTACATGCTAGAAAAAGTTGGCTAAAAGCTATATAATATTTGTCACAGATAGTAAATTACAGAAAGAGAAAGATGTATTAATACATACTTGTATAATGTCTAATAAATATTTTATTATAACACTCAAATTGAGCAAGATATATTTATAAACATTTAGGAGATGAAATCAACTGAAACAAATTTAAATTTCTATGGATGTTTATTGTGTTAATTTGACCTTCGAAAATATTAGGAAAGCTTTACTTCTATTATTATTGGTCAAAGTTAGGAGTGATAATGCTAGTGATAATGCTAGTGATAATGCTAGTGATAATGCTAGTGATAATGCTAGTGATAATGCTGGTTTAATGCTGGTTTAGGAAACACATAATTATTAATCAGATTTAAATGAGTTGCTTTGTTATCAATTTGATAACTGTTTAAAAATATAATATAGTGCACATATTTTTTATGCTGTGTAATTTTTACAACCATCAGGCAGCAGGGCTATTACATGTTCTTTTTTACAGATGACATTTCAGCATCAGATTATAAAGTGTTACAGTCTTTAAAATATTGTATAAATTAAATTTGATTATGAGGAACACATATTTTAAGCCTTTCAGATTAGTTGTGGATTTAGAGTTATTCAGATCTAAAACTAATGATCTCACAGACCTTCACATAATATTTATTCTAATTCTTATTTCTCTCTCTCTTTTTTTTTCTTTTTTAAGAATTTTAATTTTAACATATTTGACAGGATGCTACTATCCAAATAATAAAAAAAACGTTTAAAGGAACAGTAAACACCTTGAGACTTTAAAATAAAATATTTAGTTTTTTTTTTAATAAATGTTTGCGATAAACTTGAAATGCACCCTCTCAAATGTCTTAAGGCTAACCCTGATACATATATTTCCTTAATTGACATTAACAGACAACTGCAAAACAACTCACTTTATAATAACTTAATGACCATAACTAGCCTTGTTGTTTACAGACTGAAGCCTAGATTGGCTCCTCTAAATAAGGCAAGTGATGGATGGAGTTTGACTACTGAAAAACAGTTGTAGTAAGCAAGATTTTAATTTGTTTCAAAGCAACATTTAGATTTGGTTGATATGTTTTTCTATAGCATTACAACAGAAAAGTCCTGTAATTACAAGGTGTTTACATTCCCTTTAATTTCACCAATATATGTTAGCCTTGATACTAGTGAGTGAGATTTTTTTTACCCTAAAATATTTTTTTATTTTTTTTTTCAGTTTGGAGGTATTTCTAATAGACTATTCAATTCTTTTGTATGTGTTCTGTTTTTCAAATCCCATCCACATAATAAATGTTAGCTGGGGGATTTTGTTGCGTTTTAGCCTTCATTTTTTTATCACCACATTAAAGCGGAGAGAGTATTGGTGAAATGCTCCTGTAAACGTGTAGTACTGCAAAAGCAAGACAATATATGTCATGACCCCAATGTTATTTTAAATACCAGCCACTTCATTAAAAAAACCATAGTACTCAAAAAAGTGAAGGTTTCAAAATATATTACTGTGTTTTTGTCTTTGGTTTTGAAAAATGAATTTCCAGGTGCTTAATATACCAACTTTTTATCTGGGAGTTTTCTCTATCAGTCAATTAGGAACAGAATCCCATGCCCTAGATGCACAGAATCTGGGACTTCCTGTTAGTTTCACCTGACATGTAAGCAAGTTTTACTTAACTTTTTTTCCATGTAAATAATGTATATCATTATCACAGCTTCTTTTTCACATACATCATAGAAAACATTGCCCATTTAATCTCCAAAACTACAGTTAACTCCTTCCCACCACATTTCAATCCCTCTAGTTTGCAACCTGCAATTAACACCTTCCACCCAGCATCTCATTGTTTCAAAAAGGACATCTGCTATCAAATACTCCAATGGAGACTACCAGCCAGCACCCAGTGAAAACACATTGTGCAAAATATTTCCCTTACCCATATACATTGCAACCCCTCCAATGCAACCATCCGTCCTTCAGATATCCCCAGCCCCACATCCCCAGACCAAATGCAATACCCACCCCATGACACCCACCACCAAGATGATCCACCACAAAGTGATATCCTCACATACCCCCCAATGCAAACTACTGTACATTAAATATCCTCGCTCATAACAGCACAAAAAAAATATACCACCCATCTCACAAGAAGTGTGATTATCACCCACTGCAATATCTCCAGTAAAAGCATTTGTCCTGTCAATTTAAACCTCTGCAGTGAAGTCACTACTGGAACACCTGTTTTAGAAGTATCTATGGTGGTTCTCTGTCTAAAATCTTGATTCAAGTACAACTTGTATTCAAATGGAAGGCTTTTTTCCTAAATGAAGCCTACACTCTCCAACACTCTTGATAATTTGAACATAAAAAAGTCCCTCTAATTTTAATCAGCAAATTCTGAGGTCATGCAAAAGAAATCTCAATTAAAAGATTATTTTTAAATTACCCTCCTTTAAGTAAATAACCACAGTTGAAGGAGAGATTTGTTATCAGACTGAGCCATTTCATTGTCTTATTCATTAGCAGAATTCTATAAAATTAGGAGAAAAGTCCTATCCCTTTACACAGCTCTTAGAAAAATTACTTTGAGTGAGCCTTTCAGGCCTTTATTTGCAAGTTAGCAAAAAGTAATAAGGCTAACGATTGTTGATGTGGGCTTCACTTAAGAAAGAGAGCATACTTTAACCATGCTTCCATGTAGGTATACAAATTGTATTTAGTGGCTTTACAGCCTATGGTGAGACCATTGAGTGGGGTTTCTATGGTTTGGATGTTTGCATTGGTGAGAGCCAAAACTGTTTTTTTTTTTTTTTTGTTGGTGGGGCAAAGTGGTATTTTACACAGAATAGAGGTATTGGTGGGTGCTACACCCATTTATACAACATCTATATAGTTATAGGTTACATGGAGAAAGCTCTCCAGAAAAAAAACTGTGGTGGGGTGGGAGTTTCATTGAGTTTAACATGCTAGAGATTGCTTCCGTGGGGAAATGTAATCATGTGGGCATGTGTTTGTGTGGTAAAGTTGTGTCTATAAAACATCACTTTATACCCTACTGTATTATTTAAAAAGCTGGAGATTGCTGATGGGATAAATGGATTTTAGGATACAGAGGTTTAATTGCAATTAACACAATGCTTTGCCCTAGCAAATGAAAATCATTTATAAAGTGTACATTTTTCAGAAATGCTTTAAATGACAACAGAAGCAACAAATTTAGTCCTTCCAAAAACATTTGTTTCATGGAAGCTCCAACATGATTCTGTTTTAATTTGATTTGTGCCTTTTATTGCCGCGAAAAGAATAGAAAATACTTAAGAGCCAAAAAGGAAAGAATTACATTTTATTGTATTATTTTGCAAGAGAGTGTAAACATAAGTCAAGCATGAAAATAAATAAATGCTCAGATAGCACACATTACTTGATTAGTAAATTTGTGTATGTAGTTCAGGTAATTGGTTGAGAATATGTCTACTGTCTGCTGTTTTCTTGATGAAACACTAACACTGCATGTTCAAGGCGGAATCAGAATAAGAAAGAAAAAGAACAATACAGTTACTATAGCAAGATTTATTCCCTAATTTATTGATTAAAAAATAAATAAAAGAACAAGAAATTCCTTTATTTAAGAAGCTCATGAAAATCATAAGATATTTTGACGTGTTTGTCAATCGTAAAATATTACCAGCCATTATCTTAATTATTCAAATGTCTGATATGACACAGATACTGGAGAACCAGGACTGTTACACTGACTTTGCGTAGCTACCAGCTGGAATAAATACATATACTAGAGGCTTATGCTTACTATTTTGAGCCAATAATTTGAAGATATTAATGAACAGGATTAATAATCTTAGAATGACTAAGACTGACCAGGGTTGCTTTTGTCTGGTTTGTGGAGAGCTTGGACCCTTGCCAATCATACTTTCAATATGCCCCAGTCCATGAAGTTTTAAAACATTAATGGATTTTTCTGTCTGGATTCGGTGTGATTTTTTTAAACAACAAATATATATATTAAAAACAATAATTCAAAATTTACATGTGAAAATGTTATACACGGCTGAGGTGGGTTTTTTTGTTTTGTTTTTAAGCCTTTCCAATCTGTTAGAAGAGTCTTCATTAGAATAATTAAAAAAAAATACTTTAATTATGTGAACAAAATAACAGGGAATATATATATATATATATATTTTTTTTATTTTTTTTTAAACTCTAGACATTCATTTTTTACAGATGAATACAAGAATTAACACATTTTTACAGTTTTTGAATGTTAGAAATACAATACTCAAGTGGCCCCTTTGTGAAAATCTCATTTGGACTGGAATACACTGTGAAGTAAGATGCCTTATAATAATTTGAGAATGGCCTTGAATTTAAAAACTCTATAAAAAGCCACATACAGAAATGATTGATAATAAAAATTCTGATGTATTGGAATGAAGTCTTGTAATTGTTTTCTGCTATTTCTTGCTTCCTTTTATAATTCATTAGATTTATTTGGTGCCATTTATTAAGCAGCATGGAACTCATCATGTATGTCTGTAAACCTGCAAGATAAAAAGCAATGTTCATAGAATCTCTGCTTCCTAAACTTCACCCACCTAAGAGGTGACAAAGTTAAATAATCCCAGACTGATCCATCTATCATAATTGACAAGCCCTGCTATTACGTGATTGGTTGTGTGAGAGCAGGTGATGTTACACACAAACATTTTAAATGCAGTCAGCAGATACTGCACATATGGGCAGGTTCCCACACTGGGATCCTTGAGCACCTGCAGCATGATAAATATGCCCCAATGTCTTTAAATATCTATGTTTTATTTTCTTCAAAATGTAATAAATGATAATTATCATGAAATATCACAGGTATACCATTCATATTTACCATGGTCTAAGCTTAGATTACCTAGGTAACTGATGAAATGTGTGACCCTCTACTTAGGGACAACGTTATTCCTAAATAATAGACACACACCATCTGTTGAGGTAAAAAGGCTGCAACTTGTTTTATTAACAACATAACTTAACATATAAATAAAACAGATAAATATCCCCAATAATAAAATTAACATTAACAACCCCACGGGGCTTGCCAAGTAACCCATTGTACCTCCATTCCACAGGTCCCCTCCGGAACTGTAATAGACCTCTCCTGCATGGCAGGAGGTTCCCCAGCAGACTTCACAAACCACCAAAGGCCAGCCCGCCCCCCCCCCCAACAAGCTGCAACAGTGATAGCACATCTCCACCGCAGTAATTCCAGGGAGGGAGGGAGGGAGTTTTTTCTCACTGCCAGGTCCGGATAGAATATGAGCCTACTTCCTGCTCACTGTCTTTTAAAGGCTCCCCTGTGATCCCACCCCTTAACCTCACTCTCAAACCCAGCTCCTCACACTTACCCTGCTCTGGGGTCAAATGCCCTTCCAAATCAAGCATTTCTCCAAGGCAGGCATGACCCCCTACTTAGGGACTACGCTATTCCCAAATAATATACACACACCATCTGTTGGGGTTAAAAGGCTGCAGCTTGTTTTATAAACAAGATAACTTAACATATAAATAAAACAGATAAAAATCCCCAATAATAAAATTACCATTAACAACCCCACAGGGCTTGCCAAGTAACCCATTGTACCTCCGTTCCACAGGTCCCCTACAGAACCATAATAGACCTCTCCTGCCTGGCAGAAGGTACCCCAGCAGACTTCACAAACCACCAAAGGCAAGCCCCCCACCACCAGGACGGCTTACAGACAGACCCCGCCACCACCCAAGGCCTTTTCAACCCCTTCCCTCAAATTGAAATTAAACAAATGGAGCCCAACTTCATTTAGATGGACTCCATCTCTCAAAAATAAACATTCCCCCGATTCTCCTTAAAATTCCACATGCCGTATTGACACCCCCCCCATTCTGCTCCACAAACTTACTCAATATTCTATTGACTTTTCTCCTGGAAATTTCCAGCCTTCGCACATCCTAGACTGCTTACCACTTCAGCCGAAGTTCTATCTCAGACCACACTACCATTAACTTGGGGAACAATTCCCATAAATGGAGCAAATCTCTTTTTACACCAGGTAATAAATCTTTTTGAGAGATGAAGCCCAAATCGTTGCCACTAGCATGAATCACCAACAGACCCGGGGGGCTGTACAACCTAGCAAACTCTACTACCTTAACAATCACCTGGTCCCACCGTAACCCCTGGAACCCAAACCACCGTATTCGTACTGTCTCCACATCAAAGCCCAGCTGGCTCCCCCCTTCTTTCATCATCGCTGCTCGCCACAGCCAGTATATATAGGAATGGCTGACAATCCAACATTCCATGACACCTATCCCTGGGGACAGAGAGGAAATACTACATTATCAGCTCACCTCGAACATAAGATCTAAAACTGTTAGAAGCCCACCTCCCAATCCTTTTAATTCTTGCATCTGACATACCCAGCATTCTCGCCTCCATTGCAGCCCCCATTCGGAAAGAGTGGGACCCAAAGTCAAGTTGCGGGAGCCCCAGGAACCCAAGTACTTTCCTAAAAACTGATATAAACTGTAAGCGCGATGTGTCCCCATTTTTATGAACAAGCAATGGGCCGTCACCCCCTGATTGCACCTGCAGGAAAGCTGCCACTGCCTCAACCGGGCAACATGCCCCCCCATTGCCCTAAGGCTAATAGCTCTCCTTCGCCCACCCTGGTCAGTCTTAGACTGCCGCAGCCATATGTAAAGGTCCCGCCCTTGGATCCACACGTCACTTTGCTGAATACCCCCCATATCTCTTAGTCGCACCCACCACTTTCAACACCCGAAAAGCAGCAAAAAAGACTACCACATATGAAGCCCAGAAAAGCACCACCTCATATTTGTCTGAGCATACCGCAGCCAGTGCTCCCATTACCCTTTGTAACAATGCAAAAATAACTGGTCTCCTTGAGTCCTGCACACTTCCTCCCCTGCACAAACCCCTGGCCGCCATCCATACCACAAAAGATTTAGTAAGATCCTCCCAACCCAAACATTGGCATTAAAAGGTGATTGCCACCAGCCTACTTCTTACCATGGCCCTCGACACCCCCTGTCTTCCCCATTCCGCCATCCACTCCAATAGTACTGCCAACCAGCTCCAGGCCGTAAGGGCCCCCCAGCCCCTTTTAACACCATGCACCATTCTCTCCATACCTGTGCGTAAGCCCTCCATGTGGACCCTGCCAAAGCCCCTCATACCATCTTCAACAAGCCCCCGGAGTCTACCTTCCACAAGTCCCCCGGGCACTGTGTCCACTCCTCCTCCGCCAATGGAGCCAGCTCCCAGAACCTGTCCCACTGGAAATGGGAAAGAGAGTCAGCTATCCCATTGGACTTACCAGGCACGCGCACAGCCCTGAACAGCACATTACATCTCAGGCACTCCAGCACAACAAACGGAGGAGGACCACCACTGGGGGGGAGGATGCCGACAAGGAATTAACTGCTGACACCACTCCCATATTATCTGAATGAAACAGAACTTTCCTGTCCTGCAGGAACCCCGGCCAAATAGTCAAGGCCACCAGTAATGGGAACAATTCTAAGAACACCAAATTCTTAGTCAGGCTTCCCGTCTGCCACCCTTGCAGCCATGATTCCGTGCACCACTTACCCCCAAGATATGCTCCAAAACCATGAGCCCCCGAGGGGCACATCCGGGTTCTCCCACCCTTTCCACTGGATTAGGGACCTCCCATTGAATTCTCCTAGGAACCTCAGCCAGATCATCATATCCTCCTTCAACACATTCCTCAAGCAGACATCGTGGAAAAGCTCTTTTACCCCCACCATAGCCAAGGATAACTTCGGACAGAACACCCTTCCCACTCTGATGATCCTGCAAGCAAAATTTAGCTTCCCCAACAAGGACTGCATCTCCCTCAGAGTGAACTTCCTACTCCCCAAAGCTTGCCGTAATACACCACACAAGTCAGCCACCTTGTCCTCCGGAAAACTGCACTCCATTCTTTCTGAATCAATGTGTATTACTAAGAAACTCAGTGCAACACAAGGGCCCTCAGATTTGTCTGCCGCCACGGGATACCGAAATCCAGAGCCACCGCATCAAAAGCGTCCATCAACAGCTGGCATGAATCGCAGCCAGCAGGGCCCACGAACAGGAAGTCGTCCAAATAATGGACCACGGGAACCCAACCCTGAAACACGCTTAACCACCCACTCCACAAAACAACTACATTTTTCAAAGTAGGAGCATGAGATGGAACATCCCATGGGTAAGCATAAATCCACAAAAACTTCAATTCAAACGAACATCCCAACAGGTGGTGGCATGGCGGGTGGACTGGCAATAACTGGAATGCCGCCTCACATCAACCTTCGCCAGTATGGCCCCTAAGCCCGCGTGCTTGACCAACGCCACTGCATCGTCGAATGATGCGTAATGGACAGCCACTAGGACAGGGTCGATCCCATCATTCAATGAAGAGCCCTTCGGGTACGACAGATGGTGTATCATGCAAAACTGGCCCGGGACCTTCTTCAGGACCACCCCCAAAGGGGACAGCCTCAAGTTAGGTAATGGGCAAGACAAAAAGAAGCCTTCCATTTGCCCCAAGGCTACCTCTTTCCCCAATTTTTCCCGAACCACGCCCAGAAATTCCCTGGCAGACTTCAAATTCCCAGAACCCACGCCCCCTTTCACATCCTGAAAGGGTATGGAGAAACCCGAGCTAAAGCCTGTTAAAAGCAGCTCGGCATCACCCCGTTTTCCCTCAGTTTAGTGTACTGCTTTAGCCACAGGACCATCTTTCTGGTGTCCACCGGCGCCCGGGCCCTGAATACCCACCTCCGCTGGTCTACTGCCGGTCTTTCCTTTTCTGAAGCATTTGGCATAAGAATGGACTCCCCCGCATCCTGAACATACGTGCTTATATTTGCATGATGCCCCAAACCGACATTGCCCGTCGTTAAACTGGAAGCATAGGCCCTTTTGGAGGGCCACTGCTGCCCCACTCCTGGCCGCCCCTGCGTGGCCACATTTCCCTGTCAAAAAGGGTTGGCCCCCACACAATGGAGTCATTATTTCGAGCCAAATTCCCATATCCCTGTCGTCCCACCTCATGTCTGGACGGACTGCTATCCGTTGACGAAACTGCTTGTCATATATCAACCATGCCATCCCCCCGTATGTACGGTATGCCGACAAGACCACATCGAAATAACAAAACAGGGCAGAACTCCCTCTTCCATATCTTCTCCTTAACCTCTGCTGCCAAATGCAACCCTAAGGGGCCTATCGAGCATAAGCACTGCCTGTGCAGGGCTTTATCAGTCACTCTGAACGACATGCCTCGGAACCTCCTGTTGCAACACCCGCTCCCACTACCCTGAAAGCCGCATCACTGCCCGGCGCTCCTCCGGGCCCCTGCCCGGCCCCTGTTACCAGTGTCCCAATCGGGCTCGGCCCAGGTGCTGCCGTCACTGCAGCCCCACCCCATAACACTTGAGCCTGAGCCACTAGCTCCCCATGCCCCTGCCGGGCTCCCTTGACCCTCATTTCCACAATGCTGCTCCATCCTCGCAATCAGCTCATTCAGACCTTTCAGCAACTAATTCTGCATCTCACTCACACTCCCCTTTTGCGTAATAAGTGAACGCGTTCCTCTTGGCGCCTCTGCAGCAGTCCTGTGTGCCGTCTCTGCTCCCAGATCCCTTGAAGCTCCGGCCCTGCCTGACCTTCTTCCTTCCCTCACCAGCAACTCCCGGCTCCTCTCTGGTGACCTCCTCCTAGATCTGGGCTCCCTCCTCCTATCATCACTTCGACCTCCATACGTCTGCTCCAGGCACGCCCAGGTGGGCAAAATTCTTCTGTCCCCACTGGTTCTGCTTCTAAAAGGCAAATAGGACCTCCCGTGCCTCCAACTTGCCTCCCGGCATCTGCTAGGGGAACATTCTCTCCTCTGGACACTCGCCACCTGTAATGGCATGCCAAAAACATCATCCAAAGCCCCTCTCCCCATCCTTTCCCCTACCCTACTGGTATTGCATCCACCCCTTCCCCTATCCCCGAAACCCCTAAACTGAGAGATAGACCCCAATAGCTGCATCAAGGCATCGAGTTCCCCCACCTGGCCAGCTGTACATGGCTCCGGAGCGTCCACCTCCTGCCGTCCCTCACCATCGAAGTCGCTAAGGATATCCTCTATGACGAGGGAGTCCCTATCCCTCTCCCGTGTCTTGTTGAGCTCTTCCCTCCGACATTCCTCTGGGGTGGAAGCCAATGGCACTAGTACAGAAGAAAGGGGTGAGGGTGGCAGTTAGATAATAAAACCACGGGAGGGGAGGAGGGGGGTAGAGGGGGGGTTGGGGAGTTGGGATGAAATGTGCCTTGCACAATGCCACAAAAAGATGTGCCCCCGGCCCGCCCTGTAAAATATGCAGTCTCTCCCCCCAGCTAAGCTTCCCTTAGGCCACCGTGTGTGAGGGCCCTGCTGTCCCTACCTAATCCCCCTTCTACTGGTCCCCTGACTCCAAATGTCCACATGCCCCCCCTTGCCCTATTCCTCTCTGGCTCCGTTTAGACCCCCCACCTAATCCTATTCCCCTGCCCATATAGGCCCCGCACAGCTATTCCCATAACTAACTTTCACATGTGACCTATGACCCACTACCACTAAGCCCTACCTGCCCCAACTATCCTTCAAGGGGGGTTATGCCCTTTTCCCCTGCCTCATCTGGGCTCTCCTGCCTTCTACCCTACATACTCCCCTTTTAAGCCTCATTTGGGCCCCCACGTGTGTGCATCCCCCTTTCCCTCCCGGACCTCATGGGGGCCAGCTTATCCCTATCCGGCCATTTTTTCAGGCCCCATTTCACTCCCTTAGTTTTCCCACCCTTCATCCTGGCCTCATGTGGGCCCCCCAGCAATACCCCTGTCATTCTAAGCGTCATTTTGGCCCCCACGTATGCGCATCCCCCCCCCCAGACCTCATGCGGCCCAGCTTATCCCTATCCGGCCATTTTTACAGGCCCCCTGCACTCCCTTAGTTTTCCCACCCTTCATCATGGCCTCATGTGGGCCCCCCAGCAATACCCCTGTCCATCTATGGACCCCTGATGCCTCCTTCTACCGCCACACTGCACCCCTCTCTTCGATAACTCAGCGGCCTACCTCCAGTAGCAGCCGTTGCTGCCTCCTCTGCGGATTCCTCCAACCTGGCTCCTGCTCTGTGAGTCACGCTGCCCACATTACCGCCATCTTCTTCTGTCAGCTCCGGCATCTTCTCCTCTGCGGGCCGCTCCTCCTCCCGGCCGGCCATCCCCTGCTCCCTCTGCTGCCAGCTCTAGCCGACCTTGCAGCTGACCGTCCTCTTCTCGGGCCCACCTCTGGACTGAGGCGCTCCGGTGGTTGCGACCGCCACACAGGCCTGGCCATGGGGGATGGCTCCGCACCCGCTGTCTGGTCCGGATTCCTGCCACCTCCTGGTATGACTCCAGCTGCCTGCAGCTGCACCAGCAGCCACTGAGGGCCTCTCTCTCTGGCAGCAGCTGCTGCAGCAGTAATCAGCTCCTGAAACTCCGACATGTGAGCAGGTAAATACCCTCACATTCTCTCCGGGCTTGATGCAGGTGAAAGAGGCAAAGCTTCTTTAGAAGATGAGCCTACTTCCTGCTCACTGTCTTTTAAAGGCTCCCCTGTGATCCCACCCCTTAACCTCACTCTCAAACCCAGCTCCTCACACTTGCCCTGCTCTGGGGTCAAATGCCCTTCTAAAATAGGCATTTCTCCAGGGCAGGCAATCTGTTTTGCCTAAGGCTTAGTGGATACATAAGAACATTTCATATCAACTCTTTTAAAGTGCTTGATTATATTGTGATCTGGAGAAAAGACTGCAAATATTGTGTCACAACATCTTTTGATATATCTTCAAGGCTGATTGGCCTACCAGGATACCAGGAAATATCCTGGTGGGCTGCAGCAGCTGGGGCTGGGAAGCTTCAATTTATAGGAATGATTAATGGATTCAATTGGATTGTAGGGTGGCACTTTTATTTAATACAAAGTAATATAATTTCATTCATATTTTTTTTTTTTAAAGGGACATAATACTCATATGCTAAATCACTTGAAACTGATGCAGTATAACTGTAAAAAGCTGGCAGGAAAATATCACCTAAGCATCTCTATGTAAAAAAGGAAGATATTTTACCTCACAATGTCATCAGCTCAGCAGAGTAAGTTCTGTGTAAAAAGTTATACTCAGCTACTCCCAGCTGCAGGTAAAAAAAAAAAAATATGAAGAAATGAACAGCAGCCAATCAGCATCAGCAGTGCTGAAGTCATGAACTCTTTTACTGTGATCTCATGAGATTTGACTTAACTCTCATGAGATTTAATTGTAAACTTCCCTAATCTGAATAGGGAAATAATATGAGAGTGCACAAGGCTCATCCCTTCAACTGTCCCAGGACAGACATACTAATATGCTGCTTCAGAAATCCTTTACAATGGGATGTGGCTACTGAGGAACTTTTGAGGTAAAATATCTTTCTTTTTTACATAGAGATGTTCAGGTGATATTTTCTAGTCAGCTTTTTACAGCTATGCTGCATCACTTTCAAGTGTTTAAACATTTGGGTATTACGGCCCTTTAATAATGAGTATCCAAGTAATCCACTTTGAGAAAAATGGGACATGTGCATTCTGCCGACTCCACGGAAAATAGGGCTGGTCTAAATATTTTTACAGGGCTGCTTTTTATTCCCAGTCTAGCCCTGCATGACTTTAAATCTTTTGCCTGCCAGAGCTCTGTTATAGAGTGGAGAAAGAACTGTAAAGATGAAGAGGTTATTATGCATAAAACATGTAAAACAAAGTTAGCACTTTAAAATACTTGGCATTTTTTATGTTTTTGATTGACTGAGCAACAGAAAATGTAATGGAAATGAAATTAGTTTAAACATCTATAAACAGCTCTCATTAAATCAATTGGAGTTTCATCAGTGTTTCATCAAAGTACCAGGAAATCACTTCAAGATTTCAAGTACCTTTTGCTTTTCCAAAATATTTATTCAATGTTATAAAATAAATTCAGCTTGTGAAGTTTTAAAAATCTATGCAGAATGAGTAGAAACATTACTATGGTTCAACAGGCAATTAAAACATTTAATCATTGCAGGGTTATTTAAAATACAAAGTCAAACTATATTGCTGTTTCATATTCCAACATTTTCTTTATAAAATAAGTTTATTACCCTTAATATGTTCTAAATCAGGGTTTTTCAAATGTTTTTTCTCCAAGACCCAGTGCCACAATACCACATACCTTCATGACCCTATTTTTATGCTTGATCTGAAACTTTCTGAAGTAATATACAGCAAGATAGCTGCAATTTTAGGGAAAGGGACTAAAATTTGTGTGTACTTTATTCCAGATTGTAGTAAAATTTGAAAGTGTTGTATAGGTAAAAACACACACCACACACACTCCCATACAACACACACACTCTCATACAACACACAGATCATACACTCTCATACAACACACACAGCTTTATACAAAACACACCACTCTCATACAAAACACGCACACACTTTTATACAACACACACTTTTATACAACACACACTCTCATGCAAAACACACAAACACTCTCATACAAAACACACACACACTCTCATACATCACACACTCCATACAACACACACAATTTTATACAACACACCACACACACTCTTCTACACACACACAAGTCGCGACCCAGTAAATATGGTGTTGCGACCCAGTAATGGGTCCCGACCCATAGTATGAAGAACCCTGTTCTAAATGACTTGTTATATACACTGTTAAATGTGTGAAAATCATTTATTTTATGTTTATTTTTTATTGAGTTAGCTGATTTTGCTCAATAAAATATTGTTGTGCAGTAACCAAAAAAAATCTCGGGGGTTAGCATTTTTACCGGCAGAGTATTCTTATTCAGTAAACTTGGAATTGTTTGGAACGGCAAATTTTAAATAAATAAATAAAGCACTCTCTCTCAGTCACACATTCACACAGATACACACAAAATTAACAAAATAAAAGATGTATGTAGTTTCATTATTTAAATATGCATAATTAGACATTATGGCCTATATGACAAGTTGAGCTGTAATTACCTCTCCCGCGCTAATTCCGCTCGACCTCTGCTCTTTATGCGCCTCAGGTAACGCTCGTATTACAAGTTGAAAGTAAATATTTATCACTCACACGCTAACTTGCCCAAAGAGCAGAAGATACAATATTGTGACCCCATTAATGTACTCTCCCATAGATATCAATAGAGAGAGAAAAGTGGGGAAAAAAAACTAATACAGACCCGAATCAAGCCCCTAACTCTATTATACCCTAACCGGTTGCATAGTTTACCACAATGTTCCACTACACTATTAACCCCTAATCTGCCGCATATCCCACTACAAAGTCCCCTCTACTCTATAAACCCCTAAACTGCCACACACCCCACATCGCAGCATACCCCAATACTCTATTACCCCTCAACTGTCACACCCCAAAAGCAAAATACCCACTAACATCTAAACCCCCTAACAACTAACCCCCCTAACATAACACCCCATATGTTATACAACATAAAAACCCTAACCTTACCTGACAAAAAACTAACCTTATCTTAAAAAAACAAATAAAAATAACCTTACCTGACAAAAAGAAACCTAACCTTACTTAAAAATAAAATAACCTACCATTGCAGAAAAAAAAAAAACAATTTACCAAATATAAATAAACAGATATGCCTATTCTTAAACCGGTCTGCCTGGTGGACTATTGAGGAGCTATTTGTGATTACTATCCATAATAGTTTTGAATCAATAAAATAATGGACTTTTAAGCTCTGCTAGAGTCAATGCTTGGCTGCTACGGCTGCTCAAGTCACCTCCCCCCTCCTCTTGCCTACGTCACATTGCCTGCCGCTGATGGAGATGCTATACAGAGACAGCTAGGATATGGACAGTACAATGGGTGAGTGTGTAAATTACCTCCCTGTAATTAAGTACCTTGGATCATCTTTGTTTTGAAACCAAACACTACCCTATGCATAGCGTTGCTCCTCTTAGTGAGAGATATCTCTCTAAATCTCTCAAATATAGAATGCAAACAAAATAAGAGTGCGCTAAATAAAATCAGCAACTATATCTTATAAGTGTATAGGAAGTAGAAAGATGGGGCAAATAATTAATATATATATATATATATATATATATATATATATATATATATATATATATATATATATATATAGTAACATAGTAGATAAGGTTGAAAAAAGACTGAAGTCCATCGAGTTCAACCTATACAAATCTAAAATACTTACAAAAAGCTCCAGTTAAAGGGACAGTCTACACCAGAATTTTTATTGTTTTAAAAGATAGATAATTCCTTTATTACTCATTTCCCAGTTTTGCATAACCAACACAGTTATAATAATATACTTTTAACCTCTGTGATTATCTTGTATATAAGCCTCTGCAAACTGCCCCTTTTTCAGTTCTTTTGACAGACTTGCAGTCTAGCCAATCAGTGCCTGCTCCCAGATTACTTCACGTGCATGAGCACAGTGTTATCTATATGAAATACGTGAACTAACACCCTCTAGTGATGAAAAACTGTTAAAATGCAATCCAAAAGAGGTGGGCTTCAAGGTCTAAGAAATTAGCATATGAACCTCCTAGGTTAAGCTTTCAACTAAGAATACCAAGAGAACAAAGCAAAATTGGTGATAAATTAAATTGGAAAATTGTTTAAAATTACATGCTCTATCTGAATCATGAAAGTTTATTTTGGCCTAGACTTTCCCTTTAAGCTTAAATAACCCCACTAAAAGGTGACTCATTTAATACTAGCAATCATATCCATGAATTTTGTTTATATACAGAAATGTATCCAGACTATTTTTAAATGTATCTAGGGTATTGGCATTCACTGAAAACAAACAAACAAAGCCGTAGCACCAAAGTATATCCCTCTAGCATGTATACAGACAGTCTTATACCTGTTGAGTCAGTGTTGAACTTGTGCGGTAAGCGGCACACTTTAGGAGAAATGTTATAAGGGTAATGTTATACGAGTAAAAAGGGATCACTCACGTCCGCTGCAGTCTTAGAGATCAGCCGGTCAGCCAGGAGACCTTCTTTGGATCACACGCCCGGTGTTTTACTCCTTCCGCTGGTCAGCTGTTAGCGAGTTGTATCCCTCCTGTGTTTCAGTGATGCTTATCCAATGAGCTCCCCAGAGCTCTAACACCATCGACCGGATGCAGTCCTTGTGGGTACTTCTAAGCCCATTAGCCGTCCGAACTCAATCAAGGGAAACAAAAGGCAAAGGCTAGAACGGCTTGAAACGAAAAAATCCTTTATTTGCAGACGTGTTAAAAAGTTAAAACAATGAGGGTAAAAAGTACAGACACATCAAAAATAGTATTAAAAACTGAACAGTGAGACACACATCCTCTCAGAAAGGACGTGTTTCGGGTTGCCCTGTATTCACATATGTCTGAGAAGGATATCCTGTTCATACTTAAAGCATTGCTCGCACATACTACACCTGATTGCCATTTACTGCTTTGCAGGATTGCGAAAAACTTAACCCCATGTTTACAATGGCACTCTACATTTAAATAAGGCATTGCTGTGTTGATAGCAACAGTCTATACTTGTAAAATATAATTTTGTGTTTTAACACTTACTTTGCATAGGCTTATATAAATAGATAAATGGATAAAGCTGAATTAAGCTTAATATTGTTTCAAGTTTTGGAATTTAAAATTCCGACAGCTCCCGTAATCAGAAATTCTGTTGTCTGTTTTAAGTTTATTCATAAAACTTGCTATTTATAAAGCTTGTGTAATAAACTATAAATATAAATTTGAAAGTAAAAAATCATTTTACATTTTAAGTAAATGTATGCTATCATTTTCTCCCAATTATCATAACTAGATAATGGGAACCTGAATGAGAGCAAATTTATTTGAAGATAAGTGTTTATTAAGTCACAAAACTGATTGACTCTCAATTTATGACACTCTCTTGAGTTTAAGTGAAGATTAATAATTCCTTTTAGTAACTATAAATAAGATATATATATATACACAGAGAAACGTTTAGAAGGTAGAAAACAATATCAACATTAAAATATAAATCATTGAATTTAAGTAGATCTATTAATGTTTAGAGCAGAGATCCTTTGGAGACTCTTCAGTTGCTGGTTAATACGTTGTTTGACTGAGCCAAACGAGAGAGACATAAAGAAAGGTAGTTTGTCAGGAGGTTGTAACAATTTGCTTCCGGATATAAAGTAGAAATAAGAGGAGAGCTGTATGTCAAGCCGATATAGAATACATCCACATAAATAAGTAATGCATTACCATTATTTAGTAAAGAGCATGCTATTCTTTATAATGTTGGTGCACATACCTTGTTGTAATTAGTTTTTGAAGTAGGAGAGAGTTTGTTTGGCGCTGTGTCCTAGCTTAAACGTCTGACTGAAGACAGGCGTGCTGTGCTCTGAAGTGAAGGGAGAGCGGAATGACGTCAGTACATAAACTGTGGTTAATCCATGTAGCCTAACTACATGACTATTGAAGAATTTTGCAGTTGTGAAAGCTGTGGGTGTTCTTTTCAAAGGGATGAAATGAGCCAATTTAGTTAGATGGTCCACAACAACCATTATTCTATTGTGACCATTTGATATGGGTAAATCTACGATGAAATCAAGAGCTATCATATCCCAAGGTTTTTGGGGTATGGGTAGAGGTGTTAGGAGACCAAAGGGTTTATGGTGTTCCTTCTTTTTCTTAGCACAAATCTGGCAATTAGATATATATGCATGAATGGTGGTTTTCATCTGAGGCCACCAATATTCCCTATTGACAAGTTCAGTTGTTTTTTTGATGCCTGGATGACCGGCTAAAGGGGTATCATGATGTTGCTGAATGATCTGTTCTCTTAAAGATATTGGAACATATATCAGGCCATTATTCATGTATAACCCAGAGTCGGAATCAGGAGTGCAAATCGGAGGAATGTCAGGATCCGTGTGTTGAGCTTGGTATAGGTCAGATGTTTCTAAAGTAGCTGCACCAATGATCTTAGTTGGAGGAATAATATATGTCTTGCTTTGGGACTCTTCTGTAGTTTCAAAAGATCTGGAAAGGGCGTCAGCTTTTACATTCTTTGTTCCAGGTATATGTGTGAGTGTAAAATTGAAGCAATCTAGAAATAGAGCCCAACAAACCTGTCTTGAAGACAAAGTTTTATTTTTCTTAAGATATTGAAGATTCTTGTGATCAGTAAAAACCTGGAAAGGGTGTGAAGTTCCCACTAAAAGATGCCGCCAATGTTCCATAGCTGATTTCATTGCGAGTAACTCCGACTGAATAGTTGCTCTCTGCCGGTGTTAATCTTCAGGAATAATAAGCAATGGGATGTAGAAGTGCATTCTCTTTTCCAGGTTGTAAGAGTATAGCACCTATTCCGACATTTGAGGCATCCACCTCTAGGGTGTAAGGAAGATCAGGATCAGGTAGGCGCAAAATGGGTGCTGTTGTAAACTTATCTTTTAGATAATGAAAAGCTTGTTCTGCCTTTGAATCCCATACGTATTTTTGTTTACCAGTCAAACGGGTTAGAGGCTGAACTATAGTGGAATAATGATTTATGAATTTCCTGTAAAAGTTGGTGAAACCTAGGAATCTTTGTAATGATTTCAATGAAGTGGGAGTTTGCCAATTTGCTATAGCTGTTAATTTTTCTTGATCCAATTGAATTCCTTTGGGAAAGATTATGTATCCCAAGAATTTAATGGTGTCTTTATGAAAATGACATTTTTCCATCTTAGCATATAATTGATGGTCTCTCAGGGTAGATAGAACCCATCGAACATGTTTTCTATGTTCTACTAAACTTTTAGAATATATGAGGATATCGTCTAGATAGACAATAACGCACACATCCATAAGTTCTTTGAAGATCTCATTAATAAAGAACTGGAATGTGGCAGGAGCATTCGTCAGACCAAAGGGCATGACATTGTATTGGAATAACCCATACCTTGTTTTAAAAGCTGTCTTCCACTCATCTCCAGATTTCATACGTATTAAATTGTATGCACCTTTTAGATCTAACTTTGTGAATATGGTTGCTCCATTGAGATGTTCTATTAATTCCGGGATGAGTGGTAATGGGTACCTATTTTTAATCGTGACAGCGTTAAGGGCTCGATAATCTATAATTGGTCAGAGAGTGCCATCTTTGTTAGTTACAAAGAAAATAGCTGAGGCAATTGGTGATGAAGATGGGGAAATGAAACCTTTTCTAAGGTTTTCATCCAAATATTCTCTTATATGTATTA
Organism: Bombina bombina; assembly: GCF_027579735.1. Taxonomy (NCBI): domain Eukaryota; kingdom Metazoa; phylum Chordata; class Amphibia; order Anura; family Bombinatoridae; genus Bombina; species Bombina bombina. The sequence goes on from NC_069499.1 coordinate 403,422,652, forward strand.
ATTCCTTTTGTGAGAGAGGAAATATTTTTCCTGAGGGTATTTCAACCCCTGGTTTTGTGTAGATAGGAAAATCAAAATGCCTATGAGGTGGGAGAGATTCAGCATTTTTTAAATTAAAAACATCGCTGAAATCCTGATATTCATCAGGTAATACAGAAGTTATGTGTCCTATAGTTAAGTAAGGAAAACATGTTTCCAAATAATATAATCTATGGATGGGTTATGTTTTTGTAACCATGGATAACCAAGGACTAAGGGATGAATTGAACTAGGGATGATATCATATGTTAGAAATTCTTTATGACCATTTGGTGTGATGGTTAATAGTGGTATTGTGTGATGAGTGATGGGTCCCTTCAATATCTGTGTACCATCTATTACTCTTACAAAAACAGGAGATGATTTCTGCACAATAGGTATTTTATTTAATTTTACAACTGATTCATCAATGAAGATACCATCTGCTCCTGAATCAATAATAGCTTCATTCTGCAGCTGTAGATGATCCCACTGTAATGACAATGTTATTGAAAAATGAGAGGGATGTTTAGGTTTACCAATTGCATAGTTAAGTGTCAACTTACCCTTCTTTTGACGTAAGAGGATTGGACACGTGGCTACATCATGCTCCATATTAGCACAATAAAGGCATAGTTGCTGACTGTCTTCTTTGTTTTTCTTCCAGGCTAAGGGGACCCCGAATAGTACCGATTTCCATTGGTATAGGAGATGTATGGGTTTTCTCTTGATAAGGATGAAATGATTTTTTAGGTGTTGTTTCAAAATGTTGTCTTTCATTCTTCCTCTCGCGAAATCTCCTATCCATAGCTATGCTTAGCTTAATTAGGGCATCCAAGGTTTCTGGGAATTCCACTCTAGAAAGTTCATCCTTCAGATGTTCAGATAAACCCAGGCGAAATTGATTTTTCAGGCTAACTGAATTCCACTGGGAGTCAGTAGCCCAAAGCTGGAAATCCGCTATGTAATCTTCCATTGCCCCTTTTCCCTGTTTGTTCAGCAGTCTGCTGTTTATTAACATCATCATAAAGTACAGCCATAGTAAGAAAAAAAGTTTTCTAGGGAGTTTAGGATTGGGTCTTCTGTTTCAAGAAACCTATCCGCCCATGCTCTGGGCTCTCCTGAGAGATAGGAGAGATAGCTGTAAAAACTTTAATTTTATCTGTGCGATAGGTTCTTGGTTTCAGGGTAAATAATAACAAACAGGCATTCTTGAATTCACGAAATTTCGTTCGATCACCACTGAAGGGTATTGGGGGATTAACTTGTGGTTCTGGCATTTCATTAGACTTTTGTGTAACATATTCATTGAGAATACGTTTTAGTGTGCTATTCTCATTTTTAATCTCAGTTAAGCCTTGTGCCAGAATTTCCACCTTCTGATTAAGAGAGGAGATTTGGTTGGACATTTCTATAGGATCCATGAGAAACCTAGAAATATGTGACTATAATTAATTTTTAATTGGCTTGATTATTCTGTAATAAACTATAAATATAAATTTGAAAGTAAAAAATCATTTTACATTTTAAGTAAATGTATGCTATCATTTTCTCCCAATTATCATAACTAGATAATGGGAACCTGAATGAGAGCAAATTTATTTGAAGATAAGTGTTTATTAAGTCACAAAACTGATTGACTCTCAATTTGTGACACTCTCTTGAGTTTAAGTGAAGATTAATATTTCCTTTTAGTAACTATAAATAAGATATATATATATATACACAGAGAAACGTTTAGAAGGTAGAAAACAATATCAACATTAAAATATAAATCAATGAATTTAAGTAGATCTTTTAATGTTTAGAGCAGAGATCCTTTGGAGACTATTCAGTTGCTGGTTAATACGTTGTTTGACTGAGCCAAACGAGAGAGACATAAAGAAAGGTAGTTTGTCAGGAGGTTGTAACATTTTGCTTCCGGATATAAAGTAGAAATAAGTGGAGAGCTGTATGTCAAGCCGATATAGAATACATCCACATAAATAAGTAATGCATTACCATTATTTAGTAAAGAGCATGCTATTCTTTATAATGTTGGTGCACATACCTTGTTGTAATTAGTTTTTGAAGTAGGAGAGAGTTTGTTTGGCGCTGTGTCCTAGCTAAGATCTTAGCGTCTGACTGAAGACAGGCATGCTGCGCTCTGAAGTGAAGGAAGAGCGGAATGACGTCAGTACATTGAGCGTGTCTCCACTGAAGCTGTGTCCGTGCTGAGATAAATCTCAGCTGTAACTGCAGGTAACTGTTGCGCTCCACGATGAGAGGAGAAGTTCCCAAAAAATGTAGACTGGATAATAGTTAGGTGAAAAATGTCAAAAGTTAGAACAAGTTAACAAGTCAAAATGAAGGCTCAAAGATAATGAAGAGTGGAAGGGAGATTCAAGAATACTTCCCTAATTTGCTTTAATAATCAAGCAATGAATTCTGGGACGTGGAGAAGTTAAATAGGGATTAAAGTGGGAAGGAGATCTTATCTTAAAGGCACAGTTCACAAGTCAATTCCTGACAGCTTGCTATTCAAGGACACAGTCTAACGTTTTAAAAGTTGTGAATAAACTACAACATTAATATATGCCTATAAAGATGTAAACCTGCTGTATCTGTAAGTTAAAAGTTATTCTATTAACAAGCAACAGTATATAACAAGTTGTAACAATGTATTTCATCTTTGCTTAATGTGAAATAGTATATATGTGTAAGTGGAGCGGAGATAAGTTGTAAATTATTTTTTATTGTTTATATAGTTTAGAGTATATCGACACCTCCAGAAATCAGAGATTCTATTATGTATTTAGTTTCCTTCATAAGACTTGCTATTATCGGACTATACCTATGGTTGGGGGTAACACCAACTATATATGGAATTTAACTAGGATATATGTCTATAAAAGAACTTGTAGGCATATGTGACTAAATACAATGTACCTAATGGTAATATTGATTATCATCTTATTTAAATAAGTCTCGTTATACTCGATTATTGACTCTCCAGGCCAACAGTCATTATCTTTTTATCCTGGATTATGAGGCCTATGTATTGCAGTTTACATTCCACACATGATATGAGATAAATAATATAGCACATGCTGCAGTTAATACATTGTGAGGTATTAAATGTTTGTCCTGTCCTGTATGATTCAAATTGGGGGGAGACCAGGATATAATCACATGCTTTACATCAAATGTTTCCCACATTTGAATGTACCTCTATGTGTAAGCCAACTACTCCCTCCACTTCTTTTTGGGAGTACTGTAGCTGACAAAATATTTCCCAGAGTGGTCCCTTTACGATAGGAGAACCTGCAGCCCAAGTTAGCTAACCTCTTAAGTTTAGTGTCTGCTAAGAGGATTGACATATATTTTCTGACTATTTTACAGATTTCGTAGTATTGGTCACTGTAGTTCGTGACAAAGGTCACCTGGTTATCATTTTTGGTTGTATTATCCAAGTTTTTGGTTTTATCTTCTAAAAGGTGCTGTCGTGAGATACAGTCTTTTTTTGTGTGCCTTTGAGATAATTTTAGTGCTATATCCTCTTTGTATGGGGTCTCTACTTAATCTCTCACATTTGTCATAGTAAGCAACCTCTGATGAGCAATTACGTTTCATTCAGATAAATTGCCCTCTGGCAATCTCTCTGGCCATATTTTTGGGATGATTGCTTGAACTATGAAGAAGGTTATTTTTCGCTATAGGTTTACGATATGTGCGAATCTCGATTCTACTGGTTATTGTATCTGCCTACAATGTTATATCTAGATAGTTAATCTCTGTATTATGGACGTCCATGGTGAATTTAATGCCTATTTCATTAGCATTGAGGTATTCCAAAAATTGTACCGCTTCTTCATGTGTGCCATTCCACAACATGATAAGATCATCCATAAATCTCCTATAAAAGGAGATAGATGGTCTAAATTTATTTCTATCTCCAAAGATGTGGGAGGCCTCCCACCAGCCTAGAAATAAGTTGGCGTAGGATGGCGCAAATTTTGCGCCCATGGCTGTCCCACTTCCTTGGAGATAGAATGAGGTCTCAAATTCAAAATAATTATGTTCAAGGAGATATCGTACTACACCTACAAAAAAATCAACCTGATTACAATCAAATGTGGTGGCTGTATCCAAAAAATACTTGATAGCTTCCAAACCCCACACATGTGCAATGGAAGAGTAGAGAGAGACTACATCTATGGTGATCCAGCTATGGGTATCCTTCCACTCAAAGTCAGAGAGTAAGTTTAAAAGATGTTTAGTATCTCTAAGGTAACTCCATAGCTGGACCACCATAGGTTGCAGAACACTGTCGACCCACTCCGAGAGTGGTTCCAGGGCTGACCCTATCCCAGAGACAATGGGTCTGCCCTTGATGGCATCCAGTGACTTATGCACCTTAGGGAACATGTGAAAGGCTGGTGTTTTAGGGTGGGGGACACACAGAAATGAAGCTGTCTTATTATCTATATATCCTTTTTCTACACCCTCATCAACAATAGACCAAATCTGCTCCTGAATCTGGCTCTTTGGGTTTCCTTGTATACTAGAATAGGTCTCTTTGTCATTGAGTTGGCGCATAGCTTCAATAATATAATCCTCTTTATTTAGGATTACTGTTCATATGTAACCATTGAATTTTTTGTTTCCCATTATCCACATATGTCAATATTTGAATTTAACTATCAAATAATCCAGGATAAAAAGATAATGACTGTAGGCCTGGAGTGTCAATAATCGAGTATAACGAGACTTATTTAAATAAGATGATAATCAATATTACCATTAGGTACATTGTATTTAGTCACACATGCCTACAAGTTCTTTTATAGACATATATCCTACTTAAATTCCATATATAGTTGGTGTTACTCCCAACCATAGGTATAGTCCAATAATAGCAAGTCTTATGATGGAAACTAAATACATAATAGAATCTCTGATTTTTGGAGGTGTCAATATACTCTAAACTATATAAACAATAAAAAATTATTTACAACTTACCTCTGCTCCACTTACACATATATACTATTTCACATTAAGGAAAGATGTAAATACATTGTTGCAACTTATTATATACTGTTGCTTGTTAATAGAATAACTATTAACTTACAGATACAGCAAGTTTACATCTTTATAGGCATATATTAATGTTGTAGTTTATTCACAACTTTTAAAACTTTAGACTGTGTCCTTAAATAGCAAGCTTTATAAACAGCAATTTTTATGAATAAACTTAAAACAGACAACAGAATCTCTGATTACGGGAGCTGTCGTTGAATTTTAAATTCCAAAACTTGAAACAATATTAAGCTTAATTCAGCTTCATCCATTTATCTATTTATATAAGCCTATGCAAAGTAAGTGTTAAAACACAATACTATATTTTACAAGTATAGACTGTTGCTATCAACACAGCAATGCCTTATTTAAATGTAGAGTGCCATTGTAAAAATGGTGTTAAGTTTTTCGCAATCTTGCAAAGCAGTAAATGGTAATCAGGTGTAGTATGTGCGAGCAATGCTTTAAGTATGAACAGGATATCCTTCTCAGACATATGTGAATATGGGGCAACCCAAAACGCATCCTTTCTGAGAGGATGTGTGTCTCACTGTTCAGTTTTTAATACTTTTTTTGATGTGTCTGTACTTTTTACCCTTGTTGGTTTAACTTTTTAGCACGCCTGCAAATAAAGGATTTTTTTCGTTTCAAGCCGTTCTAGCCTTTGCCTTTTGTTTCCCTTGATTGGCATTCACTACCTCCTTTGGTAATGAGTTCCACAATTATATTGCTCTTATAGTGAAAAAACGTTTCCGTTGCAGGAGATTAAATCGCCTTTCCTCCAACTTTAAATTGTGACCTCTTGTCAGAAACAATTTTCTAGGAATAAACAGAGCTTCTGCCATCTCTGAATAAGAGCCTTGAATATATTTATATAAAGTAATCAAACCTTATTAGCTTTGTGGCCCTTCTCTGAACTTTTTTCTATTTCTGCAATATCTTTTTTTGCAATCGGTCCCCAGAACTGCACTCCATACACTAGGTGAGGTCTTAACAGGGCTTTATATAGTGACAGAATTATGCTTTCCTCCCTTGAATCAATGCCTTTTTTAATACATGCTAGTATCTTATTAGCCTTTGAAGCCGCTGCCCTGCATTGTGCACCCATCTTTAGCTTGTTATCTATTACTACTCCCAAATCCCTTTCCTCCTCTGTTTGGCTAAGTCTTGTCCCATTTAAAAAAATACGTTGACTGCTTATTTTTACTTCCAAAATGTAGAACCTTGCATTTTTCTGTATTAAATCTCATTTTCCATTTACTTGCCCATACTTCTAATTTTTTCAGATCCCTTTGTAATGAAAGTTCATCCTGCTCTGACCTAACGACCTTACTTAACTTAGTATCATCTGCAAAAATAGAGATGTCGCTATTTAATACTTGCTCCAAGTCATTTTTAAAAAATATTAAAAAGAACGGGGCCCAGTACGGATCCCTGGGGGACTCCAAATGAATTTATTTGTAAATACTAGTAAGATAATGTTGTAAAGTATCATATTAATTTTCCACATACAGATGAAATCAATGTATATATAAATAATCCACCGGTGAAATAAAAAACTAGGTTTATACACAATAAAAATACCCCTGTTCAAAAAACCACAAATTTCGTTGTGTAAAAAAAGGATATCTTACCGCACAGCACAATCGAGGGTACTGACCATTAGAAACAAAGACGGACACCCAGTTTGCGCCCCAAGAGATATAGGTCAAGCTTTCAAGGACTTTTACCAAACATTATACAATATAGAATCAGAACTGGACTCTTCACCCCCCTCTCCATCAGACATCTCTGACTATCTCACAAGCCTTCATCTACCGGTCCTCGACACAGCACTTTTCCCCACCTTAACAGACCAAATAACTAACAAAGAAGTAACCAATGTAATTAGTTCACTCAAATTAGGGAAGTCTCCCGGCCCGGACCGATACACGGCACGGTTTTACAAAACTTACCAGGTTATCTTAGCCCCCATACTATGTAGAGTATTCCAGAAGATTATGCAAAAGGGCGCTTTTAGTGCAGAATTCCTCGAGGCGACAGTAGTCACCATCCCCAAGCCAGGAAAGAACCCAGAATATTGCAGTAGTTACAGACCCATCTCCCTCCTTAATATTGATATAAAGTTATATGCCAAATTATTAGCTAATAGAATGTCAAAAGTAATTAACACACTCATACATCCCGATCAAGTGGGATTCATTACAAACAGGGAAGTCCCAGATGCCATTAGGCGCATATTAGATCTCCTTAGTATAGCATCCAGGGACGAGGTCCAATTCTTGGCCTTGTCTCTGGATGCAGAGAAAGCCTTTGATAGGGTGAGATGGGTTTATTTATGGGAAACAATGAGGATTTTTAACTTCCCTGCACCTTTTATTAAAGCTGTACAAGCATTATACTCCCATCCCACAGCACGAATCAAAGGCACGGGCTTCCAATCAGAAACCTTCAACATTTCCAATGGAACGAGACAGGGTTGTCCCCTTTCACCCCTTCTCTTCGCGATAGCTATAGAACCCTTAGCGCAAGCGATTCGCACAGACCCTAAGGTTGAGGGGTTGACATTCGGAAATCACAGGCATAAGATTTCACTCTATGCGGATGATATAACCCTATTTCTAACCTCCCCAGCGAACTCCCTAAAACAGATATTCAGCATCATAGACACATTCAGCTCCATCAGCTACTACAAATTAAATATAGACAAAACGGAGGCCCTATGCATAAACATACCTGCCAAGACTCTTAGAGGCTTACAAACGTCACATAGATTCCAGTGGAAATCTGACTTTATTAAGGTTTTGGGAGTGTGTGTAACCCAAGACCCCACAACCACCATATCAAAAAACTTCACTGACAGGCTCACAGAATTCCATAAACTCCTAAATACATGGGAATTTAAAGAAATATCCTGGACCGGCAGGATGGCAGCTATTAAAATGTCCTTTCTCCCAAAGATAACCTACTTATATAGATGCATCCCATACAACATTCCGAGACTCACTTTGAATAAACTACAAGGCATGATCACTACCTACATATGGAGAGATAAGCGCCCTAGGACCGCAAGACACACCTTAGAAAGGCCTCACACACAAGGAGGATTAGCTCTCCCAAACCTGTTGACATACTTTAATGTCGCAAGACTCTCACACTTACTTGACTGGAACAATAACAAGTCACACTCGTTAGGCTGGTATTTAGCGGAATCCTCAATGCTTCCCCCCAACCTAACACTATCTGATCTTTTGTGGGTACCCACACATCATAGACATAAATTGGGTCAAATGTATCCCATAATACATGACGCACTGACATTCTGGGATTCTATCCGACATGAGCCATATATTTCCACACACCCTTCCCCCGCTCTAACCATAAAGGCAGTTTTGTTCTCATTGCCAGAAGCACACATAGACCTTTGGCAGGACTTACGCATCCAGACCATCAAGGACTTCTACGAGACAGAGGTTTGGATCCCACACTCCCAATTGTGTATCAAATTTAATATACCCCTGAAACTACACTTTGAGACCTTTCGTATGAGTTCTTGGCTACGCTCATGGGGATATCCGAGGAAAGCCCTAAGGACTCCTTCGCCATGGGAACGATTGTGGAATAATGCACATTCTGTTAAACACTCCCTGTCCCTACATTACAACCTCCTGTCAACTTCTAAACCATTCCACAAGATTTCCCAACACAGTGCTTGGGAGAAAGAGATTGGATTCATAGTTGATCTTAGTGTATGGAACAGTAGGATCCAACTAACTAGAAAATTACTCCACTGTGCCACCCTATGGGAGCTCTATTATAAACTTACTGTCAGGTGGCACCTTGTCCCTGTTACTCTACAGGGAGTGCAGAATTATTAGGCAAGTTGTATTTTTGAGGATTAATTTTATTATTGAACAACAACCATGTTCTCAATGAACCCAAAAAACTCATTAATATCAAAGCTGAATAGTTTTGGAAGTAGTTTTTAGTTTGTTTATAGTTATAGCTATTTTAGGGGGATATCTGTGTGTGCAGGTGACTATTACTGTGCATAATTATTAGGCAACTTAACAAAAAACAAATATATACCCATTTCAATTATTTATTTTTACCAGTGAAACCAATATAACATCTCAACATTCACAAATATACATTTCTGACATTCAAAAACAAAACAAAAACAAATCAGTGACCAATATAGCCACCTTTCTTTGCAAGGACACTCAAAAGCCTGCCATCCATGGATTCTGTCAGTGTTTTGATCTGTTCACCATCAACATTGCGTGCAGCAGCAACCACAGCCTCCCAGACACTGTTCAGAGAGGTGTATTGTTTTCCCTCCTTGTAAATCTCACATTTGATGATGGACCACAGGTTCTCAATGGGGTTCAGATCAGGTGAACAAGGAGGCCATGTCATTAGATTTTCTTCTTTTATACCCTTTCTTGCCAGCCACGCTGTGGAGTACTTGGACGCGTGTGATGGAGCATTGTCCTGCATGAAAATCATGTTTTTCTTGAAGGATGCAGACTTCTTCCTGTACCACTGCTTGAAGAAGGTGTCTTCCAGAAACTGGCAGTAGGACTGGGAGTTGACCTTGACTCCATCCTCAACCCGAAAAGGCCCCACAAGCTCATCTTTGATGATACCAGCCCAAACCAGTACTCCACCTCCACCTTGCTGGCGTCTGAGTCGGACTGGAGCTCTCTGCCCTTTACCAATCCAGCCACGGGCCCATCCATCTGGCCCATCAAGACTCACTCTCATTTCATCAGTCCATAAAACCTTAGAAAAATCAGTCTTGAGATATTTCTTGGCCCAGTCTTGACGTTTCAGCTTGTGTGTCTTGTTCAGTGGTGGTCGTCTTTCAGCCTTTCTTACCTTGGCCATGTCTCTGAGTATTGCACACCTTGTGCTTTTGGGCACTCCAGTGATGTTGCAGCTCTGAAATATGGCCAAACTGGTGGCAAGTGGCATCTTGGCAGCTGCACGCTTGACTTTTCTCAGTTCATGGGCAGTTATTTTGCGCCTTGGTTTTTCCACACGCTTCTTGCGACCCTGTTGACTATTTTGAATGAACGCTTGATTGTTCGATGATCACGCTTCAGAAGCTTTGCAATTTTAAGAGTGCTGCATCCCTCTGCAAGATATCTCACTATTTTTGACTTTTCTGAGCCTGTCAAGTCCTTCTTTTGACCCATTTTGCCAAAGGAAAGGAAGTTGCCTAATAATTATGCACACCTGATATAGGGTGTTGATGTCATTAGACCACACCCCTTCTCATTACAGAGATGCACATCACCTAATATGCTTAATTGGTAGTAGGCTTTCGAGCCTATACAGCTTGGAGTAAGACAACATGCATAAAGAGGATGATGTGGTCAAAATACTAATTTGCCTAATAATTCTGCACTCCCTGTACATACAGCATATACGTCCCAAACCCCTCTTTGCTGGAGGCTATGTGGACAAATAGGTACTCACATTCACATTTGGTGGTCTTGCCCAAAAATTCAACCTCTCTGGAGGAAAATATATAACACTTTAGGTGACTTCCACATCATTCCCCCCTACTTGCCGGAGATTGCTCTTCTACACATGCCAATACCTACTCTAAATAGCCACAATGACGCACTCACAATCTACCTTTTTATGGCGACTAAATTGGCCATAGCTAGAGCATGGAGAAATAAAACTCCACCTACGTTTACACAAGTATTATCCATAGTTAGACACATCAGGCTAATGGAACAATACTCTTTCAGGGTACTTGACAAAGGTTGATCAATACTTCCAGATCTGGCATCCATGGCTTACTCTTTTTCCAGACTAAACTACACTAACCTAAAACACTAGTGTACCCCACTTGACTGGGACCTCCGCCGCCTCTCCCCTCCCCCTTCCTTCTTACCTCACCTTATTTCTAGACAAACACAAACATACAAATTTGTATATATCTATGATTATCCAACTGTGTATTGAAATCTATGCCGGGACCAAGATTACTGTTTATATCTCTGAATTTTTACTCATCCCTATATAAACCTGTTGATGCTAAACCACCTGAGAGCTGTGTATCGCATTATATCGCATTATATGCTTTTCTTTTAGTTATCACTTCCTTTAAAACTTGTAAAATAGAGACATAGTATTTATAGGCAAGTAATATTACTCTACAGTGGGCAATGAATACTTAAAGTTTACTCGAGTACATACCTACTACTAATAATCTTGTGTGCCCTCAATGATCTGAAAGTATACAATTGTAATGACTTGCACTTGTCTATCTGTTGTTGTTTATTTCTCATTTGTTTGTCTCAATAAAAATTTATATTTAAAAAAAAAAAAAAAAAAAAAAAGGAAATCTTATATTAAAAAACTGGAACATACTGTATGTTGCGATAAATTATATATATATATATATATATATATATATATATATATTTACTGTACTGCCCCTTTGTGACTGTTTGTAACAATGTTCCGTTCCGATTTTAGTCGAATCTGAGAGTAAGGTCACTTGGATGAGTTACTATTATAAACAAAGTGCTGTTAAAGACACTGTGGCCTCCTGTTGTGGCAAGATATGTATAGATAGTAAGGCCTTTATGGCATACAATTGTGGCAGTTAATTTTAAGTTAATGTGCCGAATATGTCTCCCAACTATACATCCGTGATGCAGTGTGAACTCACCGGAATCCGAAATCCTCTTTAGATAGTGATTTCTCTATTTACATACAAACTGCAGCCTCAAATATTCTCTCCAGCCTTCCACTGTGTATCAGCTTAGTCTCAAACAGTGAAACACCAAAGTGCGCTGCAGTCTTGTTTTATTTTTTTATATCAGAGCGCTCTGATTTTTAAATACGCTGTGAGAATTGTCCCCACAATCAAATGGTAATCTGCTCACATCATTGGACACATGCTGACACATGACCGCAGCACACATTGGCATTTCTCTGTTTGAGACTAAGCTGATACGCCGTGGAAGTTACTGATGTCTTCTTTATGTGGTCACCAGCTGCATACTGAATTTTAAATGCGAGGTATCAACTTTATATAGGCGTACCCTTGCATTCCTATTTTATGATTTTCAAATTCAAATCAGCCAATAGAAAAAGCTTTAATTCTTTTCGCTGATTTGAATTTTAAATTCAGCCAATAGGAATTCAAGGGCACCCCTATATAGAGGGAGTACCTCACATTCAAAAATTCACTGTGGGGCTTGTGACCACATGAAGTGGACATTAGCGACAGGAGGGACAATACACAAAATATATTTTCTAATGCAGAAATGGGACATTCTATTGCAATTTTTTCTTTGGATTATTAACCCAAGCTTACTTTTGATTTTACATCTGCAAAGGCATTAAACACAATGGCAAAGTTCCTCACAGGAGACATAAGTATTGCAGCTCCCAAGAAGATCACAGTCAGCCAGTCACAAGCTGTTTCTTGCTCAGGAGCTGCAATACTTGATGACAATGGACAATGATTAAATGCATAGTAATCAAGGAACAGTAATGCAAAATATATGCTCTAATTAATGAGAGTATGACATTTTATTTTACTTTACAATGACCATTAAACCCCAAAATGCCAATGCCATACAGTAATGTAAGTCCACATTGCCAGCAACACAAACAGAGCAGTGAACTAAACCCCCAGATACACATACACACATATATCAATAACTGTGCCCCTATTGACTGTGCCTTCCCTTTTCCTGCACTCAAATCTGCCATTCAAATGTATACACTCCCCCATACACAGCAGTCAGTAAATGTGTCTACTCACCCCATACAGTTCCCTGTCATTGACAAAACCTAGTTATGTCACTTTACACCTAATTCATTAAGATGTCTTGGCAGCTCCACAAATACAATACTCTACATTTTACCATACAACAATAGGGTTACATGATTTACCAAGATGAGTTTTCCCCATGAACATGAGCAAAGCTATCCTAACCTGTTTTTGACACTTGTTTTTGACACTATGGCCCCTACTTATCAAGCTGTCAACTTACCTGCATTCGCCGCACCAAGACGCTCGCCTAAGATCGCCTAATATCACTGCCGCGGACCTGAACATGTTCTCCAAAATTACCAAAAAATCTGTCAAAAAGCTGCGCACCAAGTATGGAGTGATGAGCAGCGGACTGTTGTTAACTAACAGTCATTGATCTCGCTGCTCTTCGGCTTTTTCCCAGCTTTATTGGTACCCTTTCACTAAACACCCACACTATACTATACAGTTTACCCCCTATACCGCCACTCCTGGAGCCCACCGCAACTCTAATAAACATATTAAACCCCTAAACCGCCGCTAACAGACCCCGCTGCAACTAAATAAAGTGTTCAACCCCTAAACCGCCGCTCCCGGAGCCCACCGCAACTCTAATAAATCCCGCCGCCACCTACATTATATTTATTAACCCCTAATCTGCCCCCCCTACACCGCCGCCACCTACATTATATTTATTAACCCCTAATCTGCCCCCCCCTACACCGCCGCCACTATATTACATTTATTAACCCCTAAACCTAAATCTAACCCTAACACCCCCTAACTTAAATATTTAATTTAAATAAATCTAAATAAATTATTCCTATTTAAAACTAAATACTTACCTATAAAATAAATCCTAAGCTAGCTACAATATAACTAATAGTTACATTGTAGCTATTTTAGGATTTATTTTTATTTTACAGGCAAGTTTGTATTTATTTTAACTAGGTACAATAGTTATTAAATAGTTATTAACTATTTAATAACTACCTAGTTAAAATAAATACAAAAGTACCTGTAAAATAAAACCTAACCTAAGTTACAATTACATTGTGGTGGGTTTTGGAGTAGGGTTGGGTGTGTGGGTGGTGGGTTTTAATGTTGGGGGGGTAGTGTACTTTTTTCAGGTAAAAGAGCTGATTACTTTGGGGCAATTCCCCGCAAAAAGCCCTTTTAAGGGCTATTTGTAATTTAGTGTAGGGTAGGGCTTTTTTATTTTGGGGGGCTTTTTTATTTTGTTAGGGGGATTAGATTAGGTGTAGTTAGTTTAAAAATCTTGTAATTATTTAATTATTTGTAATTTAGTAGGTTTTTTTGTACTTTAGATAATTTTATTTAATTGTATTTAATTGTAGTTAATTGTAGTTAATGTAGGTAATTAATTTAATTATAGTGTAGTGTTAGGTGTAATTGTAACTTAGGTTAGGTTTGATTTTATAGGTACTTTTGTATATATTTTAACTAGGTAGTTATTAAATTGTTAATAACTATTTAATAACTATTGTACATATTTAAAATAAATACAAACTTGCCTGTAAAATAAAAACAAACCCTAAAATAGCTACAATGTAACTATTAGTTATATTGTAGCTAGCTTAGGGTTTATTTTACAGGTAAGTATTTATTTTTAAATAGGAATAATTTATTTAGATTTATTTAAATTATATTTAAGTTAGGGGGTGTTAGGGTTAGGGTTAGACTTAGGTTTAGGGGTTACTACATTTAATATAGTGGTGGCGGTGTAGGGGGGCAGATTAGGGGTTAATAAATATAATGTGGTGGCGGTTTAGGGGTTAAACACTTTATTTAGTTGCGGCGGGGTCCGTGAGCGGTGGTTTAGGGGTTAATAAGTTTATTAGAGTGGCGGTGGGCTCCGGGAGTGGCGGTTTAGGGGTTAAACACTTTATTTAGTTGTGGTGGGGTCCGTGAGTGGTGGTTTAGGGGTTAATAAGTTTATTAGAGTGGCGGTGGGCTCTGGGTGTGGGGGTTTAAGGGTTAATAAGTAAAATGTAGGTGGCGGCGGTGTAGGGGGGGGCAGATTAGGGGTTAATAACTTTATGTAGGTGGCGGCAGTGTCGGGACGGCAGATTAGGGGTTAATAAGTATAATGTAGGTGGCAGCGGTGTAGGGGGCAGCAGATTAGGGGTGTTTAGACTCGGGGTACATGTTAGGGTGTAGACATTACCATAGGAATCAATGGGATATCGGGCAGCAGCGAACATAAGCTTTCGCTGCTTTCAGACTCCCATTGATCCCTATGGCATCCACCGCCTCCAGGGCGGCGGATTAAAAACCAGGTACGCTGGGCCGGAAAAGTGCTGAGCGTACCTGCTAGTTATTTGATAACTAGCAACAGTAGTCAGATAGTGCCGAACTTGCATTCGGAACATCTGGAGTGACGTAAGCTTCGATCTGTGTATGTTACGTCACTAAATTGTACTTTTGCCGGTCTGTAGGGTTTGATAACTAAGGTGAATCAGGTTCCCCACAAATAGGCTGTGGAATTCCAGTGTATTTGCGGTTGACAGCTTGATAAATAGAACCAATGTCTGATTTTAAGGGCATATTTGGGACATGTGCTTTCATTTAATACCAGGGTAAGTAGATGAATGAGTCAGTATGATTTCTAGCATATGCACAAGAGAGAGCCGGCCTAGCATGTTCCATAGCACAGCAAGTCCACCAGAAAGCCTAGAACTTTATCAACTACAGGCAATAAAGGTAGGTGAGAGACACTACAGCACTAGCTTCTCCTTTCCTAATGCCTTCTCTCAGGCTACTTAGCTTTCTCACTCAGATCCCAGTCACATTCTACAAGATACTCCCAAGAGCAGCATTAGTCAGAAATGGAACCTGACCTCTCAGAAATCAGGACTCTTATCTGGAGAAGATAGGAACAAAATACATGGGCCTAGATTTAGAGTTTGGCGGTAGCCGTCAAAACCAGCATTAGAGGCTCCTAACGCTGGTTTTTACCGCCCGCTGGTATTTGGAGTCAGTCAGGAAAGGGTCTAACGCTCACTTTGCAGCCGCGACTTTTCCATACCACAGATCCCCCTACGCCATTTGCGTATCCTATCTTTTCAATGGGATCTTTCTAACGCCAGTACTTAGAGTCGTGGCTGAAGTGAGCGTTAGAAATCTAACGACAAAACTCCAGCCGCAGAAAAAAGTCAGGAGTTAAGAGCTTTCTGGGCTAACGCCGGTTTATAAATCTCTTAACTACTGTGCTCTAAAGTACACTAACACCCATAAACTACCTATGTACCCCTAAACCAAGGCCCCCCCACATCGCCGCCACTCTATTAAAAAATTTTAACCCCTTATCTGCCGCTCCGTACACCGCCGCCACCTACGTTATCCCTATGTACCCCTAATCTGCTGCCCCTAATACCGCCGACACCTACATAATATTTATTAACCCCTAATCTGCCACCCCCAACGTCGCCACCACCTACCTACACTTATTAACCCCTAATCTGCCGACCAGACCGCACTGCTACTATAATAAATGTATTAACCCCTAATCCGCCTCACTCCCGCCTCAATAACCCTATAATAAATAGTATTAACCCCTAATCTGCCCTCCCTAACATCGCCGCCACCTAACTTCAAGCATTAAACCCTAATCTGCCGACCGGACCACACCGCTATTCTAATAAATGTATTAACCCCTAAAGCTAAGTCTAACCCTAACACTAACACCCCCCTAAGTTAAATATAATTTAAATCTAACAAAATAAATTAACTCTTATTAAACAAATTATTCCTATTTAAAGCTAAATACTTACCTGTAAAATAAACCCTAATATAGCTACAATATAAATTATAATTATATTGTAGCTATTTTAGGATTAATATTTATTTTACAGGCAACTTTGTATTTATTTTAACCAGGTACAATAGCTATTAAATAGTTAATAACTATTTAATAGCTACCTAGTTAAAATAATTACAAAATTACCTGTAAAATAAATCCTAACCTAAGTTACAATTAAACCTAACACTACACTATCAATACATTAATTAAATACAATACCTACAAATAAATACAATTAAATAAACTAACTAAAGTACAAAAAATAAAAAAGAACTAAGTTACAAAAAGATAAAAAATTATTTACAAACATTAGAAAAATATTACAACAATTTTAAACTAATTACACCTACTCTAAGCCCCCTAATAAAATAACAAAAAACCCCAAAATAAAAAAATGCCCTACCCTATTCTAAAATTAAAATAGAAAAGCTCTTTTACCTTACCAGCCCTTAAAAGGGCCCTTTGCGGGGCATGCCCCAAAGAATTCAGCTCTTCACCGACGACTTCCCGACGAATGACGGTTCCTTTAAGGGAGGTCATCCAAGATGGCGTCCCTCGAATTCCGATTGGCTGATAGGATTCTATCAGCCAATCGGAATTAAGGTAGGAAAATTCTGATTGGCTGATGGAATCAGCCAATCAGATTCAAGTTCAATCCGATTGGCTGATCCAATCAGCCAATCAGATTGAGCTCGCATTCTATTGGCTGTTTCCTACCTTAATTCCGATTGGCTGATAGAATCCTATCAGCCAATCGGAATTCGAGGGACGCCATCTTGGATGACGTCATTTAAAGGAACCGTCATTCGTCGGGAAGTCGTCGGTGAAGATGGATGGATCCGCGCTGGAGGTCTTGAAGATCAGCCGGTCGTCATCGGATTGAAGAACATAGAAGATGCGGCTTGGATGAAGATGTTTGCCAGTCCGGATGTCCTCTTCTGTCCGCTTGGATCAAGACTTCAGCCGGAGGATGGACGTCACTCTTCAGCCCCCGCTTGGGCTTGGATCAAGACTTCGGAGGCTTGGATCAATACTTCGGTGGACGGATCGGTGAACCCGGCGAGGTGAAGACAAGGTAGGGAGATCTTCAGGGGCTTAGTGTTAGGTTTATTTAAGGGGGGTTTGGGTTAGATTAGGGGTATGTGGGTTGTAATGTTGGGGGGGGGTATTGTATGTTTTTTTTACAGGCAAAAGAGCTGAATTCTTTGGGGCATGCCCCGCAAAGGGCCCTTTTAAGGGCTGGTAAGGTAAAAGAGCTTTTCTATTTTAATTTTAGAATAGGGTAGGACATTTTTTTATTTTGGGGGTCTTTGTTATTTTATTAGGGGGCTTAGAGTAGGTGTAATTAGTTTAAAATTGTTGTAATATTTTTCTAATGTTTGTAAATATTTTTTATTTTTTGTAACTTAGTTCTTTATTATTTTTTGTACTTTAGTTATTTTATTTAATTGTATTTAATTGTAGGTATTTTATTTAATTAATTTATTGATAGTGTAGTGTTAGGTTTAATTGTAACTTAGGTTAGGATTTATTTTACAGGTAATTTTGTAATTATTTTAACTAGGTAACTATTAAATAGTTATTAACTATTTAATAGCTATTGTACCTAGTTAAAATAATTACAAAGTTGCCTGTAAAATAAATATTAATCCTAAAATAGCTACAATATAATTATAATTTATATTGTAGCTATATTAGGGTTTATTTTACAGGTAAGTATTTAGCTTTAAATAGGAATAATTTATTTAATAAGAGTTAATTTATTTCGTTAGAATAAAATTATATTTAACTTAGGGGGGTGTTAGGGTTAGGGTTAGAATTAGCTTTAGGGGTTAAAAAATTTATTAGAGTAGCGGTGAGCTCCGGTCGGCAGATTAGGGGTTAATACTTGAAGTTAGGTGTCGGCGATGTTAGGGAGAGCAGATTAGGGGTTAATACTATTTATTATAGGGTTATTGAGGCGGGAGTGAGGCGGATTAGGGGTTAATACATTTATTATAGTAGCGGTGCGGTCTGGTCGGCAGATTAGGGGTTAATATGTGTAGGTAGGTAGCGGCGACGTTGGGGGCGGCATATTAGGGGTTAATAAATATAATATAGGGGTCGGCGGTGTTAGGGGCAGCAGATTAGGGGTACATAGGTATAATGTAGGTTGCGGCGGTGTACGGAGCGGCAGATTAGGGGTTAATAATAATATGCAGGGGTCAGTGATAGCGGGGGCAGCAGATTAGGGGTTAATAAATATAATATAGGGGTCGGCGGTGTTAGGGGCAGCAGATTAGGGGTACATAGGTATAATGTAGGTTGCGGCGGTGTATGGAGCGGCAGATTAGGGGTTAATAATAATATGCAGGGGTCAGTGATAGCGGGGGCGGCAGATTAGGGGTTAATAAATGTAAGGTTAGGGTTGTTTTGACTCGGGGTACATGTTAGAGTGTTAGGTGCAGACTTAGGAAGTGTTTCCCCATAGGAAACAATGGGGCTGCGTTAGGAGCTGAACGCTGCTTTTTTGCAGGTGTTAGGTTTTTTTTCAGCTAAAACAGCCCCATTGTTTCCTATGGGGGAATCTTGCATGAGCACGTTTTTGAAGCTGGCCGCGTCCGTAAGCAACGCTGGTATTTAGAGTTGCAGTGGCTGTAAATAAGCTCTACGCTCCCTTTTTTGGAGCCTAACGCAGCCATTCTGTGAACTCTAAATACCAGCGGTATTTAAAAGGTGCGGGGGGAAAAAGCCAGTGTAGCTAACGCACCCCTTTGGCCGCAGAACTCTAAATCTAGCCGATAGGATCTATCTGCAAACATTTGCATTTACCTGTAGATCCCCTGTTATAAAATAATTGCAGCACTGTCATTTATTTGCTGCATTAGATCTGAGATTGTTAATCTATCTAGCTGATTGCTGATAGCCATTTCACATCACATAGAGGAACATACTAAGTTATTAGCAAAAAGAGAAGCCGGTTTTTGTTTTCATTAAACATAGAAACATAGATATTGACGGCAGATAAGAGCCATAGGCCCAGCAAGTCTGCCCCACCTTACCTAACAGTATAAACTTATCTAGTTCGTAGGATAGCCCTATGCTTGTCCCATGCATTTTTAAAGTCCCCCACAGTGTTTGTTGCTACTACCTCTTGAGGAAGTTTATTCCATAAATCAATCACTCTTTCTGTAAAGAAGTGCTTCCTCAAATTACTCCTGAATCTACTACCCTTTAGCTTGAGCTCATGACCCCTTGATAGAAATTATATACACATACTGTGAATGCATTATGCAACCCCAATTAAAACACCTTACTGGTGTACTGCACTCTGTCATTTCTGCTTCTAATTCTTCCTCTGTTCTATATCAATAGGGCAGTTTAAGTAAAACAGAAGCATTCAGCCTATGAGCACACTACAGTTGCTGGCATGTGCACGCACTCACCTCCATCCTTTTTACACTTCTTACACAATAAAGGAGAAACTGTGAAATTCTTCTAGGCTGCTGCCATTTAAATCGCATATAAATAAACATATGTATACTCCACCTGTGTGCATAGTGTAAAAGAAGCACCCTTTACATTTACAGCAGCCTTTACACAACCATGATCTCTTTACTACAGCTGCATCCTTGCCTGCTTCCACTCTTACTTCTTGCCCTAAATATATAGCACACTTTAAGTAGCACTACTTTATGCCAACAGCCCAACAATGCAGAAATAAATCTTGTACTTTTAAAAGAAAGAAAAAAAATGTACAATCCAAGTACAGTTTTTTTCTTAATCGCCACCACCTACCTACACTTATTAACCCCTAATCTGCCGACCGGACCGCACCGCTACTATAATAAATGTATTAACCCCTAATCCGCCTCACTCCCGCCTCAATAACCCTATAATAAATAGTATTAACCCCTAATCTGCCCTCCCTAACATCGCCGACACCTAACTTCAAGCATTAACCCCTAATCTGCCGACCGGACCACACCGCTATTCTAATAAATGTATTAACCCCTAAAGCTAAGTCTAACCCTAACACTAACACCCCCCTAAGTTAAATACAATTTAAATCTAACAAAATAAATTAACTCTTATTAAATAAATTATTCCTATTTAAAGCTAAATACTTACCTGTAAAATAAACCCTAATATAGCTACAATATAAATTATAATTATATTGTAGCTATTTTAGGATTAATATTTATTTTACAGGCAACTTTGTATTTATTTTAACCAGGTACAATAGCTATTAAATAGTTAATAACTATTTAATAGCTACCTAGTTAAAATAATTACAAAATTACCTGTAAAATAAATCCTAACCTAAGTTACAATTAAACCTAACACTACACTATCAATAAATTAATTAAATAAAATACCTACAATTATCTACAATTAAACCTAACACTACACGATCAATACATTAATTAAATACAATACCTACAAATAAATACAATTAAATAAACTAACTAAAGTACAAAAAATAAAAAAGAACTAAGTTACAAAAAGATAAAAAATTATTTACAAACATTAGAAAAATATTACAACAATTTTAAACTAATTACACCTACTCTAAGCCCCCTAATAAAATAACAAAAACCCCCAAAATAAAAAATTGCCCTACCCTATTCTAAAATTAAAATAGAAAAGCTCTTTTACCTTACCAGCCCTCAAAAGGGCCCTTTGCGGGGCATGCCCCAAAGAATTCAGCTCTTCACCGACGACTTCCCGACGAATGATGGTTCCTTTAAGGGAGGTCATCCAAGATGGCGTCCCTCGAATTCCGATTGGCTGATGGGATTCTATCAGCCAATCGGAATTAAGGTAGGAAAATTCTGATTGGCTGATGGAATCAGCCAATCAGATTCAAGTTCAATCCGATTGGCTGATCCAATCAGCCAATCAGATTGAGCTCGCATTCTATTGGCTGTTTCCTACCTTAATTCCGATTGGCTGATAGAATCCTATCAGCCAATCGGAATTCGAGGGACGCCATCTTGGATGACGTCATTTAAAGGAACCGTCATTCGTCGGGAAGTCGTCGGTGAAGATGGATGGATCCGCGCTGGAGGTCTTGAAGATCAGTCGGTCATCATCGGATTAAAGAACATAGAAGATGCGGCTTGGATGAAGATGTTTGCCAGTCTGGATGTCCTCTTCTGCCCGCTTGGATCAAGACTTCAGCCGGAGGATGGACGTCACTCTCCAGCCCCCGCTTGGGCTTGGATCAAGACTTCGGAGGCTTGGATCAATACTTCGGTGGTCGGATCTGTGAACCCGGCGAGGTGAAGACAAGGTAGGGAGATCTTCAGGGGCTTAGTGTTAGGTTTATTTAAGGGGGGTTTGGGATAGATTAGGGGTATGTGGGTTGTAATGTTGGGGGGGTATTGTATGTTTTTTTTACAGGCAAAAGAGCTGAATTATTTGGGGCATGCCCCACAAAAGGGCCCTTTTAAGGGCTGGTAAGGTAAAAGAGCTTTTCTATTTTAATTTTAGAATAGGGTAGGACATTTTTTTATTTTGGGGGTCTTTGTTATTTTATTAGGGGGCTTAGAGTAGGTGTAATTAGTTTAAAATTGTTGTAATATTTTTCTAATGTTTGTAAATATTTTTTATTTTTTGTAACTTAGTTCTTTATTATTTTTTGTACTTTAGTTAGTTTATTTAATTGTATTTAATTGTAGGTATTTTATTTAATTAATTTATTGATAGTGTAGTGTTAGGTTTAATTGTAACTTAGGTTAGGATTTATTTTACAGGTAATTTTGTAATTATTTTAACTAGGTAACTATTAAATAGTTATTAACTATTTAATAGCTATTGTACCTAGTTAAAATAATTACAAAGTTGCCTGTAAAATAAATATTAATCCTAAAATAGCTACAATATAATTATA
The DNA here is from genome assembly GCF_027579735.1 of Bombina bombina. NCBI lineage: Eukaryota > Metazoa > Chordata > Amphibia > Anura > Bombinatoridae > Bombina > Bombina bombina. Next base: position 403,445,215 of record NC_069499.1, read on the forward strand.
ATTTATATTGTAGCTATATTAGGGTTTATTTTACAGGTAAGTATTTAGCTTTAAATAGGAATAATTTATTTAATAAGAGTTAATTTATTTAGTTAGAATAAAATTATATTTAACTTAGGGGGGTGTTAGGGTTAGGGTTAGAATTAGCTTTAGGGGTTAAAAAATTTATTAGAGTAGCGGTGAGCTCCGGTCGGCAGATTAGGGGTTAATACATGAAGTTAGGTGTCGGCAATGTTAGGGAGAGCAGTTTAGGGGTTAATACTATTTATTATAGGGTTATTGAGGCGGGAGTGAGGAGGATTAGGGGTTAATACATTTATTATAGCAGCGGTGCGGTCCGGTCGGCAGGTTAGGGGTTAATAAGTGTAGGTAGGTAGCGGCGACGTTGGGGGCGGCATATTAGGGGTTAATAAATATAATATAGGGGTCGGCGGTGTTAGGGGCAGCAGATTAGGGGTACATAGGTATAATGTAGGTTGCGGCGGTGTACGGAGCGGCAGATTAGGGGTTAATAATAATATGCAGGGGTCAGTGATAGCGGGGGCGGCAGATTAGGGGTTAATAAATGTAAGGTTAGGGGTGTTTTGACTCTGGGTACATGTTAGAGTGTTAGGTGCAGACTTAGGAAGTGTTTCCCCATAGGAAACAATGGGGCTGCGTTAGGAGCTGAACGCTGCTTTTTTGCAGGTGTTAGTTTTTTTTTTCAGCTCAAACAGCCCCATTGTTTCCTATGGGGGAATCGTGCACGAGCACGTTTTTGAAGCTGGCCGCGTCCGTAAGCAACGCTGGTATTTAGAGTTGCAGTGGCTGTAAATAAGCTCTACGCTCCCTTTTTTGGAGCCTAACACAGCCATTCTGTGAACTCTAAATACCAGCGGTATTTAAAAGGTGCGGGGGGGAAAAGGCCAGTGTAGCTAACGCACCCCTTTGGCCGCAGAACTCTAAATCTAGCCGATAGGATCTATCTGCAAACATTTGCATTTACCTGTAGATCCCCTGTTATAAAATAATTGCAGCACTGTCATTTATTTGCTGCATTAGATCTGAGATTGTTAATCTATCTAGCTGATTGCTGATAGCCATTTCACATCACATAGAGGAACATACTAAGTTATTAGCAAAAAGAGAAGCCGGTTTTTGTTTTCATTATATACACATACTGTGAATGCATTATGCAACCCCAATTAAAACACCTTACTGGTGTACTGCACTCTGTCATTTCTGCTTCTAATTCTTCCTCTGTTCTATATCAATAGGGCAGTTTAAGTAAAACAGAAGCGTTCAGCCTATGAGCACACTACAGTTGCTGGCATGTGCACGCACTCACCTCCATCCTTCTTACACTTCTTACACAATAAAGGAGAAACTGTGAAATTCTTCTAGGCTGCTGCCATTTAAATCACATATAAATAAACATATGTATACTCCACCTGTGTGCATAGTGTAAAAGAAGCACCCTTTACATTTACAGCAGCCTTTACACAACCATGATCTCTTTACTACAGCTGCATCCTTGCCTGCTTCCACTCTTACTTCTTGCCCTAAATATATAGCACACTTTAAGTAGCACTACTTTATGCCAACAGCCCAACAATGCAGAAATAAATCTTGTACTTTTAAAAGAAAGAAAAAAAATGTACAATCCAAGTACAGTTTTTTTCTTAATCATTATGTGTCTATGGGGTATTTCTAGTCTCTTTGCACGTGATGGAAATAGCATGCACATTACAAGTTGAAAGTAAACTTGTTCGCTTGAGCACAATCTAATTTAACGCGTGTTGGGTTAGCACAACTTCAAAGCTCTGGATATTTTTTTTTTTGGTTTCAAAGAGCTTTATTGAGAATATAGTGTTAAATTCCACAAAAAGAAAGAAAAACAGAGAATCACAATAAAAATAATGAAGAATAGAATACCAAAAATAATAATACAAAATCATATTCAATCAATTAAAAAGTAGAGCAATTACAGTATTTTCCCCTTTCCGCTATGTGTCCATCTCAGTAGTATCGATGCACTCAGGTATCTACGGTGTATATTCAGATATATATTTCTCTAAAGCTTGAGTTATTTTCTCATTCTATTTACCGCTAGATAGTCTGAACACGTGGCGGTACATAATATGGATCCTATGCCCACAAATACATCATGTCCCTAACTAAGCTGTTTTGTTCATTGTATTTAGTTATACAGAGTTTTGTTATCTATAATGTCATTGGAGTGACACAGTTGTTTTTTTATTGTTGCCTTATATTCTTCCCAATAAAATGTAATTGAATGATAATGATCTAGGTGATTAGTCTGTTGATATTTCTCTAATGTTATAAGCCGTGATACGTATTGTATTGTGGGAATTTGTGTTTACTTCCACAGTCTAGGGATAAGTTGTTTAGCGCCACTATTCATTATGTACATTAGTGATAGTCTAATCTGGCATTTTAACTTTGGTGGCTTATTAAATAAAAATACCAATGGATCAAGATCCATTGGTTGTCCTATAGCTTGTTTCATTTCTTTTGATATCTCTGTCCAGTATGGTGTGATTAATGGGCAGGTCCACCATATATATTTGTGCCAGTGTGCCTTCTTGTGCGCAGCCTCTCCAACATAGTTTATTGGTATTTGGTAGCATTCTATGAAGTCTACTTGGGTATAAATACCACCTGGTTAATATCTTCATGTTGGTTTCAGTGATGCTCATGGATGAGGGGGATTTTGCCATCTGTCTAAATAATATGTGCCAGTCTTTAGGTGATAGTTTTGTATTTAATTATCTTTCCCAAGCTTTAGTATAATTAGGCATAGATTTGGAGTGTAAGGAAATTAATATTCTATAAGATATAGAAAGACTTCTTTTTGAGGGACCTGAGGAATAGCATGATATCTCAAAAGGTGACAGTGGCCTAACAAACATTTGCTTATCCGGGTGACTATGGATAAAATGCGACATTTGGAAATACCCATACCAACCTTGTATTACAATTGGAAAGTTATCTGTTATTTCGGATTGCGGACGTAATTTCCCATTATGTAAAAGTGCATAGGCCGGTATGTGTGTGTATGTTAATTTGTTCTGTCTCGGGTATTTGTTGTATTAATGGCAAATCCACATTGGAAGCTAGGGGTGTGAGAGGTGAGGGTATGCTGGAGAATTCTTTTCTGTCTTTGAGTAGTTTATCCCATGTGTTAAATGTCTCTAATATGATACCTGGCATCTGTGGGTTCATTTGTCTTTTGGATTTGTATAACCAACAGTAGCTACTAAAACTTTTACATTCTGTTAGAGTGTGTTCTAATGCTATCCATTCCTTATGTGCTGCATTTTTGCACCAGTCTATTATTGGTGTTGGTGCAATGCTATTCTATAGAAGAATAAGTGTGGCATTCCTTATCCGCAGTTGTCTCTATTCCTAAACATAATGTGCCTAGAGATTCTAGGCTGTCTATTACCCCAAATAAATGCATATGATAGTTTTTGAAGGGAGTTAATATATGATTCAGGTATTGGGATTGGTAATGTCTGGAACAGATACAAAATTTTCGGCAGTAGGGTCATTTTGAAGATATGGATGCGACCCAGCAATGATAAATGTTTCTGGCTCCAACTTTGCAAGTCAGATTGTAACTCCTTAAATAATTTTTGATAATTGAGTGTAATTAACTCCTGTGTGGTCCTCGCTATCTGAATTCCTAAATATTTGATAGATGTTTGTTGGATGGAGAAGTGGAAGGTTTCAATAATTTGTCTCATCTCTGTCTAAGGCATCGTGGCTCCCATTATTTCCGAATTTGTTGTGTTTATTTTATAATTTGAAAGTACACTATAATAATCACACTCTGTTTTGAGGGCTTCTAAGGATTTAAGTGGTTAGGTAAGGGTTATCATAACATCATCTGCATATAATGACATTTTGTATTGTGAGTTCCCTATCTTTAATCCCTGTATATCTTGATTACGTCTTACTTTGGCAGCCAGGGCTTCCATAGTCAGATTAAACAGAATCAGGGACAGGGGACAACCCTGGTGTGTTCCATTGTATATGGTTATGGGGTCTATTAAGTCATTGAGTTGGATGCGGGCAGTTGGTTTTCAGTACAAAGTCAAAATTCTGTCAATTGTTGTCTGTCCAAATCCGAATCTGGTGAGGGTTGCTTTTAGGAATGTCCAATTCAGTCAATCAAATGCCTTTTCAGCGTCTATTGCTAATAAAACTTTCGGTATTTTATGTGTTTGGGCGTAGTCTAATAGATGTATTACTTTGAGGGTATTGTCCCTTGCCTCATGGTGCGGAACAAATCCCACTTGATTTAAGTGTATCAATTGTGGCAAAATTTTATTGATACATGTTGCAATGATCCTGGCATATATTTTAATGCCAATGTTCAATAACGAAATAAGTCTGAAGTTTGATGGTGTGTCTGGTATTTTTCCCGGCTTAGGAATGACTGAGATATGGGTTCCTAGTTATCAAGCCATCAACCTCAAATACGCTGGAATTCCGCAGCGTATTTGTGGCGAGGCTGATTCGCCTTAGTTATCAAGCCCTACACACCAGCAAAAGTAGAATTTAGTGACGTAAGCTTCAATCCGCCGGACTCAGTCCGACACAGACCGATTCTTACGTCACTCCAGATGTTCCGCACACAAGTTCGGCACAATCTGACTTCTTTTGCTAGTTATCAAAAAACTAGCAGTTACGCTCAGACCTTTTCCGGCCCAGTGTACCTGGTTTTCAAACCTGGAGGCAGCGGATCCCATAGGAATCAATGGGAGTCTGACCATAACGAAAGTTCATGTTTGCTGCTGCCCGACATCCCATTGATTCCTATGGGAAATATTTGCACCTAACACCATAACATGTACCCCGAGTCTAAACACCCCTAATCTGCCCCCCCCACCCCACCACAACTAAATAAAGTTATTACCCTCAAAACCGCTGCTCCCGGAGCCCACCGCCACTGTAATAAACTTATTAACCCCTAAACCACCGCTCCTAGACCCCGCCGCAACTATAATAAATATGTTAACCCCTAAACCGCCGCTCCCGGAGCCCACCGCCACTCTAATAAACTTATTAACCCCTAAACCGCCGCTCCTGGACCCCGCCGCCACCTATATTAAACATATTAACCCCTAATCTGCCCCCCTACACTGTCGCCATCAATAATAAATTTATTAACCCCTATCCTTCCCCCCCTACACCGTCGTCACCTATAATAAATTTATTAACCTCTAATCTGCCCCCCCTACACCGTCGCCACCTATAATAAATTTATTAACCCCTATCCTGCCCCCCCTATACCGCTGCCATTATAATAAAAATATTAACCCCCTAAACCTGTCTAACCCTAACCCTAACACCCCCCTAACTTAAATATTAATTAAATACATCTAAATAAATATTATTCTTATTAACTAAATTAATCCTATTTAAAATAAATACTTACCTTTAAAATAAACCCTAATATAGCTACAATATAAATAATAATTATATTGTAGCTATTTTAGGATTTATTTTTATTTTACAGGCAAATTTCAATTTATTTTAACTAGGTACAATAGCTATTAAATAGTTAATAACTATTTAATAGCTACCTAGTTAAAATAAAGAGAAATTTACCTGTAAAATAAAAACTAACCTAAGTTACAATTACACCTAATACTACACTATCATTAAATTAATTATTCCTATTTAAAACTAAATACTTACCTGTAAAATAAACCCTAATATAGCTACAATGTAATTAATAATTACATTGTAGCTATTTTAGGATTTATATTTATTTTACAGGTAACTTTGTATTTATTTTAGCTAGTTAGAATAGTTATTAAATAGCTATTAACTATTTAATAACTACCTAGCTAAAAGAAATTCAAAATTACCTGTAAAATAAATCCTAACCTAAGTTACAATTGAACCTAACACTACACTATCATTAAATTAATTAAATAAATTACCTACAAATACCTACAATTAAATACAATTAAATAAACTATCTAAAGTACAAAAAATAAAAAAAACTAAGGTACAAAAAATAAAAAAAATAAGTTACAAACATTTAAAAAATATTACATTTTTAAGCTACTTACACCTAATCTAAGCCCCCTAATAAAATAACAAAGCCCCCCAAAATAAAAAAAAATGCCCTACCCTATTCTACATTAAATAGTTAACAGCTCTATTACCTTACCAGCCATTAAAAGGGCCTTTTGCGGGGCATGCCCCAAAGAATTCAGCTCTTTTGTCTGTAAAAAAAAAATACAACCCCCCCAACATTAAAATTTACCACCCACATTCCCCTAATCTAACCCAAACCCCCCTTAAATATACCTAACACTACCCCCCTGAAGATCATCCTACCTTTAGCCATCTTCAGCCAGCCGACCACCGATGGAACAGAAGAGGAGATCCGCAGCAGCTGAAGTCTTCATCCAAGGGGCATTGAAGAAGTCTTCCATCTGATTGAAGTCATCATCCAGGCGGCATCTTCAATCTTCATCGATCTGGAGCGGAGCGTAGCCATCTTCAGACGAGCCGACGCGGAGCCATCTTCTTCCACCGACAACTGAACGACGAATGACGGTTCCTTTAAGTGACGTCATCCAAGATGCCGTCCCTCGAATTCCGATTGGCTTATAGGATTCTATCAGCCAATCGGAATTAAGGTAGGAAAAATCTGATTGGCTGATTAAATCAGCCAATCTGATTGGTCTGCGTTTGTCTGTATATGTTTGAAGGGAATATCCTTATGAATAAGTATGCTTACTCCACAGTTTTTGTTTTTGGCTGAGTTGTGATAGTGCTGTGTGTATTTGTTACCTAAGTATTTTGGCTCTTTCAATCTCCGGAAGTAAGTTTCCTGTAAGAAAAGTATATCTCCCTTTCTTTTAGCTAGGTCTAGCAATGCAATAGTTCTTTTTTGAGGGGAGTTGAATCCCTTCACATTTTGGGTTATTAATACTACATTTCTACCTGTATGAGCCATTATGTATCATATGTGGTGATAAGATAATATCCAAGCTGTCTAATATAACTTCCTGTGTACATCAAGACATATCTGGGTATGCTGTGAGTGATTGTATAACAAAGAGAAAAAAAAATTACATCAACAAATACAAATACAAATACATAACAAAATCTGGTGAACTAAACCAGAGAGGTGGTCTAAACAGATTTGAATGTGCCTATTAGTATCAACTTTTTAACTATTATCATTTATTGTTAACAAACGCCTAGATTACAAGTCTTGCGTTAGCCTTAAAAAGCAGCGTTGAGGGGTCCCAACGCTGCTTTTTAACGCCCACTGGTATTACGAGTCTGGCCGGTACAGGTGTACCGCTCACTTTTTTTCCGCAACTCGAGCATACCGCAAATCCCCTTACGTCAATTGCGTATCCTATCTTTTCTATGGGATTTTCCTAACGCCGGTATTAAGAGTCTTGGAGAAAGTGAGCGGTACAACCTCTCCTGTCAAGACTTGCACCGCATTTAAAAGTCAGTAGTTAAGAGTTTTATGGGCTAACGCCGTAACATAGAACTCTTAACTAAAGTGCTAAAAAGTTCACTAACACCCATAAACTACCTATTAACCCCTAAACCTAGCCCCCCCCCACATCGCAAACACTTAAATAAAGTTTTTAACCCCTAATCTGCCAACCGGACATCGCCGCCACTTAAATAAATGTATTAACCCCTAAACACTAGTTAAATATTATTAACCCCTAATCTTCCGTCCCTAACATCGCCGACACCTACCTACATTTATTAACCCCTAATCTGCCTCCCCCAACTTCGCCGCCACTATACTAAATTTATTAACCCCTAAACCTAAGTCTAACCCTAAAACTAACCCCCCCTAACTTAAATATAATTTAAATATAACGAAATAAAATGACTACAATTAAATAAATGATTCCTATTTAAAACTAAATACTTACCTATAAAATAAACCCTAAGCTAGCTACAATATAACTAATAATACCATTGTAGCCATCTTAGGGTTTATTTTTATTTTACAGGCAACTTTGTATTCATTAGGTACAATAGTTATTAAATAGTTATTAACTATTTAATAACTACCTAGCTAAAATAAATACAAAAGTACCTGTAAAATAAACCCTAACCTAAGTTACAATTACACCTAACACTACACTATAATTAAATTATTTACCTAAACTAACTACAATTAATTACAATTAAATTAAATAAACTAAATTACGAAAAAAACACTAAATTACAGAAAATAAAAAAGAAATTGCAAATTTTTAAACTAATTACACCTAATCTAATCCCCCTAATAAAATAAAAAAGCACCCCAAAATAAAAAATTCCCTACCCTATACTAAATTACAAATAGCCCTTAAAGGACCTTTTGCGGGGCATTGCCCCAAAGTAATCAGCTCTTTTACCTGTAAAAAAAAAATACAATACCCCCCCAACATTAAAACCCATCACACACACACCCAACCCTACTCTAAAACCCACCCAATCCCCCCTTAATAAAACCGAACACTACCCACTTGAAGATCACCCTACCTTGAGACGTCTTCACCCAGCCGGGCACAAGTGGTCCTCCAGATGGTCTGAAGTCTTCATCCTATCCGGGCAGAAGAGGACATCCAGACGGGCAGAAGTCTTCATCCAGGCGGCATCTTCTATCTTCTTCCATCTGGAGCGGAGCGGGCCCATCTTGAAGACATCAGACGCGAAGCATCCTCTTCCATCTGACAGCAACTGAAAAATGAAGGTTCCTTTAAGTGACGTCATCCAAGATGGCGTCCCTTCAATTCTGATTGGCTGATAGAATCCGATAGAATCAGCCAATCGGAATTAAGGTAGGAAAAATCCTATTGGCTGATACAATCAGCCAAAAGAATTGAGCTTGCATTCTATTGGCTGATTGGAACAGCCGATAGTATGTGAGCTCAATCCTATTAGCTGATTGGATCAGCCAATAGGATTGAACTTCAATTCTATTGGCTGATTACATCAGCCAATAGGATTTTTCCTAGCTTAATTCCGATTGGCTGATAGGATTCTATCAGCCAATCAGAATTGAAGGGACGCCATCTTGGATGATTGGATGACGTCACTTAAAGGAACCTTCATTCTTCAGTCGCCGTCGGATGGAAGAGGATGCTCCGCGTCGGATGTCTTCAAGATGGACCCGCTCCGGATGGAAGAAGATAGAAGATGCCACCTGGATGAAGACTTCTGCCCGTCTGGATGTCCTCTCCTGCCCGGATAGGATGAAGACTTCAGACCATCTGGAGGACCACTTATGCCCGGCTGGGTGAAGACGTCTCAAGGTAGGGTGATCTTCAAGGGGGTAGTGTTAGGTTTTATTAAGGGGGGATTGGGTGGGTTTTAGAGTAGGGTTGGGTGTGTGGGTCGTGTGTTTTAATGTTGGGGGGTATTGTATTTTTTTATTAAAGGTAAAAGAGCTGATTACTTTGGGGCAATGCCCCACAAAAGGCCCTTTTAAGGGCTACTTGTAATTTAGTATAGGGTAGGGAATTTTTTATTTTGGGGGGCTTTTTTATTTTATTAGGGGGATTAGATTAGGTGTAATTAGTTTAAAAAAAATTAATTTCTTTTTTATTTTCTGTAATTTAGTGGGGGTTTTTAATTTTTAATTTAATTGTAATTAATTGTAGCTAGTTTAGGTAAATAATTTAATTATAGTGTTAGGTGTAATTGTAACTTAGGTTAGGGTTTATTTTACAGGTACTTTTGTATTTATTTTAGCTAGGTAGTTATTAGATAGTTAATAACTATTTAATAACTATTGTACCTAGTTAAAATAAATACAAAGTTGCCTGTAAAATAAAAAATAAACCCTAAGATGGCTACAATGTAATTATTAGTTATATTGTAGCTAGCTTAGGGTTTATTTTCTATGTACGTATTTAGTTTTAAATAGGAATAATTTAGTTAATACTAATACATTTACTTAGATGTATTTATATTGCTGTTGTCTACTTGTGTTGTAACTTGTATTTCTACAAATGTGTGTCTATAAGTAGTATAGCTGGTTGTAAAAATATATAGATTTGTGCCGGACTCTATCAGGCTCATTCTCAATGCCACAGAACAATGTCGGCCTGTAGTACTGTGGTGTAACCACCTTTAGTGATGGACACTACAAAATAAAAAATATTCTGGGCAGACATTGGGGGATTCTAATGAAGGACCCCTTGTTAAAGGAAGCAATAGGGAATAAACCAAAAAACTATTTATAGAAAGAATACAAGTATATAAAATATCATAGCTCCGAGTATAATAAAACAAAGGAGGGAGGACAAGAATCATGGGCTCATACATGTGACAGCCTTAAACGTTTTTTTCAAATGTTTTAGGAAAAACTGTGTTTGCTGTGAACATACCCATAGTTCAAAAGATTACAATAAACACATAGGTAAATATGCAAGTGCGATATTTAAAACTTTATACGATATTTTAAACTGCAAGTCGGAATACGTTGTCTACATGTTAGAAAGTAAATGTATGACCCCTTTAAAATATATTGGTAGGACGAAATGTACTTTGAAACCAAGATGCCTGGAACATATCAAAAATATTAAAGAAGGAACACTAAGAAATCCCATTGTTAAACATTTTAAAGACCATCATAGTAGTGACCCCTCTCAATTTTATTTTAAAGCTATAGAACAAGTAGGGGCAGGTCCTAGAGGAGGCAGTAGATTGTTAGCCCTAAGGAAAAGGAAGACCTTCTGGATCCATGCTTTAGGGAGCCTGGGTCCACTAGGTCTAAATAGGGACATAGATCTGGCTGCCTTCCTCTAGACCAGTGTAAGGATAAGTACATTTAGAAAAGAACCTAAGTAAATTATAACTGTGGTAGGGGTCTCTCTGTATATTTTGTGTAATAATCACCATTGGGTTGTTAATTAAATTCTAGTGTCTAATGCAATTACTATATTACTATATTACCCAGGTAATATATTACCCAGAGTTTTATATAAGATTTTATGTTATATATTTTAAGAGATAAACTAGTATGCATTATTTTTAATATATGATAAATTGTATACGATTTTTAACTCCTGAGGGATTACAGTTTGAACATATTACAATAGTCCAGCAATGTCACGTTAACCATAAGGTTAAAAAATTAGTGGCATAATACAGAGTGTTTGAGATATAATTTTCCTGACTGGACCTGGCTTCAGTTCTTTTAGGATAGAAAGATTGAGACACAATCTACATTTTAATTGCTGCAAATAACAATCACATCTATTTGCAGGTTCGTAATTATTGTCTTTCTCTCATCATCCCCTATTAATATAGTTGGTTATGTGAGCTCACTACAGGGTTCCATCTGTATTGTTAACTATACAAAGAGATAACACTCGTTTTGAAGTGCAGTTTTCCTGACAGGGAAGGTTTTATTATATTAGGCTATATAGGGTTAAATATATTGTATTAAAAATTGATGCAGATTTTTCTTGCACTTTTGGTTTAAAATTATCTCTAGAGCTGCTAAAACTAAAGGCAGCAATAAAGGAAGGTTCTCACCAGTACCTGAATGGGAATGCTTTTGCCCTTAAGTAAAATGGAGAAAGGGTACTGAATTAGGCTAGAGCAGTGATGCATATAACAGGGAAGTAGGGGGACATATACCTACCTCTGAAGAATCGACCAATCGAGTTGCGAAATGCATCAGGCCTTAGAGACCCTAAAACAGCCACACAATGCAAGCTTTCAAATACAAACAAACTGAAAACAAGGGAAGGGTGCACAGGAATATGTAACCACCCTAGACATATACAAAACACGGAAGGGAACTGCACTCTCATACCGGACCGGGTACACATCCCATGACCCTGCAACATGCTCAGCCTTGGGTGCCACTGGCACTCACAGGAAGCTGTGCTGTCCCCAGAGCCACAAGCAGTTAACCCCAGACAGGTCTGGGTGCAAGAACCATAGGGAAAATTACAAAACAAATTAATACAACACACAGAGAAAACCCAGAACTCACTCACAAGCTCTCAGCTAAGATTTAAAAGCAAAAATGGAAAGGTTAGTCACCGCATCTGGCCAAATGGGACAAGCTCAGGTACCACGTCAAGGTCCTTTCCAATACCTGAGACCCAAAAACAGCCACACAATGCAAGCTTTCAAATCCAAACAAACTGAAAACAAGGGAAGGGTGCACAGGAATATGTAACCACCCTATATATATATTTGATAATACAAAGAACATTTTCTTCTAAGTGAAGAAGGTTGGAATGTAAACTATTCACATTAAAAAACAAAATGAAATATATTAACAATATCAAAATTGATTAAAAAGGATTTTCATGTTTTTGAGTTAAAATGGCTCCAAAGTGCATATATAAATTTGAATATATGTATATATTCACATATAAACACCTAAATACACATGCATATATATATATATACACAGGGATATATATATATATATATAAATATATATATATGTGTGTGTGTGTGCTCTCAGGAACGAATAACAGCTCAAAAGCTTGTTCTATGGTGATTCACTAACCGGGAGCAGCCTCTTTTAGCCCAATTGTGTTTTTCACAGAGATAAACTTTCCAGCCAAATACCTTGTCATATACTATATACAGTACCCTTCAACCCTTATAAAAAATGTTTTATATTTATATGAAATATTTTTTTATCAGAAAGATTGATATTATATAAATGGAATAATTTATTTTAATGTGCTTATGATTTTTGGTGAACATTTTTTTTAACCCTTACACTTTACGTTAAGTTTTTAGGCGTGTTTATCCGTTTCTGCTCTGTACTACCAGATTAGATAGTTTTACCCGATTATGCAAGGTCAGTTGTAAGTTTATTAATAACAAAGAAAAACATTAAAATAAGCAAGAATAAAGTTGATACCAGTCTACTAACAGGGCAGTTGAAATCAGGGGGTCGATCCGATATAAATCGTCGCCTGCAAAATCCGGCGACGCCAATAATTGCGCGGATTTGGTATCCTATATACGGCGTAAGCTAGAAGTTACGCGCGTAGATTTCTGGCGTCGCCCGTAGTTTTTTGGCCCATAGACTGACATACAAAACACGCGCAATTTGCTATCCAATATACGGCGTAAGGACTTACGCGCGCAGATTTTACAAAATCTACGCCATTCTCAGCTCGCCACAAATTGAAGGCGCAGGTACCCTTGCACTGACTTAGAAACCAACGTAACTCTCAGAAGGCCTAACAAATGCATGCCTAACAATATACATAGCAGCAGCTTGTTTACAAATAGTTAACCTCTCAAAAGCATTTATTATTCCTGCCCCTGCAAGTGTGTCAAACCAATCACAAACAGCACAACCTCTCACCTGCAGACTTAAAACACCTGCAAATGCACACCCTCATTAGCCACCATGTTTCCCTTGCAGTATATTGCATTTAGAGTCAGACAGCGTCGTGGGGCACAAGGGGTGCTTGAACCCCTACAAGCCCCTGTTTTGGATGGTATCCCTGCTGCTGAGGTCCCTGGTCATGGTGCTGTAGCTGTCCCTGCTCCAGCTGCTGCTGCTGCCCTCCCTACTCCTCCTGCTGTTGTCCCTGTTCCTGGTGCTCCCCATGCTGCTGTTGCTGCAGCTGCCCATAGGCCAGCAGGGCCTATAAGACGAAGGCATCAGCAGAGGGGAAGAGCACCAAGGGTACACAGGGTTAGGGTCACCCTGTTTGGGATGACAGAAGTGGAGGTCAGGGAAAAATATCGCTTGACATCTGCAAGCCTCATTAACCTATATGAGGTGTTGAAGGATGAAATTGACCCTCAAGCGTATAGGAACCGAGCTCTGACTGGTATGCAGAAGCTGTTGTGTGTTGTACACTTCCTGGCAACTGGCTCATACCAGTCAACAGAGGGGCTTGTGTCTGGCCTAGCGCAGTCTACCTTCTCCAGGATTCTAGGGGAGGTTCTGACTGCTCTAGATAACCAGACACAACGATACATTCATTTCCCCCATACCCCCCAGGAATGGAACCGTCTTAAACAAGGCTTCTATCGACTGGGGGGTATTCCTAATGTCATGGGGGCAATTGATTGCACACATGTGCGTATTGTGGCCCCACATGAGGAGACAATCCTCTATATTAACAGGAAAGGGTTTCACTCATTGAATTGCCAGATGGTCTGTGATACCAATCTGAAATTCTTACATGTGTATGCAGGCTTCCCAGGGAGTGCACATGATTCCTACATCCTGCGCCAGACCTCCTTATTCAATATGTTTGAAAATGGAACACTTTCGGGAGGATGGCTGCTTGGTGAGTACCTTCATTCTGTCTGTATATTTCTAATAAAGGGACACTAAACACATATTGTCATCTCATGTGTCAGATAGAGAATACAATGTTAAACAGCATTACAATTCACTTCTCTTATATCATTTTATTCATTCTTTAAATATATTTTTTTTATAAATTATAATTCACATATATGAGCCAATCATATGAGGCTTCTATGTGCAGCCATCAATCAGCAGCTATTGAGCATATCTAATATGCTTGTCATCAAGAGTTATCTATAGAATGGAGAAAATGATCTAATCGAAGTTAATTATCAAGCTGCTAACAATTGCAGGTTCTTATTAAATGGACAGTCTAGTATAAATTGCACTTCCATTATTCAGATAGGCCTTTTAATTTTAATTAACTATCCTGATTACTTCCATTAATGTTTTGATTAAATCTATCTTTTATATGTGATTCATGTTGTGTCCCTTTAAAGCACATGATGTACCTGTAGTAATCCAAACACATATGTTACATGACAGGTGACGCAGGGTACGGCTGCAGACCATGGCTATTAACCCCCTTGGTGCACCCCATTACGGAGCCACAACTCAGGTACCAGGAGGCACACATAAGAACAAGGAATGTCATTGAAAGGAGCTTTGGCCTATTAAAAACCAGGTTCAGGTGTCTGGATGTTACAGGCGGAGCACTACAGTATAACCCCAACAAAGTGTGTTCCATTGTCAATGCTTGCTGTATTCTACACAACATTGCTGTGGACACACGTTTGTTGGTGGACATTGACCCAGAGCAGCAGCAGCAGCTGGTTCCTGTACTTGAGGATGTGGACAGGGGGACACTGAGGGGGAATGAAGTGAGGGATTATGTCATCCGTGAATACTTCACCTGTAAGTTACTTATTCATAATTACAGTAAACCGTAACATTCACATGTATTATGATGTTTGACATTACCTCACCAACCATTGCATGTGTATATATCATGTCTTGCAGAATGTAAAATTTTGGATTTCCACTGCATGTAAGTGAAACTACTACATCCCAACCCCCTTCCCTTAAAGGGACACTATACCCAAACATATTGTTTCATGATTAAGGATAGAGAAGATAATTTTTTAAAAACTTATAATTTAAATAAATTACCTATTTTCATTATTTATTTAGATATACTTTAATGTAGACATAGAAATGCACACAGTGAAGAAATCGCAGGAGGCATCTATATACAGCTAATAATCATCAGCTACCAAGCATATCTCGATATGGTTTTCAGCAAAGAATATCAATAGAATGAAGCAACAGAAATAATAGAATGAAATTATAGTTTATTTTTGTAATTATCTTCTCCTTCAAAATCATGAAGTAAAAATATTTGCTTTCATGTCCCTTTAACAACCCTAATAACTGTATATTTATAATTTGTTTAATTCATGTTTAGTTCACTATCATTAAGAATGAGGATAATGGATATTTATACCTTATGTTCACACCTTCTTTAAATATATTATTAGTTATATATACCAACGTGTCAATTTATATTGGATGTGAGAAACCTTGATGTACATCTTAGAAGTTAATATTACTATATGTACCGTTGAGACACAACCATGTGATGTTGTTTATTGAGCATGAATATGTCATAAACATTATAATAATACCTTTTTGGTCCATTTCAACACAGGTATTATTATATGTTTTACCAATATTACTGTACTAAAACACAACTTACATGGATGTGGATGACAATTAGATAGTAAGTAACAGAGGACAAGATTTTCAATGAAATTGAATAATATTTTTTTTTTTTAGGCCTCTTAGATGAGGGGCCTGGTGTGGGTCTTCTGCCTCTCCTGGGTTGTGTGGATCCAGTAGGAGTGCTGGTCACAGAGGAGATACTTGATGCCATGTCCTGCTGTTGGGTGAAATGCTCCACCAAAGCCCCCAACAGTTGATTCTGTTCCCTCCATCTTTGGTCACTTTGGATTTGCATGTCCGATATTACACGCAGCATTTGATTTTGACTTTGGACCATAGCTGATACCGATGCTGCCATGTCCCTTTGCAGCTCATTCGACCTCTGTTGCAAACGGTGTTGGCTTCTATGGAACCTGTGTTGTTCCCTCTGCATTTTCTGACACGTTTCCGTTAGAGTCTCACAGGTCAAAGTTTGCCTCCTCTGTAGTGAGATATATTCATCACCCATGGCAGAACTCAATTGATCCATGGGCTCTTCATCAGCAGGGACAATAGGCACTCTTTCAATTACGTGTTCCTCAGCTGGAGGTGCCGGAACAACAACCTCAGTTGGAGGTGCCGGAACAATAACCTCAGTTGGAGGTGCCGGAACAATAACTTCTGTTGGAGGTGCCAGAACAACAACCTCAGTTGGAGGTGCCGGAACAATAACCTCAGTTGGAGGTGCCGGAACAATAACTTCTGTTGGAGGTGCCAGAACAACAACCTCAGTTGGAGGTGCCGCAACAATAACCTCAGTTGGAGGTGCCGGAACAATAACTTCTGTTGGAGGTGCCGGAACAATAACCTCAGTTGGAGGTGCGGGAACCAAAACAGCAGCTGGACGTGCAGGAACAGATATCTCAGCTGGAGGTGCAGCCACAGGAATATGAGCTGGAGGTGCAGGGCGATGGATTACAGTTGGTGGAGCCCTTCCAACTGAAGATGATGGTCCAGATGTCGGGATGGACCGATAGTCCCAATGGCCGCTGGTGTGCATCCACTCAGCCTGCTGGTATACTCCTGTAGTGCCCTGATATTCTTGGGGGGGGGTAAATACATCTACCCTTTGGGGCTGGCGGGGCTCCCCCTCCAAGCCATAGGAATATTCCTCGTGCCAGGGCTCCTGCCAGGTATCCTCCTCTAATGCAGGTGGCATGATATGTGGATTTTCGATAGACGCAGTCCAAGCCATGTCATGCCTGGCATACTCCTGCTGTCTTATCTGTACCGGTGGTTGTGGTGGACATATATTTAGAACCGGTGTTGGGGGATTCATGGGCGTAGGCACCCTGGTGACTGGAGGTTCTGTGGAGGAGTCAAATGATGAGAGGGATTAGTACAGTCACATATCTATCCATGTGGGCATACAATTTACATGCTAAGGCCTATCCACATTCTCATGTCAAACTCTATAACATGCATGTGCACATTGAGATTTGTGATATGAGGGTTTGTAATATGCTAATTATACATGTATGTGTTTCATACAATAGTTCTGTGTACATGTCAGTGATGGAGAAAATGTGTTCTTTAAGTGACACTATGGTTGTGATGACTATGGTGTCCATTTACTGAAAGGTCTACATGTGGCTTGTGGCCTGTGTTACTCTGAGACATGTTAGTATTTCACTATTCTACCTCATATCAGGATTTTCAATGTGTTAAGTAGCATTAAATGGACATGCAAACCATATTTAGTATTTCATGATTCAGCTAGCCAAGCATGGAATTAAAAAAAAATTTAAATTTACTTCCAGTAGCTAATATGCTTCATTATCTTGATATTCTTAGCTGATATGCATTTCTAGATAGGCTCAGAAGCTGCTGATTGGTGGCTGTACATCAATGCCTCGTGTGATTGCCTCACCCATGTGCATTGATATTTAATAAACTAAGATTTTCAAAATAATAATTAAAAATAGATAATGGAAGTAAATTTTGATGTTGTTTAAAACTGTATTCTCTATCTGAATAATGAAAAAAATTCTTTGTGTTTCATGTCCCTTTAATGTTAAATATCATTGTATATTTAGTTGTTAGTAATCAAAATACCATGATCCTCATTGTGTACATGAATGTGTGACAATATAGGATGTTATAACTCAAATACATATTATACTAGTGTGTGGGATGTTACTCACCAGCATGCTGTGCTGATGTTGCAGTCCCTGAGTCACGAGCCCCTGGAAGTCCACGGACTGCTGTGAGGCTCAGGGACCTACGAATGAGCTCCTGCCACTCATTGTATTCGGCCTCATAGTGAGGCCCACCTCCTGTTGCCCTCTGGGAGATTGCTTCCTGGCCCATCCTCTCCTTGACTCTCCTCTTGCAATCATTCCATCTCTTCTTAAGGCTGTCAACATTCCTCCTCTGTTGGGACACACCATTGACGGCCTCCACCACCTTCTGCCAAGCATCTTTACGCCTCCGGGCAACTCCTTTGCCCTTCTCTTGTCCAAAGAGGGCATTATGGTTCTCCAGGACAGCCTGGACGAGAGCGAGGTTTTCGGCAAAACTGAAATTGGGACACCTCATACGCTCCTCGTCCTGGGCTGCCTGGCTCCCTCCCTGGGATGTCCCTGGTGTGGGTTCCTCCCTATCCTCTCCCTCCTCCCCCCTTCTATCCCCATGTGCACCCTCTATCCCTCTTCTCAGTGTGCCTGGCCTTTGGGCAACCCCACTCCCATCCTCCCTTCTGGCTCTCCCTCTCCCCACTCCGCTCACTCCCTGACGGGGACCCTGCTGCTCCTCCTGTACATAATCCTCTCCCTGCGACTCCCCTTCCCTCCTCCCCCCAGCCCTATCTCTCCCTGACATCCTCACACTACACACACTCACACACTCACACTCACTCCCACTTCAATCACACACAATCACAACCAGACACTCAGCCTTTCAAACTGTAAAAGATAAATAAAAAGTGTTGGGTGTTATAAAAAAAAAGTGTTGTGTATTTTGTATATGTGTGTATGCAAAATGTGTGCAATATGAAAAAAAGTGTAAGTAAATGTACTGGCTTAACAATCCAACCAACAATCCGACCTAACTAACTTGATGAAATGCTCCTTTCTCACTACTCTTACCACTAATCTCTATACTCGCTGTAGTGTGCTGTAGCTCCAAGAACCAACCAAACACACTAAAGAAATGGCGGCTGCGCAAGTGTTTAAGTATGATTTTTGAATCTCGTCATTACGTGGCGCATCTCTTAGAACTGGCGTTATTTTTTACGAGTCGTAGGCTAATTTGCATAAAACTACACTTTATTTAGACTTTACGTGAACAAAAAACAGGCGCAAGTACTTGCGACGACTAAAAGGTGTATTTGCGCACATTTTGCCTGCTCGTCGGTTTTTCTCACTTACGCCAGTTTAGCATCTGACGGCAGTGAATATTGGATAGCTCGAGTTGCGAGCTGAAACTGCGGGCGACGCGGGTTACCTCGCTTGCGCCGAAAACTACGACCTATATCGGATCGCGCCCCAGATAATCTCCTTGTATGGTGAGTATTTTTTTTATTACCTCAAGGTTTTTGAGAATAGCTGAATTTGGCTCAGCTTTACAGCTGAAATGTCGCAGTTATATAAAGACCTCTAAATATGTAAAATCTCATCACAGAATAAAGTAGGCATAGTACAAATCTGTTTTACTGTGATAACTGACATTAATGCAGTTCCTCAAGAGCATAGTATTTTCATGCAGCAAAAATATGCATCCCTAAATTACACATATTATGAAAAAGGAGGGTAAATTTAACAGTTGATTACTAATTAAAAGTTAATAGTACTAAAATCGAGAATACATTATTTTTTTCTTTGATGCTAATTCTGCCACACGCAGCACTGCAAATCTAGAAGAGAATTTTACTTCCAAAAGATATTTGTCATTTTTTTAATCAAGTCAGGAGGCCCTAAAGGAAGCGGAGTGGGGGGATTGAGGCCATGTGGGAGGCCGGGTATAAGACCGTTACACAAGGGGGATAAGCGCCCAAAAAAGGGGGGCTGCGGGAGAGGCCCAAATGAGGCTGGGGGGTTGCGGGGGCCCTAGAAGGGACCGGGGGGGCATACTGAGAGGTTCATAGGCACCCTGATAAGGCCGGGTGGTAAGCCCAGAGGAGGCCGGGTGCGGGTTTTAGACCCTGATGAGGCCGGGCGGTAAGCCCAGAGGAGGCCGGGTGCAGGGTTTAGGCCCACATGAGACAGAAAGAATTTTACTGTTGCAGCCCCCCTGATTGGTTCCCTGAATATGCACTGTGTCTGCACATGCACTGCTGTGAGAAAAAGCTTAGGTCTTCTAAAGGTATCTGGATATTATCTATACACATCAATACAATCCTTAAAGCTCAGGAACTTTTAATCTATTTGCACAGCCAGAGCGTAGTTTAATGGTTATCATCTGTAGAGACTAAAAAACAGCAACAACCCGTTATAATGTATGGTGTTAATTGCCAATAAAAAAAAGCAGGGGAAAGAGACAATACTAATAAAGCAGTCTAAATGTCACAAAAGGTATGGGAGATTCTGAAATGGTATTTTTTGAAGTTACCTTGCTTGTCATTAAGTTGTTTTTTTGCAGCAAGATCTCTAAACTTTAAAAGCCTGTAGGCAAACATAACATTTTACACATATCACTTATTCCTTCATCTTGTAATCTTGTCTGTCACAATTACATTGTTTGAATTGATAGATGACAGATATCCAGTTTTAATGTATGGTGAATTATTTTACTAAATTAAATCACACATTTTAAAGGTATGCAGCAGTCTATATAAAAATGAATTACCATTAAAAAATAGATTATTTTTAAAATTATTGTTGACGTCACCCACTTAAAAACAAGGTTCCTTTAAATACATGTTACTTTAATATGCTCACATTTCAAAAAGCTTTCAATCAATCCAGAGCCACTACCAAAATAACAAATGGGAAAATTATTTAATCCTAAATTACAAATGGAGCGTAAATGATAATGCACCTCACTAATTTTTTCCCCCCAAATATTACAAGTTGTTGGTAAAACAAATTAACCAAAGCCAAGGCCAGATTGGCCCACCAGGATACCAGGAAATTTCCCAGTGAGCTGCAGCAGCTGTGATTGGCCAGCTTCAATATAAGGGGGTGGTGCTGTTTATGAGGCATTGCAGTTGTATCACCTCTCCTCCTCTGAGTTATATGTAGTATTAAGGTCACAACTTATTTCCTTGTAAGTTTTATTTCCTAAACCATGTACCATTTAGTAGCTCTCCTTTGAATGGCTTCTAGTTTCTAGTGCAAGACAGAGTGACACACTGTTTTGAGTGCCTTCTCCAGATCACACTTTGGATAATAATTTTCACTCAGTGAAAGAGAGTCATGGATGAAATTGGATTGTAGGTGCCTATTAAACAACAATCTGGCATTTTTTTAAATTGACAAAATACTATGATGATTTAATTCATAAAAAAAATTGGGTGAAGGAGTATCCTAGTAATAAAATTAGAAAAAAGGCTGGTTGTCAGATTTTTCCAGGGCTGCTTTTTATTCTCAGTCCAGCTCTGAGCAAACACCACCAGAAGTATTACAAACACTGCACAGATATTAGAAGTTGAAAGTTGGTTTTCAGGACTTTGGATATCACAATTGTATTAACTTCTTCTCCCTATAGACTTCAATAGAGCGTACAAACTGGAAAAACACTGAAAACGTATTGCTTGCGCGATAACCCGACATTCATTAGACCAACTGTACTATCTCTTAGATAGTTATAAACTTTTACATTCCAATGTTCTTCACATAGAAGAAAATGTTCTATTTATTTTTAATTAGACATTTCTATATGTATCTGATATATGTTTAGTAAAATATGTATTTATACCTATATAGCTATATGAATAGGAGGCCGAAACGATCGTCTGGGGTTGTCATGTTCCTTGTTCAGAGGAGAATTGCCTGGTATTTCGGGGCTGGACTGACCTTACTTGGCGGGATCAGACTGATATACTTCAGGAAAGTTTTCTTCTGTGAAAAGCACACTGGTCTAAAAGAGGCTGCTTCCGGGTGGTAAATCGCCATAGAACAAGCCACTGAGCTGCTGTTCGTTCCTGGTAGAGCGCTTCTCTCTTTGTATGCAAATTATTATGACCCTGGGGAAGTCTCCCTATGGGTGATGGGGGAAACCAGACGTGGACTCCTTGCCCAGTGTGCTTAGAGGAATGTGGCTGCACCTCACTGACGAGGCCCATAGGAGGCCGAAACGATCGTCTGGGGTTGTCATGTTCCTTGTTCAGAGGAGAATTGCCTGGTATTTCGGGGCTGGACTGACCTTACTTGGCGGGATCAGACTGATATACTTCAGGAAAGTTTTCTTCTGTGAAAAGCACACTGGTCTAAAAGAGGCTGCTTCCGGGTGGTAAATCGCCATAGAACAAGCCACTGAGCTGCTGTTCGTTCCTGGTAGAGCGCTTCTCTCTTTGTATGCAAATTATTATGACCCTGGGGAAGTCTCCCTATGGGTGATGGGGGAAACCAGACGTGGACTCCTTGCCCAGTGTGCTTAGAGGAATGTGGCTGCACCTCACTGACGAGGCCCATAGGAGGCCGAAACGATCGTCTGGGGTTGTCATGTTCCTTGTTCAGAGGAGAATTGCCTGGTATTTCGGGGCTGGACTGACCTTACTTGGCGGGATCAGACTGATATACTTCAGGAAAGTTTTCTTCTGTGAAAAGCACACTGGTCTAAAAGAGGCTGCTTCCGGGTGGTAAATCGCCATAGAACAAGCCACTGAGCTGCTGTTCGTTCCTGGTAGAGCGCTTCTCTCTTTGTATGCAAATTATTATGACCCTGGGGAAGTCTCCCTATGGGTGATGGGGGAAACCAGACGTGGACTCCTTGCCCAGTGTGCTTAGAGGAATGTGGCTGCACCTCACTGACGAGGCCCATAGGAGGCCGAAACGATCGTCTGGGGTTGTCATGTTCCTTGTTCAGAGGAGAATTGCCTGGTATTTCGGGGCTGGACTGACCTTACTTGGCGGGATCAGACTGATATACTTCAGGAAAGTTTTCTTCTGTGAAAAGCACACTGGTCTAAAAGAGGCTGCTTCCGGGTGGTAAATCGCCATAGAACAAGCCACTGACCTGCTGTTCGTTCCTGGTAGAGCGCTTCTCTCTTTGTATGCAAATTATTATGACCCTGGGGAAGTCTCCCTATGGGTGATGGGGGAAACCAGACGTGGACTCCTTGCCCAGTGTGCTTAGAGGAATGTGGCTGCACCTCACTGACGAGGCCCATAGGAGGCCGAAACGATCGTCTGGGGTTGTCATGTTCCTTGTTCAGAGGAGAATTGCCTGGTATTTCGGGGCTGGACTGACCTTACTTGGCGGGATCAGACTGATATACTTCAGGAAAGTTTTCTTCTGTGAAAAGCACACTGGTCTAAAAGAGGCTGCTTCCGGGTGGTAAATCGCCATAGAACAAGCCACTGAGCTGCTGTTCGTTCCTGGTAGAGCGCTTCTCTCTTTGTATGCAAATTATTATGACCCTGGGGAAGTCTCCCTATGGGTGATGGGGGAAACCAGACGTGGACTCCTTGCCCAGTGTGCTTAGAGGAATGTGGCTGCACCTCACTGACGAGGCCCATAGGAGGCCGAAACGATCGTCTGGGGTTGTCATGTTCCTTGTTCAGAGGAGAATTGCCTGGTATTTCGGGGCTGGACTGACCTTACTTGGCGGGATCAGACTGATATACTTCAGGAAAGTTTTCTTCTGTGAAAAGCACACTGGTCTAAAAGAGGCTGCTTCCGGGTGGTAAATCGCCATAGAACAAGCCACTGAGCTGCTGTTCATTCCTGGTAGAGCGCTTCTCTCTTTGTATGCAAATTATTATGACCCTGGGGAAGTCTCCCTATGGGTGATGGGGGAAACCAGACGTGGACTCCTTGCCCAGTGTGCTTAGAGGAATGTGGCTGCACCTCACTGACGAGGCCCATAGGAGGCCGAAACGATCGTCTGGGGTTGTCATGTTCCTTGTTCAGAGGAGAATTGCCTGGTATTTCGGGGCTGGACTGACCTTACTTGGCGGGATCAGACTGATATACTTCAGGAAAGTTTTCTTCTGTGAAAAGCACACTGGTCTAAAAGAGGCTGCTTCCGGGTGGTAAATCGCCATAGAACAAGCCACTGAGCTGCTGTTCGTTCCTGGTAGAGCGCTTCTCTCTTTGTATGCAAATTATTATGACCCTGGGGAAGTCTCCCTATGGGTGATGGGGGAAACCAGACGTGGACTCCTTGCCCAGTGTGCTTAGAGGAATGTGGCTGCACCTCACTGACGAGGCCCATAGGAGGCCGAAACGATCGTCTGGGGTTGTCATGTTCCTTGTTCAGAGGAGAATTGCCTGGTATTTCGGGGCTGGACTGACCTTACTTGGCGGGATCAGACTGATATACTTCAGGAAAGTTTTCTTCTGTGAAAAGCACACTGGTCTAAAAGAGGCTGCTTCCGGGTGGTAAATCGCCATAGAACAAGCCACTGAGCTGCTGTTCGTTCCTGGTAGAGCGCTTCTCTCTTTGTATGCATATATATATATATATATATATATATATATTTATATAGATAGATAGATGATAGATAGATACAGTGGGGAAAAAAAGTATTTAGTCAGCCACCAATTGTGCAAGTTCTCCCACTTAAGAAGATGAGAGAGGCCTGTAATTTTCATCATAGTTATACCTCAACTATGAGAGACAAAATGTGGAAACAAATCCAGACAATCACATTGTCTGATTTGGAAAGAATTTATTTGCAAATTATGGTGGAAAATAAGTATTTGGTCACCTACGAACAAGCAAGATTTCTGGCTCTCACATACCTGTATCTTCTTCTTTAAGAGGCTCCTCTATCCTCCACTCATTACCTGTATTAATGGCACCTGTTTGAACTTGTTATCAGTATAAAAGACACCTGTCCACAACCTCAAACAGTCACACTCCAAACTCCACTATGGTGAAGACCAAAGAGCTGTCGAAGGACACCAGAAACAAAATTGTAGACTTGCACCAGGCTGGGAAGCCTGAATCTGCAATAGGCAAGCAGCTTGGTGTGAAGAAATCAACTGTGGGAGCAATAATTAGAAAATGGAAGACATACAAGACCACTGATAATCTTCCTCGATCTGGGGCTCCACGCAAGATCTCACCCCGTGGGGTCAAAATGATCACAAGAACGGTGAGCAAACATCCCAGAACCACACGGGGGGACCTAGTGAATGACCTGCAGAGAGCTGTACCAACGTAACAAAGGCTACCATCAGTAACACACTACGCTGCCAAGGACTCAGATCCTGCAGTGCCAGACATGTCCCCCTGCTTAAGCCAGTACATGTCTGGGCCCATCTGAAGTATGCTAGAGAGCATTTGGATGATCCAGAAGCGGATTGGGAGAATGTCATATGGTCAGATGAAACCAAAGTAGAACTGTTTGGTAGAAACACAACTTGTCGTGTTTGGAGGAGAGAGAACACAATACCTACTGTGAAGCATGGGGGTGGCAACATCATGCTTTGGGGCTGTTTCTCTGCAAAAGGAACAGGACGACTGATCCGTGTACATGAAAGAATGAATGGGGCCATGTATCGTGAGATTTTGAGAGCAAACCTCCTTCCACCAGCAAGGCCAATGAAGATGAAATGTGGCTGGGTCTTTCAGCATGACATTGATCCCAAACACACCGCCTGGGCAACGGAGTGGCTTCGTAAGAAGCATTTAATGGTCCTTGAGTGGCCTAGCCAGTCTCCAGATCTCAACCTCATAGAAAACATTTGGAGGGAGTTGAAAGTCTGTGTTGCCCAGTGACAGCCCCAAAACATCACTGCTCTAGAGGAGATCTGCATGCAGGAATGGGCCAACATACCAGCAACAGTGTGTGACAACCTTGTGAAGACTTACAGAAAATGTTTGACCTCTGTCATTGCCAACAATGGATATATAACAAAGTATTGAGATGAACTTTTGATATTGACCAAATACTTATTTTCCACCATAATTTGCAAATAAATTCTTTCCAAATCAGACAATGTGATTGTCTGGATTTGTTTCCACATTTTGTCTCTCATAGTTGAGGTTTACCTATGATGAAAATTACAGGCCTCTCTCATCTTCTTAAGTGGAGAACTTGCACAATTGGTGGCTGACTAAATACTTTTTTCCCCCACTGTAGATAGATAGATAGATATAGGAATATCTATTTAAAAATACATAGGACATTTTGCTTATGTGAGAAACATTGGAATGTAAAATATAGAGTAAAAACACAGTAAAACACATTATTAAATATAGAAATTTATTTTAAATGATTTTTCTTGTTTTCAGGTATTTTTATGGAAAGTGCTCCAACGTATGTATATATGCATATGTTTATATGTGTGTATATATATATATATATATATATATATATATATATTGTGTTTATTGCGTTTATATGTGTATAAATGTATGTATATAGATTTGTACACATATAAACATAAATACACATGTACTGGGAGTGCAGTAATTATTAGGCAAATGAGTATTTTGACCACATCATCCTCTTTATGCATGTTGTCTTACTCTAAGCTGTATAGGCTCAAAAGCCTACTACCAATTAAGCATATTAGGTGATGTGCATCTCTGTAATGAGAAGGGGTGTGGTCGAATAACATCAACACCCTATATCAGGTGTGCATAATTATTAGGCAACTTCCTTTCCTTTGGCAAAATGGGTCAAAAGAAGGACTTGACAGGCTCAGAAAAGTCAAAAATAGTGAGAAATCTTGCAGTGGGATGCAGCACTCTTAAAATTGCAAAACTTCTGAAGCGTTATCATCGTACAATCAAGCGTTTCATTCAAAATAGTCAACAGGGTCGCAAGAAGCGTGTGGAAAAACCAAGGCGCAAAATAACTGCCCATGAACTGAGAAAAGTCAAGCGTGCAGCTGCCAAGATGCCACTTGCCACCAGTTTGGCCATATTTCAGAGCTGCAACATCACTGGAGTGCCCAAAAGCACAAGGTGTGCAATACTCAGAGACATGGCCAAGGTAAGAAAGGCTGAAAGACGACCACCACTGAACAAGACACACAAGCTGAAACGTCAAGATTGGGCCAAGAAATATCTCAAGACTGATTTTTCTAAGGTTTTATGGACTGATGAAATGAGAGTGAGTCTTGATGGGCCAGATGGATGGGCCCGTGGCTGGATTGGTAAAGGGCAGAGAGCTCCAGTCCGACTCAGACGCCAGCAAGGTGGAGGTGGAGTACTGGTTTGGGCTGGTATCATCAAAGATGAGCTTGTGGGGCCTTTTCGGGTTGAGGATGGAGTCAAGCTCAACTCCCAGTCCTACTGCCAGTTTCTGGAAGACACCTTCTTCAAGCAGTGGTACAGGAAGAAATCTGCATCCTTCAAGAAAAACATGATTTTCATGCAGGACAATGTTCCATCACACGCGTCCAAGTACTCCACAGCGTGGCTGGCAAGAAAGGGTATAAAAGAAGAAAATCTAATGACATGGCCTCCTTGTTCACCTGATCTGAACCCCATTGAGAACCTGTGGTCTATCATCAAATGTGAGATTTACAAGGAGGGAAAACAGTACACCTCTCTGAACAGTGTCTGGGAGGCTGTGGTTGCTGCTGCACGCAATGTTGATGGTGAACAGATCAAAACACTGACAGAATCCATGGATGGCAGGCTTTTGAGTGTCCTTGCAAAGAAAGGTGGCTATATTGGTCACTGATTTGTTTTTGTTTTGTTTTTGAATGTCAGAAATGTCTATTTGGGAATGTTGAGATGTTATATTGGTTTCACTGGTAAAAATAAATAATTGAAATGGGTATATATTTGTTTTTTGTTAAGTTGCCTAATAATTATGCACAGTAATAGTCACCTGCACACACAGATATCCCCCTAAAATAGCTAAAACTAAAAACAAACTAAAAACTACTTCCAAAAATATTCAGCTTTGATATTAATGAGTTTTTTGGGTTCATTGAGAACATGGTTGTTGTTCAATAATAAAATTAATCCTCAAAAATACAACTTGCCTAATAATTCTGCACTCCCTGTATAAATATATATATTTAATGTATATATTTTATATTCCTTGTCATATACCACATATCTTTTAACCCTTATAATATACTGTATATATATTTTTTAATATTTCTATGAATAATAGTGTATATATATGAGTGTAACACTTTTTAAATGTATTTATGTTGTCTTTGGTGCAACTTTTAATTTAGCACTAACCCTTTTACGAAAGAACTTAAGTTGCGCTAACCTAACGAGCGCAAATTTACTTTGTGCTCCTGCGGTCACTTTAACTTTCAATTTGTTATATGAACGCAAGTTAGCACAGGCTCGATATTTCAATACTGTGCATGCTAACCACTTGATATCTAGCCCTTGGTGTTTTCGAAAACTTGTCATTACTTTTTATTGCTTTCTATTGTGCATTCAAATACACCTTAAAATGCAATACAAATAAATTAATAACTCTACTAACTGAACATAATTTTTGTTTTCTATCGGCTTTGCACATACATGTTATCTGACATCAATAGTTTTAGCGCGGTCCCTCATAGTAATCTATAACCTGATGGGGATTATGCATCTACACTATCCAAAATGAGTATTGTAGCGTGCACCATACTTTCACTCATGCAATAAATATTGAGATTCCACTTATAATAGCAGCGCAAAAATGCAAGCGGTATTGAACTAATTTTGCGATCCACTTGTAATCTAGGCCATAGTGGGCAATGTAAAATCATGTAGCAATATCAAAGTTTTCAAAAATATAAGCAATTTGTGATTCAAGAATAAAAGCATTTTCAATTCTGCTTATTTTATATGTCTTTTTAAAAGTTAAGTGATATATATTGCAAGAAAGCACAGACCCTTATCATTGAATACGACTCCTATAAGGAAATATTTTATAGTTTTAAAAAAATAAAGCTTTGTTCTAGCTTACTTACCAGTACATAGCCTTTTGTAATGTATCCTGTATACATTCATTCATTTGTAATTCAATAATTAAAATAGTTAAAAGATTTGTGAAATACTAGATGCTAAATGTGTGATAATGTATTTATGTAAAGATTCATGTTAGACATGTTTGACCTTAAAGGGACATGAAACTCAAATTTTTTATTTCATGATTCAGATAGAGCATGCAATTATTAACTTTCCAATTTACTTCTATTATCAAATTTGCTTCATTCTCTTGGTATCCTTTGTTTAAGAAGCAATAATGTTCTACTGGGAGCTATCTGAACACATCGGGTTAACCAATATCATAAAGCATATGTGTGCAGCCACCAATCAACAGCTCCTGAACCTACCTAAGTATCCTTTTCAACAATGAATACCAAAAGAAAAAGACAAATTTGATAATCGAAGTAAATTAGAAAGTTGTTAAACATTACATGCTGAATCTGAATCATGAAATAAAAAAAATTGGGTTTCATGTCCTTTTAAATATACTTTACGCAGGCTGAGAATTATTTGCAGTCAGCTTGTCTGTAGAGGCATACATATCCATTGACTTAAATAAATATGTAAATATGTTCTTTGAGTAATCGCCTCTCTGTTCAATTTATGTGTCCAGTTCAGCTCTGTGATTAAAATACCTATGTGAAAACCTTAATGTATAAATTTATGTATGTAATAATATTTAATGTCTAATATAAAGGGTGCTAATCAGAATATTAGATGTCTGATTTTAAAATATATTCTTTAAAACAAGATAAATCATAATTTTTTTACATGAGTACTACAAACAACGATTGCTTTTACGTGTTGTATTTGTTACAAAATTGTGAAATTGTACTCTGCGTTGTAGATTTATCTATTTATAGAATTTTGTAGAATAAAGATTTAATGATCTTGGTTTTTTTTCCTTCTCATTTTTTATATAATTTTACTAAAAATTCAGAAGAATAATGTCAACCTATTCATACTCAGCTTTGGCTAGATAACTCCAACACTGTTGCTTGGTTTTACAGCTATATCTACACATATATAAGTAACAATAGAAAAACATGTACATATATATTAAATTAATTACTTTTCCCCCCTTAAATCCACGCTCATTAAAATGTAGCTGGCCAGTCCCAGCTGCTGCGGCTTATCAGAAAGTTTCCTGGTGTCCTAGAAGCCCAATTCGGCCTGGTCAATAGGAATAAAAATATTTTTTATTATGTGCCATCTGTTACTTTAGAGATATGTTAATGGTTAGTTATTAATGCTGGTGTCAACAGCATCTGAATTCTATATCAACTAAACAGCATCTCTATAATGAAAGGTAAGTCTCATAATAAAATATTGTAAAATGTAGAAGCACAGGGATAAATTAACAGCAATATAAAGTATTATACCATTGATCACTCCATTTATTACAAAGTATCACTTGCTCCTTACAAAAGTATTAGTCCTGTAAACTCCAAGTCCGACAGTCAACTCATTTGTGGTTGTCCTCCAATAAAGTATTCAACATCCTTGCTCAGAAAGGCCAACTGCTGTATTAAATACACTTATATGAATACTGAATGACTTGTGTGTGCACAAGACTCCTCTATGCATCTCCTGTGGAAAACGTTTCTGAAATCTCTTGATATTGGATACAACCTCCAGATATTAGCGTACCTTAAGCTTTCACTTGAGCGCTAAAATTGACTCTCAACTTGTAACATCAGAGTAAAAATGGAAGCCATATGGATTGCACTCTAATAATGTTAGCGTACATTTTTACATTCCATTTGTAAATTAAGTCTAAATGTATGGTGGGTATTCATGTGGTTAGATGAAAATATTATAACCCAACTACAGGTTACATTAAATGTTGATTTCAGAGGATTTCGTACATATTTCTGCCATATATTTTGAATTTATAACCAGGGCCCTTGTGGGAAGCATTGCTCTATGTGGCTGGAGTGGATTTTTGGTGGCGACTGTTGTACTTGATTACCTGACCTATGCTCTTTGGTAAGGCCATGAGGTGGCTGTCGGAATTTATTAGTACTAAGGCCATAGCTGACATCTAATGAGACGTGCTACTGTTAAGACCTAGGATGACACACAATCCTCCCCCAGGATAACTGGGTGAAGTAATTTGAGCTATAACAATAATGTAATTATTCATCTACCATGAATAATATACCTCAGATATTAGCCATGGAGGAGTTCTATTCAATCTACCAAGCACTTTTAGGGGACTTTGAAAACAAATTTTGCGACAGGATACATGATCCCTATCCTTCCAGCCAGAGATAAAGCTGGCAGATTATTCCTCCCTGGGGCCAGCGACATGTGAGGAATTAATAGGCATGCAGGGTCACATACAGCAGAGGACTTTACCTTCACCTACCTTCCTGCCAATAGATTTGAGCTACGCAAGAGCAAAGGAAGCCTGCCTTTTCTATGAAGCCTTCATGGAGAAGTTCATTTCAGGTGAAAAGACAAGGATCCTAAACACTTGGGGGTTATTTATCTAAAGAAATATGTTTAATCCATCAGTATAAAAACACACAAACATGCAGGGATACATGGAGGGACCCCCTGATGTGTTTTGCGCTGCTCTAGCACTTAATCATAGGTGATGTCAAATCATTAACACCAGATATTTAAAGTAGGGTTGGCTAATCACAAAAATCTGGCTTAATTCTGTTTAGAACCACCCCTTTATGTTTTAAGGAGGAATGTAACACAAATAAGTACATATTAAAACTAACTTATACAAGTAAAAATTAACAATGACAAAAATCCATGTCCTGTATGCTGAAAATGCAAAGAAAACTTTAGTTATTTAAATTATCCATATATGTTTAACATAGTTTTCTAATGCTAATTGTATCACTATTTGTCCATATTAATTCTCATTCAGCTAGATTACGAGTTTTGCAGTACGGCTTTAAACGCTGGAAATGGCCAGTAACGCATATTATGAGTTGCGGCGGTATAGCTATACCGCAAGCATTTTATCCTGTAATGCAATGTCCATTCTGCACTCAAAAAAATTGCGTTTGAGTGTGGAAATTTTATAGCACCCGTACTACAGGCTGTGCATTCAGACTAAAATGATTGCATTACAGCCTATACCGACACGATCCATACCGCCATATGAGAACAGTAGTTATGGATTTTGTGTAACAAAAATGTTTAAAAAACTCATAACTAAACTGTTACAAAGTACACTAGCACCCATAAACTACCTATTAACCCCTAAACCGCCACCCTCCATCATCACAAAAAATATATAAACAAAATTATGAAAAATAAAAACAATTACACCTATTCTAATAGCCCTATAAAAATACCCCCAAAAATAAAAACACCCTCTAACCTACAATAAACTACCAATAGCCATTAAACAGCTCTTTTACCTGTAAAAAAATAGAAAGTCCCCCCAACACTAAAACCCACCACCCAACCAACCCTCCAAAATAAAAAACCTAAGCTACAGATTGTCCCTAAAGGGGCATTTGTATAGGCATAGTCCTTACAAGGGCATTCAGCTATTTTTCACTGCCCTCAAAAGGGCATTCAGCTCCTTTACACTTTGCACAAAGCCCTAATCTGAAAAAAACACCCCAAAAAATAAAATAAATACCTAACACTAACCCCAGAATATCTACTCACGGTTCCTGAAGTCCGAACATCCATCTCCATCCATACTGCGAGAAGTCTGCATCCAGGCGGCGAGAAGTCTTCATCCAGGCAGCGACATCTTCATCCATCGCGGGTGCGTGTTCTATCGTCATCCCGGCGGTGTGGAGCAGAGCCATCCTGGACCGCCGATGACATCCTGCGCAAAGAGTCCTCTTCATACGGTCACCACCATACACTGAAGTTGATTG
The DNA here is from genome assembly GCF_027579735.1 of Bombina bombina. Lineage (NCBI taxonomy): Eukaryota > Metazoa > Chordata > Amphibia > Anura > Bombinatoridae > Bombina > Bombina bombina. Next base: position 403,478,096 of record NC_069499.1, read on the forward strand.
CAGGGTACTTGTTTCAAAAATGGCGTAGCTTGCATTCCTATTGGCTGATTTGATTCTTCAAATTCAAATCAGCCATTTGGATGAAAGCTTCTGAAATCCTACTGGCTGTTCAAAACAGCCAATAGGATGAGAGCTACTGAAATCCTATTGGCTGTTCAAATCAGCAATTGCATTCAACTTCAGTGTATGAAGAGGACGCTCCGCGTAGGATGTCATTGCCAATCCAGGATGGCTCCGCCCTGCGCTGCTGGGATGAAGATAGAAGACACCCCCGTGATGGATGAAGATGTCGCCGCCTGGATGAAGAATTCTCGCCACCTGCATGGAGATGGATATCCGGACTTCAGGAACCGTAAGTAGATATTCTGGGGTTAGTGTTAGGTATTTGATAATACAAAAGGCCCTTTTAAGGGCTATTGGTAGGTTATTGTAGGTTAGGGGGTGTTTTTATTTTGGGGGGCTTTTATTTTGGGGGGGCTGTTCCAATCAGCCAATAGAATGCAAGCTCAATCCTATTGGCTGATTGCATCAACCAATAGGATTGAAGCTCAATCCTATTGGCTGATTGCATCAGCCAAAAGGATTTTTTCATATTTAATTCCGATTGGCTGAGAGAATTCTATCAGCTAATAAGAATTAAAGGGACACCATCTTGGATGACATCATTTAAAGGAACCTTCATTCGTCTTTAGTCGTCAGAAGAAGAGGATGCTCTGTCCCAGATGTCTTGAAGATTGACCCGCTCCTCGCTAGATGGATGAAGATACAAGATGCCTTCTGGATGAAGACTTCTGCCAGTCTGGAGGACCACTTCTGCCGGCTTGGATGAAGACTTCTCCCGGCTTCGTTGAGGACTTCTTGCCACTTCACTGAGGACTTCTCCCGGCTTCGTTTAGGATGGATGTCCGGTCTTCAAAACTGTAAGAGGATCTTCGGGGATTAGTGTTGTGTTTTTTAAAGGGTTTATTGGGTGGATTTTAGTTTTAGATTAGGGTTTGGGCAGAAATAGAGCTAAATGCCCTTTTAAGGGCAATGAGGAACCTAGGTTTTTATAGGTAGGATTTTATTTGGGGGGTTGGTTGTGTGGGTGGTGGGTTTTACTGTTGAGGGGGTTGTTTGTAATTTTTTACAGGTAAAAGAGATGATTTCTTTGGGTCAATGCCCTGCAAAGGGCCCTTTTAAGGGCTATTGGTAGTTTAGTTTAGGCTAGGGTTTTTTTTTATTTTGGGGGGCTTTTTTATTTTGATAGGGCTATTAGATTAGGTGTAATTAGTTTAAATATCTGATAATTTGTTTTTTATTTTGTGTAATTTAGTGGGTTTTTGTTTTTGTAATTTAGGTAATTGTATTTAATTAATTTAATTTATTTAATTGTAGTGTAATGTTAGGTGGTAGTGTAAGACAGGTTAGGTGTAAGACAGGTTAGGTTTTATTTTACAGGTAAATTTGTATTTATTTTAACTAGGCAGTTAGTAAATAGTTAATAACTATTCTACCTAGTTAAAATAAATACAATCTTGCCTGTAAAATAAAAATAAACCCTAAGATAGCTACAATGTAACTATTAGTTATTTAGGTTTTATTTAGATTTATTTTAATTATATTTAAGTTAGGGGGTGTTAGGGTTAGGTTCAGGGTTACGTTAGGGTTAGACTTATGCTTAGGGTTAGGGTTACGTTAGGGTTAGATTTAGGGGTTAATATATTTATATAGTGTTAGTGATGTGGGAGGCCAGAGGTTTAGGGGTTAATAACTTTTGTATAGTGGCGAAGACATTGGGGGTGGCAGATTAGGGACTAATAAGTGTAGGTAGGTGGTGGCGAAGTTAGGGCCAGCAGATTAGGGGTTATTAACTGTAATGTAGTTGGCAGAGATGTTAGGGGCAGCAGATTAGGGGTTAATAACATTATGTAGGTTGCGGCAATGTCAGGGGGAGGCAGATTAGGGGTGTTAAGATGCGGTTTTTATGTTAGGGTGTTAGATTTAAACATAACTTTTTCTTTCCCCATAGACATCAATAGGGCTGCGTTACGGAGCTTTTGTTTCCACGATCGCAGGTGTTAGGCTTTTTTTAGCCGACTCTCCCCAATGATGTCTATGGGAAAATCGCGCATTAGCACGTCAAAACACTGCTTGTATTTGGGTGAGGTATGGAGCTCAATGCCACCATATTGCCCGCACAAGCCAGGTTTTTCAAAACCTGTAATAGCAGCGCTATAGGGAGGTGGAATACTTTTGTGGCAGTCGATAATTTCCCTATAGCGCTCAAAACTCGTAATCTAGCTGATAGTTTTCTAATGAATATTGTATCACTATTTGTCCATATTAATTCACATTCGGCTAGATTACGAGTATTGCAGTACGGCTTTTTGCGCTGAAAAAATGGCCAATACGCTGGAATGGCCAGTAACACATATTACGAGTCGCAGTGGGATAGCTATACCACAATTATTTTTTTATTTTGGGGGTCTTTGTTATTTTATTAGGGGGCTTAGAGTAGGTGTAATTAGTTTAAAATTGTTGTAATATTTTTCTAATGTTTGTAAATATTTTTTTTATTTTTTGTAACTTAGTTCTTTTTTATTTTTTGTACTTTAGTTAGTTTATTTAATTGTAGTTATTTGTAGGTATTGTATTTAATTAATTTATTGATAGTGTAGTGTTAGGTTTAATTGTAGATAATTGTAGGTATTTTATTTAATTTATTTATTGATAGTGTAGTGTTAGGTTTAATTGTAACTTACAAAAGTCATTGGTTGTGTGAGCACCTAATATAACCGCCCAGTCTATTCACTTGATTGATAGATAATCCCAAACTTGTAATGCACCAAGATAGAGTTGTCTTGTAAATAGACTCACCCCTGTTCAGAGAATGTTCCCCGGTTCTTGCCGCTTTCCGCTACTCGCAGAGACTGGCCCGTCCTCAGAGAGCTTACTCGTTCCTCCGGGGCAGTGGGATGGTACAGATCAGAGCCCCTTTCTTTCTGCCTCCGGCTTGTGTTCCGCTCTCCTCCTGGGTCCCTCTCCACTCGCGGTAACTTGGCGCCTGACGTCACCGGAATCTTTACTCTCGGCTTCCTCCTCCTCAGCTGCTCTATCAGCTGTCAGAACTGTCCGATGGGTGCTGGCTAGGTCGATAGCGGTTACAAGCTACCTCTGTGCAAGCTCCGTTTCAATGGATTCCAGAACAACAAGTGATGAGCTGCACCAGGGTACTTGTTAAAAACTTTTATTGTAGGTCACAATATCTTCCTTCCAGAAGCATTATTTCACAACAATAAAGGACATTGTGGTGTGTATAGAAGTCACCCAAAGAGCTTATTGCTGACGCGTTTCAGCCTAACTGGCCGTAATCGTAGCATAATGCTCATAATCCCAATCCACCTTTAAATCCATTGTGCTAAATTGTGATTGGATAAAACAATTATCCTGGGCGGTTTCTAAGAACACACCTTTTATACAGATACACCAATATAGAATATTTTTCATATATGTTTGATAAACAATAATAAGTAATGTGAACATTATACAATTGCTTTTGCTCAGATGAATTCCCGGTTGGGACTAACAGTTGACTTATAGCCTGCATATTATAATTCAAGTCCTTACATTTTCGTTGACTTTTTTATCTTAATTTCAAAGTCTGTCAAAATATCCTTATCATTTTTTATTGCCCTAAGGTTTTCTACCTAGGCTTTTAAGTCCCTTTTTAAACTGTAAGAAATTTGAGTCAAATGAAAAACACTGAAAAATCTGCTCAAATATGCAAAGACTTACATAAGACTTTTTTTGCATAATTTACTTTCATGTCCCTTTGCTGGTGACTAATGTTGCCAAACATAATCCAATTAAATTAATAAATAAATAAATAAATAAATGAACTTATACATGTGCTCTAAATATACTTCATTTAAATTCCAAATTTAAATTTTAATCTTCAGTCTCCGAATTTGAATTTAATTTCAAGGCGTACTCAGGGGATGGCCTTGGATACACAGACCCAAGAATCTTTATTCCCAAAAATTGATTATATCGAATTCTGAATTCAGACCTGTGGGGATTCTAGTCCTGAGTCTGTGTATCCAAAAGGCCTCCCTTTTTGCTAGGAGTTTGTCTCTGTCTCCACCCCTTGCCTTACAGGTTACTTGTTCAATGATTGTCCACCTCATTGTGTCTGCATTCTTATTATGTGTCAATTTAAAATGCTGCACTAATGGTGTTGTCAATTTCCCTGCTTTTATATTATTTATATGTTCACGTATTCTGTCCCGTGTTTCTCTGGATGTGAGTCCTGTGTATTGGACTCCACATTGTACACAGGTCAGCAAATAAACCACATACGTGGCTCGACAATTCAGGCATGAGTAGTGCCTGAATTGTTCCCCTGTTACTGTACTTGAGAAACCTTCACCACACTGTAAGAATCCACAAGCTATACATGATGTATAGCTACATTTAAAGACTCCTTTAAATCTTAACCACGATGATTGGTCAAGTTTTGTGGTGCTTATTTGTGTGGGAGCTAGAATATTAGCTAATGTTTTCCCTTTTTTGAATGCATACCTGCACCCCTTTGATACAATATCACTAAGATCATCATCAGCCGATAACATACGGAAATGTTTCCGTATGATATTGCAGATCTGATGATATTGGTTGCTATATCTAGTGATAAAGGAAACACCTTCGAAAGCATCTTTTTTCCCAGGCTTCTCTGATTTGAGAAATTGTGACCAAGTTCTTTTGGCTATCTCTAATCTAGAAATAGACACTTCCTTTCTTTTGTAACCTCTTTGACATAAGCGGTCCTCTAGTTCTGAAGCTTGTATGTCAAATTCCTCCTGAGTTGTACAGTTACGCTTCAAACGTATAAACTGCCCTTTTGTAACAGATCGAAAAACCCTTTTAGGGTGGTTGCTTTTCGCGTGGAGCAGAGTATTTCCTGAGATAGGTTTTCTAAACACTTTTGTAAACACTTTGTTTTCTTTACTCATCAGTGTTACATCTAGATAGTTGAGCTGTGTGACATTAAACTCATGTGTTAGTTTGATCCCTGCTGTATTGTTATTGAGGTGCCTTAGGAAGTCTTCAGCTTCTGATTCACTTCCTTCCCAGATGATCAGAAGATCGTCTATATATCTCCTGTAGTAATTGATCTTAGCTTTCCAGGGTCCACTATCTCCATAGATGTGGGACAGCTCCCACCAACCCATAAACAGGTTGGCATAGGAGGGGGCAAATTTGGCCCCCATCGCTGTCCCACATCTCTGGAGGTAGTGGTCTCCCTCAAACATGAAAAAATTATGAGTTAACAAGAACTCTGTAACATTCAGGATGTAACTACAAAGCTGGGGACTATACTCAGTCATCCTTTTCAGGAAAAACGATAATGCTTCTAGACCCTTGTCATGGGGTATAGATGAGTACAAGGAAGTTACATCTATAGACAGCCAACTGAAATGGCTTTGCCAGAAGACAGAATCAAGTTCAATCAAGAAGTTGCTTAGTGTCTCTCAAATGACTAGACAACTTAGATACCATTGGCTGTAGGATGGAATCTAACCATTGTGACATAGGCTCTAATATAGAGCCTATGCCACTAATAATGGGACGGCCCTTAACGTCTGTTAAGGACTTATGCACCTTGGGAAGGAAATTGAAAACAGGCTTTATCGGAGAATCTACTATAAAAAATTCACTTGTTTCCTCATTTATAAAGCCTGCTTCCCTTCCATCGTCAATTAAGTGCAATAATTCACGCTTGAATCTTGCTGTGGGATCATGCGACAGAAGCGTATACTGGAGTGGGTCTGAAAGTTGTCGTAGTGCTTCTTGAACAAAGAAACATTTGTCCATGACAACCACAGACCCACCCTTGTCTGCTGATCTAATCACCAGATTTTTATCTCCTTTGAGACTGTTTAGTGCTGAAAGCTCTTCTTTATTTAAATTTGGATGCACATATTGTTTGGCAACATAAGCTAAATTCGTTAAATCCCTCTCCACTCTTCTTTGAAATTGTTCAAGAATATTTCCCCTTATATGTAAGGGATAAAATTTAGAGGCACTTGAAAACTGAGGGCCACTCGATACTTTATTTGTATCTGTATATGTCTCATTGTTGCCACTTTCAAAGTACAAATTTTCCAGTGCCTCCAAATCACATGCCTCTTGAAATGTAAATGTTATGTTTGAAAGGGATTTATTTTCAGTTTTATCTTGGCTCATCTCTGTGCCACCTTTAGCTAAATATTTCTTTACTGTAAGATTCCTGATCAGTCTGTTCACGTTCACCAAGGTTTGGAATAAATTAAATGTGTCAGCTGGCACAAAGCTTAGGCCATAATTTAAGACCTTAGTTTCAATAGCACTTAGTGGACGTGAAGACAGATTAATCACAGAATTTACTGATACTTGGTTTTTGATCTGCCTCTCCTGGGGGGTTGTCGTTGTTGTAATGGGTTCCCTTTTAGAATCCCTTTCCCTTTTGTAACGTTTCCCCCCCCCTTCGAATCCTTCTGGGACCTCTGAAAAAACCTGCGCTACATCTGATCTCTCTTCTTCCCTATGGGTCCCAGAACTTACTTCATTTGCATAAATATTCTATATTGGTGTATCTGTATAAAAGGTGTGTTCTTATAAACCGCCCAGGATAATTGTTTTATCCAATCACAATTTAGCACAATGGATTTAAAGGTGGATTGGGATTATGAGCATTATGCTACGATTACGGCCAGTTAGGCTGAAACGCGTCAGCAATAAGCTCTTTGGGTGACTTCTATACACACCACAATGTCCTTTATTGTTGTGAAATAATGCTTCTGGAAGGAAGATATTGTGACCTACAATAAAAGTTTTTAACAAGTACCCTGGTGCAGCTCATCACTTTGTTGTTCTGGAATTAATTGTAACTTAGGTTAGGATTTATTTTACAGGTAATTTTGTAATTATTTTAACTATTTTAGCTATTGTACCTGGTTAAAATAATTTCAAAGTTGCCTGTAAAATAAATATTAATCCTAAAATAGCTACAATATAATTTTAATTTATATTGTAGCTATATTATGATTTATTTTACAGGTAAGTATTTAGCTTTAAATAGGAATAATTTATTTAATAAGAGTTAATTTATTTCGTTAGATAAAAATTATATTTAACTTAGGGGGGTGTTAGGGTTAGGGTTAGAATTAGCTTTAGGGGTTAAAAAATTTATTATAGTAGCGGTGAGCTCCGGTCGGCAGATTAGGGGTTAATGCTTGAAGTCAGGTGTCGGCGATGTTAGGGAGGGCAGATTAGGGGTTAATACTATTTATTATAGGGTTATTGAGGCGGGAGTGAGGCGGATTAGGGGTTAATAACTTTATTATAGTAGCGGTGCGGTCCGCTCGGCAGATTAGGGGTTAATAAGTGTAGGTAGGTGGCGGCGACGTTTGGGGGGGCAGATTAGGGGTTAATAAATATAATATTGGTGTCGGCGGTATTAGGGGCAGCAGATTAGGGGTACATAGGGATAACTTAGCTGGCGGCGGTGTAAGGAGCGGCAGATTAGGGGTTAAAACATTTAATAGAGTGGCGGCGATGTGGGGGGACCTCGGTTTAGGGGTACATAGGTAGTTTATGGGTGTTAGTGTAGTTTAGAGCACAGTAGTTAAGATCTTTATAAACCGGCGTTAGCCCAGAAAGCTCTTAACTCCTGTTTTTTTTCTGCGGCTGGAGGTTTGTCGTTAGATTTCTAACGCTCACTTCAGCCACGACTCTAAATACCGGCGTTAGAAAGATCCCATTGAAAAGATAGGATACGCAAATGGCGTAGGGGGATCTGCGGTATGGAAAAGTCGCGGCTGTAAAGTGAGCGTTAGACCCTTTCCTGACTGACTCCAAATACCAGAGGGCGGTAAAAACCAGCGTTAGGAGCCTCTAACGCTGGTTTTGACGGCTACCGCCCAACTCTAAATCTAGCCGTTGGATTACAAAAATAATAAACAAAATTATTAAAAATAAAAACAATTACACCTAATCTAATAGCACTATAAAAATAAAAAGTCCACCCAAAATAAAAATACCCCCTGACCTACAATAAACTACCAATAGCCCTTAAAAGGGCCTTTTGTAGGGCATTGTCCCAAGTTAAACAGCTCTTTAACCTTTAAAAAATACAAAGTCCCCCCAACAGTAAAACCCACCACCCAACCAACCCCCCCCCAAAAAAAAACCTAACTCTAAAAAAAACCTAAGCTACCCATTGCCCCTAAAGGGGCATTTGTATGGGCAGTGCCCTTAAAAGGGCATTCAGCTCTTTTTCACTGCTCTTAAAAGGGCAAAGCCCTAATCTGAAAAAAACCCACCACAAAAAATAAAAAAAATACCTAACACTAACCACAGAATATCTACTCAAGGTTCCTGAAGTCCGAACATCCATCTCCATCCATGCTGCAAGAAGTCTTCATCCAGGCGTCAAGAAGTGTTCATCCAGGCATCACCATCTTCATCCATCATGGGTGTGTGTTCTGTCTTCTGCGGCGCAGAGCAGAGCCATCCTGGACCGGCGATGACATCCTGTGCGGAGCGTCCTCTTCATACATTCACCTCCGTAAACTGAAGTTGTTTTCAAAGTACCCATTTCAAAATGGTGTACCTTGCATTCCTATTGGCTGAAATTCAAATCAGCCATTAGGATAAGAGCTTCTGAAATCCTATTGGCTGTTCAAAACAGCCAATGGGATGAGAGCTACTGAAATCCTATTGGCTGTTCAAATCAGCCATTGCATTCGACTTCAGTGTACGGCGGTGACCGTATGAAGAGGACGCTCCGCGTAGGATGTCATCGCCGGTCCAGAATGGTTCCGCTCCACGCCGCCGGGATCAAGATAGAAGACACCCCCATGATAGATGAAGATGTCGCCGCCTGGATGGAGATGGATGTCCAGACTTCAGGAACCATGAGTAGATATTCTGGGGTTAATGTTAGGTATTTGTTTATACAAAAGGCCCTTTTAAGGGCTATTGGTAGTTTATTGTAGGTTAGGGGGTGTTTTTATTTTGGGGGGCTTTTTATGTTTATAGGGCTATTAGATTAGGTGTAATTGTTTTTATTTTTGATATTTTCCTTTATTATTTTTTGTAACCATAGTGTTTTTTTATTTTTTCGTAATTTAGTGTTTTGTTTTTTGTAATGTCAGATTTTTTAAATTTTTTAGTAGTGTTAGGTTTTTTAAATTTGTAATTTAGATTTTTTAATTGGTAGTTTTTTAATTTTATTAGAATAGTAATGTTAGGTTAATTTATAGTTTAAACTTTTTATTTTTTTTATTTCACAGGTAGGTTTATTTATTTTAAGATAGTTATATTGTAATTTAAATTTAAATATAGGGGCGTTAGGTTTAGGGGTTAATAGTTAGATTTAGTGTTTTGCAATGTGGGGGCTAAATAGGTTTATTTAGGTGTCGGCGATGTCGGGGAACGGCGGATTAGGGGTTAATAACTTTATTTAGTGGCAGCGATGTCATGTAGTGGAGGATAAGGGGTTAAAGGGGCACTGAACCCATATTTTTACTTTACTTACGTTATTCAGATAGAGCATGCAATTTTAAGCAACTTTCTAATTTACTCCTATTATCATTTTCTCTTCGTTCTCTTGCTATCTTTATTTGAAAAAGAAGGCATCTAAGCTTTCTTTTGGATTCAGAACTCTGGACAGCACTTTTTAATTGGTGGATGAATTTATCCACCAATCGGCATCTAAACTTTCTTGCATTTCAAAGAAAGATACCAAGAGAATGAAGAAAAGTTAATAATAGGAGTAAATTAGAAAGTTGCTTAAAATTTCATGTTCTATTTGAATCATGAAAGAAAAAAATTGGATTCAGTGTCCCTTTAATAGCTTTTATTAGTTTTGCCGATGTCGGGGAGTGGTGGATTAGGGGTGTTTAGAATTGGGGTTTATGTTAGGGTGTTAAGTTTAAATATAACTTTTTTTTCCCCTTAGACATCAATGGGGTTGCGTTACATCGATCTTTATTCCACACTTCAGGTGTTTTTTTTCTAACACTCCCTATTGATGTCTATGGGGGAAAGTGTGCACAAGCACGTCAAATCAGCCCTTGCCTTTTGTGCGGTATGGAGCTTAACACAACATAACACACAGCACAAGGAGGCTTTTCAGTAACTCATAATAGCAGCACTATGAAGAGTGAAATAATGCCATTTTTTGCATACTCGTAATCTAGGCGAATATTATTTTTGTCACTATGACCATAGCTTGAAAAGCTTAGAATACTCAACCGTAATCATGAGTTGAAAGTTAGCCTGTGAAGTAGGAAATGTCTCATTTATAATTCATACCTTTTGGATACCTAGTACCTAACTTAAAAATCCAAAAGAGTTCTTTGGTCAAATGTTTATGTCTATCACCTCCACTTAGATTGTTTTTCACTATTTCAATAATTTGCACTTGAAACTCAGGGACATTGGTAAGGTGCAAGCCATTGAAATTTTTGTCCACTGCTATGTCCTTATTATAGTTTTTTCACATCTTTCAGATGTTCAAATACTTTTACACAAAGTTTGTGTGACGTTTGTCCTACAGCTAATCAGATAGATGACCCATTTGGAGCTGCAAGTTGTATATGAATGTATGTGAAATGTTTCATATGTGACCATGGATGTGAATATATTACCTGTAGTTATTACCTTACATATTTTCCAATTAATATTATTACACTTAATTTTACCCTTAGAATGAAGCAATGTGGTAGATTTGCATCACATCACATTTAACAACCATACTTGGGGAAAGCTTTGATCCTAGAGGGATAGGATGTCTAGACACAAATTTAGACTTTTTAACAAAATGAGCTAATGTTTGTTCATTTTCAATTAGATTAAAATGTTTTGTTTTTTTATTAAATTAAGGTGTAAATGGAGTGCTAAAAATAACTGCATCTTCAGAAAATTATTTTATAGTATTTTTATGGACTTTATCAAACTGGTTTGACTCTTCTTGGGCAGTATATATAAGGTCTAATGGATATCCACATTTTAAGAGTCTGTCCTTCAATTCACCTGACTGCATATTGAACATCTGATCAGAATTGGTGTTTCTTCTAAGTCTAATCTAAGTCTTTAATTTTAGGTATAGATTTTATAAGATGGGGAGGATGTGCAGAATTAGCATGAAGAATAGTATTTTCATCTGTGGGCTAACAAAAGGTGCTAGTCAATATTCTCCCACTATCACAAAGACCTTTTATGGTCAAACCCAAAAAATCAATATGAGATTGATTAGAACCTTCTGTAAGTCTTAGTCCTACTTGATTATTAAAATAGGTTAACATATCAGAGAAAATGTAAACATTTTCTCCGGTGCTATGAATGATGAACACCATGTCATCAATAAAGTGCTTATATAAGATGATGTTTTGAATGAAAGGATTACTATCTGCATAGATATAATGGAGCTCCCACCATCCCACAAATAAATTTGAATACAAATGGGTAAATTTAGCCCCCATGGCTAAGCCACAAAGTTGAAGAAATGTATTCTTATATTCAAGATGTCAAATATAAATTGAAATCAAGTCCCTGGACAACAGATAACATTGATCATTAAACATTTGCAGATTGTTGGTAAAAACAAAAATTGATATGTACTGTTGAACCTCCATCAATGGGGCATTCTCTGTCTGCCTTGAAACTTGGGGAGCTATTGTATAGCTTATTTTTTTTTTTTTTTTAAGTAGTATAAGTTTAGACATGTTAGCCTCCATCCATGGGGCATATTCTATCCTCCCTGAAACTGGGTGGCACTTATATAGGGTATTTTTTCCCATCATAATGGGGATGCAACCCTGAAGCAACTTATTTCACAGAGCCCTAAAAATGTATTATATTTTATATTTTACCCCCACAAATATTTGTATAATTTTGCATCTGTCATTCTGTTTGATTACATATATGCTTGTGGTATGGTAATCTAAGATGTCCATTAAAATAAGGTCGGAAATTGCTTGTGGTATAATTCTTTTTGCAAATAATTATAATTTTAAATTGTTTTTGGATACACTCATTGTGCAATATTCCTTGAACTCACAATTTAGTTCACTGCATTGTAATTTTCATATAAAAATATGTTCTAAGTGTCCCAGATTGAAATGATAAAGTACCAATTTGCTACTAATTATTTCTGGCATAAAATGTTTCTACTTAGCAAACATTGCAGCTTCATAAACCAGCATGTCAATGCTTTAAATTAATTAAAACCTTTGAAAGGGTTAGGTCAAATGGCTATCAATATAAAACAAATATATGGAATCTAAAATATAACACTGTAGTGAGCAGAGTTAACCGCTGAACAGAGTAGAAGCGCACGATAAGAGCTCCAGGCTTCAACTGAGATAAATCAAGCTTTAATCCCTATATTTGGGGCATATAGTGAGACGAAGAGGGCTATCTGATTGGCCTTTCTCTCCTGCATCCTCCTTTCGTGTTTGCATGGAGGCTTATAGCCACTTACAGAGGAATCCTTAACCCACCATTTGGCAGCCTGCAACGCAACTACCAACACAGCAGGGCCATTGCCAATCTGGCTCCAGAGGGCCGGTGATCCACTCCGGAGCTCCAGTGAATAAGTGTTGTTGAGGAGCGGCTGTCAGAGCAGTATGCATAGCCGCCTAAGGGCTTGGTGAGAACAAGTAGAGCAGCGCCTTACCTAAAAGGCCCCGACACACGTCGGATCACACTTGGTGCTGATGAGGCTCCATAACAAGGAGCAGAACTATCGGAGGAGAGACAACAACTTATGGGAGCATTTTTTATGGTGCCCCAGGTTAATAGAGCACCGTTTGAGGTCCCAGTAACTCCCTGCACTCTATTTGGCATGAAGTGCAGCCATCTTGCTGCCTCCTGTGAGTGAAACGCTACTGACAATGCCCATGTGGCCTCCACCAGTGAAGACAGACCTGCTATTTCTCCTGCTTTTAGGACATCGCTTACCTTACTTCTTCAGAAGGGACATCGGCACAGCTGGGAGCAAATACCACTAGCCCAGCAACAAAGAAGCATCTCATCTCTGGGCTGGTTCCAGTGGGGCCCTCTTGGGCCTGCAACAACCATAAGTGCCGTGGACTCTGAAGCGCCTACTTCCTGGAGGACCTGGGTAAGATCTTTTCATTTACCACTATATATCCTATCCCAGCTTATCAACACATAGCCTTCCTACAGTGAGTTTTACATCAATAAAGCTTTTTGAAAACTAAAAAAAAAAAATATAACACTGTAAAGAGCAATATTATCCAATCAAAATGGAAACCCCAAAAGGTAAATAATATACTTATCAGCACTACTGACTATAAAAAAGGATGAACATGACTTCTTGGTAATTATTCTTTTTATTAGACAATGTAAATATATGGAAAAAAAAGTATTAGCAGTAGAAAAACATAGGTATCATTTGGAATATGTTCTGGAGACAGTTCTGGTGACAGTGGTCCAGATCTAAAGCCAGGTAGACAAGGCAGACATCTCTAATCCTGTCTATCTGGCATCATAGCTATTGGGCATCAATTTGCTGCTGCATTTATCATTGCACAAGCCACTGCAGTGCCACCCCCAGTATAGCTCAGGAGAAAGGAGAGAGTGGATCTGATAAGAATAGGTATATTAAGAGGCCTGATCTCCAGATGAAGGGTAGTACTTCAACATCTAATAACTGAAAGACTTTGTGGTTCCTATAAATCACTTCTTGATCTTAGGGAAGGGAGTATATAAGCTCAACATCCACTCCTTGCTAAATGATCAATTTTAATACTTCTATTTCTCAGTTGTACTGACAGACTTACCCATTCCAACACTGGAATTTTCATTTGTCTGAGACCGTTTTTTAAAGATAGCTTTTAATGAGGGTAACTGAGCTTGCCAATCAATATATATTCAACATACTTTAACCCCCAAAATGTGTCTTTCATGATTCAGATAGAACGTACAATTTTAAACAACTTTCCAATTAACTTATATTATAAAATGTTATATGTTATCTTGTAATCCTGTGTTGGAAAGCAGGAATGTAAGTTTGGGAATGTGCAAATGTCTGAAGCACTATACGGCAGCAGTTTTGCAAGAATGTTATACACTAGCAAGAACAATAACAACTAACCAGAACGATGCAAATCTGATAATATAAGTAAATTGGAAACTTTATTAAAGTTGTATTCTATATCTGAATAATGAAAGAAAAAATTTGGATTTCATGTCCCTTTAATCCTAGAAAACAGATCATGGAGACAATAAATTCTAGGATGTTACTACAGGTAAACACCGTGCAATTATCCATTTTGCTAATGACTTACTTGTATTGAAAAGATGAGTTAGTAATGTGATTTAATTTATTCATTAACACTGATGATTCAAGTCATTAATAATGTACTTTGCTAAGATCAAAATGCCTAACGCAAACATAACATTAAATAATTAAGATAAACATATTTTGAAATAAGGGTTTGAGTTTAAATATTTTTTAAACATTACAGCTAGAGTTTTGCGTTATGAGGGGTGCGGTGTTAACTTGCACGTTATTGTCACCGCTCACTTTCCTGCAGCGCTGGTATTACAGGTTTTTCTAAACCCCGCGTTAAAAGGCAAGAAGTGAGCATAGAGCAAAATTGTGCTCCATACCGCACTCCAATACCAGGGCTGCTAAAAGGGACAGTAAAGTCAAAACTAAACTTTCATGATTCAGATACGGCATGCAATTTTAAACAACTTTCCATTTTACTTTTATCATCAAATTTGCTTTGTTCCCTAAGCCTAGCTAGGTTCAAAATGATTTCTAAACCATTGAAAACTGCCTCTTAGCTCAGAGCATTTTGAAAGTTTATCACAGTTAGACAGTGTTAGTTCATGTGTGTCATGTAGATAACATTGTGCTCACTCCTGTGAAGTTATTTAGGAGTCTTCACTGATTGACTACACTGCCTGTCTGTCAAAAGCACTTAGATAAGGAGGCTGTCTGCAGAGGCTTAGATAAAAGGTAATCACAGAGGTAAAACATATATTAATATAACTGTGTTGGTTATGCAAAAATGGGGAATGGGTAATAGAGGGATTATCTATCTTTTTAAATAAGAAATATTTTGGTGTAGACTGTCCGTTAAAGTGAGTGGTGAGCTGGTTATACGTGCTCGTGCACGATTTCCCCATAGATATCAATGGGGAGAGCCACCTGAGAAAAAGTCTATAACACCTGCCAAAAAGCAGCGTAAAACTCAGTAACACAGCCCCATTGATTCCTATGGGGAAACACGTTTTATGTTTACACCTAACACCCTAACATGAACCCCGAGTCTAAACACTCCTAATCTTACACTTATTAACCCCTAATCTGCCATCCCCGACATCGCCGACACTTACATTATACTTATTAACCCCTAATCTGCCGCTCCGGACATCGCCGCCACTTACATTATATTTATTAAGCCGTAATCTGCTGCCCCTAACATCGCCACAACCTACCTATATTTATTAACACCTAATCTGCCGCCCCCAACATTACCGCCACTATTCTAAATTTATTAACCCCTAAACCTAAGTCTAACCCTAACACCCCCTAACTTAAATATAATTTAAATAAATCTAAATAAAATTAATATAATTAACTAAATTATTCATATTTAAAATTAAATACTTACCTATAAAATAAACCCTAAGCTAGCTACAATATAACTAATAGTTACATTGTATCTATCTTAGGGTTTCTTTATTTTAACTAGGTAGAATAGTTACTAAATAGTTATTAACTATTTAATAACTACCTAGCTAACATAAATACAAATTTACCTGTAAAATAAACCCTAACCTAAGTTACACTAACACCTAACACTACACTACAATTAAATAACTTACCTAAATTAAATACAATTAAATAAATTAAATACAATTAGCTAAATTACAAATAAAACAAACACTAAATTACAGAAAATAATAAACAAATTACAAGATATTTATACTAATTACACCTAATCTAATAGCCCTATCAAAATAAAAAAGCCCCCCCCCCCCAAATAAAAAAACCCTAGCCTAAACTAAACTATCAATAGCCCTTAGCAGGGCCTTTTGCGGGGCATTGCCCCAAAGAAATCAGCTCTTTTACCTGTAAAAAAAAAAAATACAAACAAGCCTCCAACAGTAAAACCCACCACCCACACAACCAACCCCCCAAATAAAACCCTAACTTAAATAAACAAAGATCCCCATTGCCCTGAAAAGGGCATGCATTTGGATGGGCATTGCCCTTAAAAGGGCATTTAGCTCTATTGCTGCCCAAAGCCCTAACCTAAAAAAAACCTACCCAATACACCCTTAAAAAATTCTAACACTAACCCCGGAAGATTCACTTACCGGGAGAAGTCTTCATCCAAGCGGCAAGATGTCCTCAACAAAGCCAGCAAAAGTGGTCCACCAGACGGGCAGAAGTGGTCCTCCAGATGGGCAGAAGTCTTCATCCAGATGGCATCTTCTATCTTCATCCTTCTGACACGGAGCAACTCCATCTTCAAGACATCCGGTGCAGAGCATCCTCTTCAATCGACGGTTTCTTCGGAATGAATGTACCTTTAGGTGACGTCATCCAAGATGGCGTCCCATAGATTCTGATTGGCTGATAGAATTTTATCAGCCAATCGGAATTAAGGTAGAAAAAATCCTATTGGCTGATGCAATAGGATTAGTTAAAATAAATACAAACTTGCCTGTAAAATAAAAATAAACCCTAAGCTAGATACATAGCTTATATAGTAGCTAGCTTAGGGTTTATTTTATAGGTAAGTATTTAGTTTTAAATAGGAATTATTTAGTTAATGATATAAATTTTATTTAGATTTATTTAAATTATATTTAAGTTAGGGGGTGTTAGGGTTAAGGTTAGACTTAGGTTTAAAGGGTTAATAAATTTAGAATAGTGGTGGTGACGTTGGGGACGGCAGATTAGGGGTTAATAAGTATAATGTAGGTGGCGGCGATGTTAGGGGTGGCAGATTAGCGGTTAATAATATTTAACTAATGTTTGCGAATCAGACGTGCGGTGGTTTAGGGGTTAATATGTTTATTATAGTGGCGGCTATGTCCGGAGCGGCAGATTAGGGGTTAATATTTTTATTTTAGTGTTTGCAATGCGGGAGGGCCTCGGTTTAGGGGTTAATTGGTAGTTTATGGGTGTTAGTGTACTTTTTAGCACTTTAGTTATGAGTTTTATGCTACGGCTTTGTAGCGTAAAACTCATAACTACTGACTTTAAGATGCGTTAGGAATCTTTGCGGTACAGGGTGTACCGCTCACTTTTTGGCCTCCCAGGACAAACTCGTAATACCAGCACTATGGAAGTACCATAGAAAAAAACCTTTACGAAATTTACATAAGTAGGTTTTCGGTAAGGCCAAAAAAGTGTGCGGTACACCTATACCTGCAAGACTCGTAATACCAGCGGGTGTAAAAAAAGCAGCGTTAGGACCTATTACGCTGCTTTTTTACCTTAATGCACAACTCGTAATCTAGCCGTTAGTTTTTTTAAACAAACTATGAAATACATTTAATTCCCAAATTTTGAAACAAACATACACAGAATTTCCCACTCAGATAGGTATGGATGCTCAATAAGGCATTTGTAGCTGTTTAAGTTATAAAAAGTACAATGATCACAAGGTGAAATAAAGGTGAAACAATAAAAGTGATAAACTAAATAATAATAAACAAATAATAAGCAAAAAATATATAATGTAGAAGGATATATGTGGTCGATGGGAGTCCTTACCTCAAAAAAAAAGAAAAAAGAAAAATATAGTGAAATACAATAGGTGAAAAAGATAAATTTATAAAATTTATAAAAGCCACCAAATGTCTGCAAATGTATATAGTCACTCGAGTATCTGTCTACTAACAGAGCTTTAAGTGGGAGAGATATCGTATCCCTTGCTTTGGTGGAATAGCGTGCCTTAAAGGCTATTCTAGCCTCCCCTGGGTATGTGATAATCTCTCGATACCTGTCCTGACGACTTTGCCCGTAAGAGCATATAGTGGCATTCAGCTTGCGTTCCTGGCGTACGTTTCACCGTAAGTGTACAGCTTTTTGAAAGGAGAGGAAGACTCCCTTCGACCACATATATCCTTCTACATTATATATTTTTACATATTTTTTGTTTATTATTTGTAGCTGTTTAGGGGATGTAGAAATGGTGTGAGGCTTTCATAAAGAAATAAATGCTTTTGCACGCAAAAAAGCAATCAAATACGTTTTTTTTTGTTTTATGAAGTTCTGAAAAGAATAATATGTTGCTCAATATTAAGGATCTGGCCAGTAAACACATATCAAAGCCATACATGAATAAATGAAAATGGCACTTTATTTTGAAAAGTTATGAATTTGAGATTGGAAGATGCTTCAATAGGCGAAACACAACTTGGCTTTTCTTATTCAAGGAGCAGAACATGGGACATTCCCCATTTGAAACTTTATACTTGGAGTACCAATGCTAAACTCTGTAATACCTATAAATAAGGCATGTAGATAATTTCAGCTCATACTTTGTGGCAGGGTTGGCTCCAGAATGAATGAAATGGGGGGGGGCATTTTTTTTACGAGGGGGCACGATATTCTGCAGTAAAGTGTAGCTTCTGGCTGGCTTATCCTACACTATTAACATTTGGAGAATATGTGCTAAATCACTAGGTAAAAGAATGAAGTCTAAATCCTATGCAGTGCACTAAAACAGAGCCATTAAACTTGAGACCCCCAGTACAATAGCTCATTAAAAACAATTCACCCTGACTTCCGGTGGGCGGGCGCAGCGAGTGGAAGCAGAGAACAGAGCTCCGCTGTTTTCGGCTCCCTAACTTGGGTAAAAGCCTAAGGTGCGCCCTTAAACAGAGCTGGATTCCTTGGCAGGGGTACCCAAACCTGCCCGGACATTTGACAGCAAGGGATCGGACATCGGATCCCCCCGCCGCAGAAGCCGCAAGACAGAGGTGGCAGAAGGCAGTTGCGGCTGCAGCTAAGCTGACACGCAGAGACCGCAAGGTAAAAAAGAGACTCACACACTCTCCAGGAAACTGGCGACAGACACCCGCATCTCGCCTAGAGCCAATATACTCCGTGGGCAACTTGTAAGTCCGGGAGGGAGAGCAAATTCAAAGGCGGGAAAAGCCGCCATCTTGCCCTTGCTGTGCACTAAATAAAATAAAGCAGGCTGCAGCGCATCTGGTGTACAATATAGAAGTGACTCTATTAATGTCTGCAGGCTAGACAGTTATAACAGGCATAATTGGAGGGGGGACTTTGTACTTCTCATTGCAGCGAGTGGCTATTAATCCCTTAGGTGTTCACCCAACAGCAGTGAGCACCATTTAAATAACAGAGAGACAAAAACAAGCCAAGGGTCCAAAATACAAGGGAACTGAAGTGTGATCTTGGGAAAAAAGGGCCACATAAACTCACAAGCCAAACACCTGCTTATGGACACATGCCCTAAATGGCCTGAGGATTACTGAAGGGCCCCCTTTCTTTACCCGCTCCCCCCCCTCCCCTCCTCTCTCTGAAAGCGCAGGTTCTCTAAACTTGGGGAGGCTTATCATTCATATCATTCTGTGCTGCTAGCCCAGGAAAGGAGACAAGACATAACCTGGGGAGAGACAACCCCTTGACCCAAAACCCCCCAGACCGCCTCCCATCTGTGTAGTAGCATCACCCACCACAGCATGCAGGGCTAGGAGGTGTGGGTCTGCCCCCCCTGCTCACCTAACGCTGACTAAATACCATTTTAAACCTAGTCCAAACTTCATCCAGTGGCCTATAGAAACCTAGTCACAATCTATCATCCTATATTAAAACAACAAAATAACTGCAGACACACAACATAGTTGGTGAACGTAGCTGGGGACCCCCAAAGCTGTATGCAAAAATACTACCATTCATACATCAAAAAAACAGGAACAATGGCGAGCAGACTTAAAAATGCAGACAAGAAAAAGAACCACGGGGAGACACCACAAGCTCCTGTTGGGGCTGAAGAGGGGGGAAACTTTAATTCTATAGACACCCACCCCATTGTTTCACAGATCTCAGCGCTGTTCCTACCAAAAATAGAACAACTGCAAACAGGAATGGACTCACTCACAACGGAAGTAAAATCTTTCAATGGCAGACTAACCCAAGTGGAACAGAGGGTGGCAGAGGGGGAGACCCGCCACAGAGAAGCTGCAGCTACCATCCAATCCTTGCAACAACAGACTGACCGACTATGGGCAAAAATTGATGACCTGGAGAACAGGTCAAGAAGAAACAACCTGCGGATAGTGGGTATACCAGAATCACTCCCGGGATCACAGCTTGTGGAGTTCGCAGAGACAACCCTACCAAAGATGCTGCATATCCCTCAAGCATGTCTCCCATGCACGGTAGAAAGAGCCCACAGAGTGGGAGACCCAAGAAGACAGGGGGAGAATAATCAACAGCCGCGTCAGATCATGGTAAAATACCTCAATTTCAAGGCGAAAGTGGCAATTCTGCAGGCCTACAGAAAAATTGCTTCCCTGGAATATGAGGGCAAAAAAATATACCTGTTTCAAGATTACTCAGCAACAGTTGCAGCCAGAAGGAAAGAATTCTCACCCTATTGCAAGCAACTGATGGAGCAGGGCAGAACGGCAGCCCTCCTGTACCCAGCGAGATTAAGACTGCACACAACCAACGGACCGCTGTTCTTCGAGTCACCAAAACAGCTCAAGCTGCACTTGCAAAGAGAGGGAGAGCGACGACAAGCAAGAGAGCAAAGAAATGATGCTCCTGATCCATAAAACCCAAAGCCCAAGTCTGGGGCCACAGAAAGACACTGAAAAGAAAAGAATAAAACATCTCAAGGACTGGGACATATTAAACCATATCCTTTACAAGTGAGGGGGGGGTGGGACTTTATCTCTCTGCTGAGAGCACTTTGCGGGTTGTAGAAACTGTTGGGGGATAGAAAAGGGGAAAATTTACTGTTGTATTGCAAGACTTGTTAACTGTTTTATTTAGCACTAGATAGCACTTGTTCGGCCCTGAGGCGCTACCCCCTAGGGAAAAGAGGACGGACCTTGGTGACCGCAGTAGCAAGTAAGTACAGTGCACCTTGAAATACCCAATCAGCTAAGCACAGTATACCACACACGACTACACCAATACACAGTTCTAAAGGCACAAACTAAGCATACTACCCAGGGAACATGAAAATCACCATATGGAACGTAGGGGGGATAACCTCCCCTATTAAAAGAAAGGCGATATTAAGACACCTTAACACCAAGAAGACTGATATAGCAATATTGGAGGAGACACATCTCTCACAAATTGAGCATCAAAAACTCAGGCAGAGTTGGGTGGGGGAGGTGCTATACACCCCATATGAAAGGAAAAGAGCAAGGGGGGTGGCCATCCTACTCCATAAGGGTCTAAATTACACTATCACACAGACAGTAACTGACGTTGAGGGCAGGTACCTGATGGTCAACCTACAAATAGACACGAAGCCCTTGGTGCTGTGTGGGATATATGGCCCCCAGACGGGGAAGAGACAGTTTTTCAATCACATCCAAAGCCAGCTCATACAATTCTCAGACCTCCCTATTATAGCGGGGGGAGACTACAATATTGCTCCACACACACCGGCTGATAGGTTCCGTAACCCCAATAGTGACACACATCCAACACAACCATGGAAAGGATCCAAAAGAGAAACGCTAATCTTGAAAAACTTTTGTAGCACCCTGTCCCTGTCAGATGTCTGGAGAGAGAGAAACCCTGAGACACGAGACTACACATGCTCACACCCATCTAAAACCACCCTCTCCCGCATAGACTACTTTTTGGTATCCAAATTGCTATGCCCTAAGGTCAATGAGATAAAAATAGATCCTATAACATTATCAGACCATGCTCCAGTCACATTAGAGTTGCGCACTGACACCCCTCAGAGAAAGACCTGTAGATGGAATTTTCCCACATATCTATACCACGATCTAAATCTCAGAAAACACCTGATAGGAGAGTGGCTAGTGTACAAGGACCTTAACACTCAACATATAAACAATGTACCCCTGTTCTGGGAAACTGCAAAAGTGGTTCTGAGAGGAGTGGTGACAGCCTACGCGATAAAGCTCACTAAAACATGCAGGAGGAGAGGAGAGCTCCTCTTGCGCCAACTCCTTAATGCTAGGAACCAGTATCTAAGACACCCGACAGACCAGAATAGAATTAAATACAGAGACACTAAGGCCCTCAGAGACACGCACCTCGTACAAACATCAGTTAAAGCCCACAACAGATTACAGGCTAAATTCTACCGCTATGGGAATCGTACAGGGAAGCTATTAGCAAGAATTACCAAACTAGATAGGAAACCTAATACTGTAACGGCCATCAGAGGACAGGACAGGATACTGACACAGGAATCAGAAATTCATAAGGCATTCATAGACTACTATTCTAATCTTTACAACTCCCAAGAAGTAAGTGCAGAACAGAAACACAATTTCTGGAAATACATGACTCTCCCACAGATAGATGAGGAACAACTACACAAACTGAATGTCCCAATCCAGCCCTGAGAGGTCGCTAGAGCAATTGACATGATGCCTCTGGAGAAAACCCCTGGACCTGATGGCTTACCGGGGGAATTCTATAAAATGCTCAAAGGAGAAACATCAGAAACACTCACACTTTTGTTTAACGCAATCATGGAAGGGAGGGCAAACTTATCTAACAGATTTACGGAAGCAAACGTGACAATCATCCCCAAGCCAGACAGAGACCCCCTACTGACGTCATCCTACAGACCAATTTCCCTACTGAATTCGGACTACAAACTGTTTACAAAAATTTTGGCCAACAGACTTGCAGAAATACTGCCATCACTGATACACGACGACCAGACGGGGTTTGTGAATGGCAGATCCTCTGTCAAAAACATGAGAAAGCTACAGGTGGTGCTCTCACACTACTGGGGGAAAGGTAAACAAGACCAAGATTGGGAGGGTGAGGATGCTTGCCTGATACTTGTGGATGCCGAAAAAGCATTCGACAAATTACTGTGGGACCACCTGTTCACGACACTGGGGAAATTTGGGATACAGGGCGACTTCATGACAGCCATACGCACCATTTACAATGATCCTCGCGCAGCGATCCTGGTCAATGGCACGCCATCCAATACATTCCCGCTCCTGAGGGGTACGAGACAGGGATGCCCCCTGTCTCCGATCCTCTTTGACCTCGCACTTGAGCCATTGGCGATTAAAATTAGGAAAGACACGGAGGGACTCAGGATAGGTAAAGAAACGCTACATATATCCCTCTTCGCAGATGACATGATCCTATACACGCGCGAGCCTAGAAGGAATATCCCCTGTATAATGCATATTATTGCTGAATTTGGCGAAATCTCAGGGTACTGCATGAACAAAGAGAAATCGGAGCTATTATGGCTACAGAATAGCAGGCCTGAGGTGCCACTTGGAGATAACTTTAAAATAGTTACCAATACATTCAAATACTTAGGTGTCACGCTGGCTAGGGACCCCACTCAGTGGTACGACATCAATTTTAAACCACTTCTTAAAAATTTGAGACAGACACTCCTGAATTGGTCCACTCTACCGCTCACACTGTCGGGGAGAGTGGGACTAATCAAAATGATATTATTTCCCAAAATGCTGTACACACTACAGATGCTCCCAGAGCTGATACATAAACAAGATCTTAAAACACTAAATAGGGACATTACACAATTTCTGTGGAAAGGGAAAAAACACAGACTAAGCTATCTCAAAATGACAGCTACACCTGAGATGGGAGGTTTTGGACTCCCAAACATAGAATACTACAACTGGGAGGCTTTGGCTAAATATGTGATGGACTGGCTCCTAGATAAAGGCAACTTCACCAATAATAAATTGGAGGAACAACTCATTACACCGTGGTCCCTGAAAATGCTTCCACACATGACCAGAGCTCAGGTTGAAGGGGCAGTTGGAGGCGCAGCCCTCTACCTCCACCCCATAAAAGCGTGGTGGAGGATCTGTAGGGCCTTTGGAGTCACACATAAATACACTGTCTATCTCCCACTACGAGGCAACCCTGATTTCCAGGCGGGTTTCACTACCAAACCTTTTAAACAGTGGGAGGAATGGGGAGTAACGACCCTCCGACAAATACTGTCAGAGGACCAGAAAACTATTAAGCCATTCATTGACCTACAAACTGACTTTCACATACCTAGAAATCACCACTTCGCTTTCCTCCAGATAAGACACTACGTGCAGGGCCTTCTGAGGTCTGGGGCTCTGCCTGACACGGACTGTGAGGTTTATAAGCTACTGTCACTGACTAGAGGGGGGATGACTTCCATCTCCCACACCTACAGAGCCCTTCAGACACTACCCAATAACACCACGAGAGACTACATCCAGGAGACATGGAATACACTGACTGACCAGTCAACCGTAGATCAGATCGTGGAGCAAAGTATCACGAAGGTGAGAAAAGCCTCACTATCAAGTGAAATCTGAGAATCACATATGAAGCTATAACACAAAGCATATATAACTCCTAGGATGTATCACAGGTGGAATCCAGACACCACGGGACTATGCCCAAAATGCTCACACCCCAAACCAGACATGATACACATGATATGGCAATGCCCAAGACTTACAAAATTTTGGGGAATGACAAGGAGTTGGGTAGAGAGTGTCATTAGGGACACATTTGAACTGACAGCGATCAGGGTGATATTCCTGCACTCACCGACAGAGGAACTAACTCACTCTAAATTTATTCACAATGTGATACTATTGGCCAGAAAACTCATTCTTAAGCATTGGATGACAGCTGACTCACCGAGCCTGACACACCTTAAACTCGCTTTACAACAACAAATGGTATATGAGCAGATAGACACGCAGGGAGACATAACACTACGGGCTAAGCACTTTCTGACCAAGTGGGAGCCCCTTATTGATAGCTTAGACCTTCAGCATCAGAAACAGATTATATACCCACTCAAAGACTCAGATTATGTACTACAAGCACAACTACATGGCAAATTGAACATCTTCTGTTAGCTAAACAACTACTCACCACACAGGAGGGAAGGAGACTAAGGGAGACGAACCCGGAGGGGGGGGCGCCTCGGGGCGAGACTGCGAAACACAGTCTTCTCAAGATGAGAGAGAGGCGAGGCAAAGAGACAGAAGCTGATACTTTATGTTACTAGTTACTGCTTAAAAGCTTTACCCTAAGTAGAAAAAAGTTTATGTTTATGTTTATCGCTCTGGGATGATTGCCGGCTAAGAAAAGACTTTTAATGAACTGTCACAACGCCACAATGATATGCAGACTTTCCCTAACCAACTATAGTAGAGAGGCGTGACAAGCTGGCAATCTACATTCCATGGTTTATGTTAATAGGACCTAACATAGGCTTAGTAGAAGGGGAGGCCGCAGACAGGGGAATAGTAGAATCAGTTAGGATTAGGAAAATTATAATGTATTATAAAACCCAGTGTTGCTATAGCGACTATATTTTCTGTTGTGATATGTATAAATTTCAATGTTTACACTCATTGTTGCTGTGCACAAATACTGGAAATAAATAAAGTATTTAAAAACAATTCACCCCTTAATCACCATAATCCAAAACCCTTAAACTCATTCTCAAATCTTAATCATGTCCCCTAAGCATCCATACACCCCAACCCCCCCATGCAATTAACCCCTTTGTTTGCAATAGCAGTGAGGATACTAGGTATCAGGTACTAGTAATTTTGTAGATTGGATTTAGCTATACCTGTTTCGCAATAACTAAAGGATATCAGGCTACTTAATACAACCAATGTACTGTGAACCTATAAGAATAGGATTGTATCATATAAATATAAGTCTATAAATGGCTACCGGCTTCTCTCGACGCCTCAAAAGTGCACTGTGATCTTAGGCCCAGCCTAAGATCACAGTGCACTTTGAGGTGTCGATAGAAGCCGGTAGCAAATTATAGACAATTATAGAATATGATACAATCATATTCTTATCATGGTCTATTGTTTAAGAAAATGAGTAACTCACGATAGTTAGGTAAAATTAATAGGGTTAAAGACAAGTCCAAAAAGTCTCTAACTTCCAATTCCAAATAAGAGATTAAGACACGGAGCTCCTTGTAGATGTGTGATGCGACCTCACAGTGCGACAGCTAACTCCGCCCCCAGCATGCAGCATTACATAACAATTCATTATTTTATTTATTATTTTTAAAGCGTATGATCATATCAATATTTTTTGAGGGGGCACATCATTCCATTTGGATGGGCATTGCCCCCCAATGCCCCCCCCTCTTGTACATTGTGGTGGAAACATAGAATATTAGTCTGGTCTAAGTATCTGTTATTTATTATGTAGTGACTGTGAGTGTGCCTAATGATGTTTCCTGGCTTTCTATAGTTTGAGAAGCAACTGCAGACCTGCTGAGCCTTGGCTCTTGTTGTGGTGTGACAATGTAGCTAATATGGATAGCCTTTTCCAGGTGGAGCAGGAGGTTTGACTTTCACCATTACACTCTATGTAGATCTGTGGAATATCTCCTCACTGTGCACTGAACAAATATTACAATTATTGATTCCATTCTGTTATTTATTTTAACTGTGGCTTTGAAATAAGATTATTTTCTTTATTTGCTTCAATCTACTTGCATGAAGTTCTCTTTTTATGTCATAGGCTCCTTGGACTGCTATATTTGATATGACAATGTATTTGAGTGATATTTAGTTATTGGAGCTTAGCACTTATATTTATTGTTTTGTTTTTAAGGTATGCATAACGACAATCTGCACAATTATTTTACTGGTCATAATTTATATTGTTGATAAGTGCTTCTTTAACAATCATAAAGGAAAGCATACTTTAGTTGATCATTTATTTTCTATATTTTTTTCAATGTAATAAGGCTTGTTATTATTAATTATCAAGAATATAGCTTACTATTTAGGATAATATACTATATAAATGATCATATTTAATTGCAAAATAATATGTATTTAAATTGTCAAATAAGTTCACAAGTATGGTATGTTACAATATATTGTGCAGTAGCTGTTTTGCATTTATCTGCTAAAGGAACAACTTATTGTTTAAAAATAAAACAGAATCACTTTCCTTTGTAGGGCTCTGCTGTATCATTTCATACTTACATTCAGATAAAACAAAGCATTTTAAAATCAAGATGTTCCGCTTTCTCTTCAATTGTAATTGTGAAGTTATTTGCATATCACAGAAATCTGTCTTCACACGCTAAATACTTAGTTCTCAATATTGTCTTACTCATTTCCAGGGATGTTTAGAAAATGAACTGTAAAAATTAGTTGTCTTAGCTCTGCAAATTACTGGCATGTAGGCTGCCAATGGGAATTCATTTTATCAAAAAGGCTGTAATTACATAATAGGTACCAACAAAATAGATTTCCATACATTACTTCAAATGTTCCTGTAGGAATATTAATTTCCAAAAGCAATTTGTGGGGTTTAAAAAACATCTGTGCAAAGCATTTTTTACATTTCTCTAGTATGCAATGAAAAATATTGCCTTTAGCAAACAGTATCTTGTATGTAAGAAAAAATAGATACTATGCACTTGAAAATGATGATAACTGATGATAAAAAAAAAAAACACAGACAGCATTGATTCAGCACATTTCCCACATTTCATGTAATTTATTTAAATTGATTTGTTTTAACTTCTAGCTTTGATAATGTTCAGGATGCTAATGGAACACAAATATAGCATAATGGAAGCTCACTCACTGTCTAAAACAAAGGTTCATTCATCAAACTAAAGCCTCTTAAATACTGAAAGACTCAAGTATTGCTGCAGCTTCCAAGTAATAGTACCAGCAATTATATTCTAGGACAGCCTCTACAAAAGTTACAGTATCTTATTACTGTTATTATCGTTAGTGGCACTATTCATTGTTCCAACTGACCAATTTATCTTGAAATAAGTTGTACAACTACTTTTAACTGTAATACAACTGTTTTGAATTAGACAAAACTCTATGTGGATGATCAAAGGATCAACATTAAATAAATACTCTGCCACAGTTTAATTCTGTCATTTAATTTTACTTAAAATAATTAAATAAATGACACTACATTAAAACATAGATTCTGATGGCTTTTAGGGATCAAATGGTCCACTGGTTCTGCTGACATATTTTAGATGAATAGTGCATTTAAAGCAAGCATTAGAGCTTAAATATGTTTTCTTTTTACTTTTCCAACAGTCCAAATAGTGCATTTACTTGAAATGTGAACTGTACAGGCACCGAATTTTAATTGCTCTAGAAAAGGTTTGTAGTTAAGGTTAATTTTGGTTACACATACATACATTCAACCACACATATATACACATAAATTCACACATACTATATGTTTAAAGGGACAATACACTGTAAAATTGTTTTTATATTAATGTAATGACTTGTTATACCAGCTGCAGTGTATAAAATGCATGAGAAATTCGGATTATCCTAAATTATGAAGGAATAATCTAGATTTTATTAAAGACACAGAGATGAGTATTTTGCTTTCTTTCCTTTACTACTTAAATGCAGTCATTAAAAGTACATATAACAAATACAAGAAACTGTCATATTTGAAAAGGGACAGTTAAAACAAAGAAAAAATCAGTGACCAATAACAATGTAGAACTGATTAGACCAACACAAAGTAACCAATCAGATTCAAAATATATCTTATAAACTGTCCAACATATAATAACACATCCTCTTTCTTGTCGACTGATGAAGAAAACAGGAAGTCCATCAAATAACAATAAATCCAACTGAAAAAACAACCAAGAAGACTGATGAGCAGGATCTTGAAGAGGAAAAACATCCATGTAGAATTAACCAGCTTGAATGAAGAATTTGAAGATCTACTGGAATTCTGTAACCATTGAAGGAAACTTGCTTGACGATTCGATTTATCACATAGGTGAGAGGGAACAAAACCATCCAGCAGAATGTCCATATTATTGATTGATAACTAAAACAAATGTAAAAAAGATTAATAATATCATAATAAAATAAGGGAGGGAACAATATGAACATTCAATAAAGAGGGGGGGAAATACTCGTCTCTGTGTCTTTAATAAAATCTAGATTATTCCTTCATAATTTAGGATAATCCGAATTTTATTACAAGACCAGAGACTCACATTTTGCTAGTTTAAAGCAACTAACAAAATAAACTAAGCGAGGCGTGTTCAATGGGTTTAAAATAAAATTGTTTAAAAACAGAATCAGAAGACCAATCAGCTGCATCAAAAATTTGCTGAAGAGTAGCAGCTTTCAAAAATGCTTTAGAAGCAGCTGTTCCTCTGAGTGAGCAGAAAAAGAACAATTAATACCTGCCTCACTCATAACCCATTTAACCCACCTAGCTATAGATGTAGAACAGATAGGATCATGAGGAGGAACAAAAGGTAATAAAAGTTGGTTAGAAGAAGAAGAACGAAAAGAAATAGTTCTGCGTTCATACTCTTTAAGACATAAAACCACACATAAGAGAGGTTCAGAAGGTAAGTAAGGATAGAATATAGAAGTTGAAAAAGATTTAGTTCTTTTAGAAATAAAGAAAGTAACACCTTCAGGAGTAAAACGTTTAGAGTTAAAGTCTAAGGCTCTGACATCAGAGACTCTACGAAAAGAAATTAAACACAAAAGAGTAGCTAATTTAGCAGAAAGTTGTTCAGAGATAAAAGTTCGTTAGAAGGCCAAGTCTTGAAAAGAGCAAATATAAGATCAACATCCCAAAAAGAAGAATATTTGGGAGCTGGAGGTCTCTTTAGTTTAATTGCTTTCATTAACTTACAAATTAAAGGGTGTTGACCTACCGGAAAATTATTAATATAAAATTATTAGCAGAAATAGAGGATCTGGAAACATTGATAGTTCTATAAGCTAAACCTGAATCAAAAAGAGAAGTAAGGAAGTTAATTATAAAAGTTATATCAACAGAAAGGGGATCCAAATGTCTTTCCACGCACCAGCTAGACCATCTGGTCCATGCGGAAAAATAGCATTTTTTGGTCCTGGGGGCCAAAGAGTCTTGAAGAAGTTCCTTAGCCTGTTGTGATAAACCTTGGAGAGATGAAGATTGCCCGAGATTGACCATGCTATGAGACGAAGAGATCCTTGAATGATAAGATTGTGAGGATGGCCTTCTGGATCTGACAATAGAAAAGGAAAAAGAGGAAGAAGGACAGGATGTTTGACAGACAATTCTAGAAGAGATGGGTACCAAGCTTGAGATGGCCAAAGGGGAGTTATTAGGAGAATTGAAAGAAGATCTCGACGGACAACCGATATGGTCCTCTGGATCATTGAGAATGGAGGAAACGCGTAAGCTGATTGAAGAGGCCAAGGGTGAAGAAATGCATCGATTGCCAGAGCATCTGGATCTGGACGCCAACTGAAATATGGACGGATCTGAAAATTCAGTCTCGAGGCAAACAGATCCATAGAGAAAGGACCTCTGAGAGATTTGAGCGAACAAACAACTTGATGATGAAGTTTCCAATCGCTGGAATCTGTCAGATACCGGGAACCCCAATCCGCTGCTACATTGGATAATCACGGAATATATTCTGCTTTGACAGAAATATTTCTGTCCAAGCAAAGGTGAATGAAATCTTTCGTAATAATCGATAAATCTCTCGATTTTGTACCACCGAGATGATTTAAATATCGAACTGCAGAAATATTGTCCATTCTGAGTAAAATGGACACGGGAAAAGAACCTTTGACAAAACTTTTGACTGCAAAAGAGCCTGCCAAAAGTTCTAAGCAGTTGATATGAAAACGTTTTTCTTCTGAAGACCATTTTCCTCCCGTGATAGAGGGGCCACACCGAGCTCCCCAGCCCAAACGACTGGCATCGGATTCTATCACAAGATCCGGAGTTTTCCCAAAAATGGCTCTCCCATTCCAAGCTTCTATATGAGTGAGCCACCAGGATAATTCTTCTTTGACTTCTGAAGAAAGAGGAATTAAATGGGAATAAGAAAGACCCTTCTGAAGATGAGAAATTTTTAAACGTTGAAGTTCCCTGTAATGAAGAGGAGCAGGAAAAATATCCTGAATAGAGGATGAGAGTAACCCAACTATTCTGGCTATAATCCTGATAGGAACCAAAGATAAAGAAAGAGTTTTCGAAATTTCTTTCTTGATGTTCACAATTTTGTATCTGGGAAGACTGAGAGTAGAATTTGAAGTATCTATTTGAAAACCTAAAAAGGTAAGAGATTTGGTTGCTGAAAGAACTGACTTTCCTTTGTTGACTAGAAAACCCAAATTTTCCAAAATGTCTAAAGTAAGATGGAGTTGAGATTTTAAAATGACAGAATTTTGATTCATTATTAAAATATCGTCCAAGTAAATGATAAGGCGAACTTCTCGAAGACGAAGCCAAGTGACAATAGGTTTCATCAATTTGGTGAATATCCAAGGAGCTGAAGATAAACCGAAAGGCATACAAGTGAAACTCCAAGTTTTTCCTTCCCAAACAAAAGATAGGAATTTCCTGTGTTTTTGAGCTACAGGAACTGTCAGATAAGCATCTGTAAGATCTAATCTGATTAGATAATCCTTGTCTAAAAGGCAATCTCTGAAAAGATGAATACCTTCCATTTTGAAATGTTGATAGACAACAAAGGAATTTAGAGTTCTTAAGTTTATAACTGGACGAAATTGTCTGTTTTTCTTTTTTACAAGAAAAAGATTGCTGAGAAAGCAATTTTAAGGGTTTAAAACAGGTTCTATAGCTTGTTTTGATAAGAGGTTTGAAATTTCGTTTTGAACCAACATTTTTTCTGAATCTGAAAACTTTATTGGAATAGGAAGAGAATTCTGAAAAGGAGGAGAAATAAAATCTATAAAAAGACCTGAAACGGTGTAAAGCACCCATTGATCTGTGGTAATCAGGTTCCAATTGTGAGCAAAGAGAGATAATCTGCCTCCTATTATGTTTTGGGAAAAAACATGAAAAGGGGGAAAAGAAAAGTGTACCTTGTGAAGCGCGTGTTCTTTATCTTGAACGCTGGAACCTGGGATTCCAAAATCTTCCTCTTGATGGGAAAAAACCTGAGGCAACTGGACTTTGATATTGTCTTTGTTGCTGGAACTGCTGGTTTGAGAAATGAGACCTATTGGGGTATGACGCACGGCCGGGAAAGTGGCCTCTACCTTTCCCAGCCTGCTCAGAAAAACGATCTTAATGGAAAATCTTTTTCATTGACGTTCTAACTTTATTTAGATTAGAAAAAGTGTTCACATAACTATTTAATTCCTTGATAAAAGTATCACCAAATAACAGACTTTTAGTGTCTGGATGAATTTCATTAACAGCGTAATCGCATACTCTGGGGTCAATTCTCCTAAGTAAATTTCGCCTGCGTTCTGTATACATTGCAGAGTTAGCGTTGCCTAAAAAGGAAAGCATTCTCTGCAACCATTCCCTTACAATGACAAGATCTAAAAGAGCATTATCATAAACTGCCTGTTCAGAAAGATAAAATAATTTTGATAGAGGGCCAAGTGTCAAGCATTTTATCCTGACATATCTTCCAAGCCCTATCCATACCTTTTTTGAGCTTAAACCCAGGAGAACCTATAAATTTTAAAATTTTTGGGTCAACTTCTGGAGTGCAACTAGCATTATTTGGCAAAATCTGCATTGAATCTAGGATTACCTAGACAATCATAAAATTTGACTTCATTAGAAACAGAATGTTTTGACTTTTTAAGACATTTTTTAAATTTTTTAATTTTCGGAGAAGCCGCAAAAGGCCCTTTTAAGGGCTATTTGTAATTTAGTATAGGGTAGGGAATTTTATTATTTTGGGGGGCTTTTCTATTTTATTAGGGGGATTACATTAGGTGTAATTAAAAAAAATGTAATTCTTTTTATATTTTCTGTAATTTTCAAAACCCCCTTGAAGATCACCCTACCTTAAGCCGTCTTCACCCAGCCGGGCACAAGTGGACGTCCAGAGGGGCAGAAGTCTTCATCCGATCCGGTCAGAAGAGGACATCCAGACTGGCAAAAGGCTTCATCCAGGCAGTATCTTCTATCTTCTTCCATCCGGAGCGGAGCGGGTCTATATTGAAGACATCCGACGTGGAGCATCCTCTTCCATCCGACGGCGACTGAAGAATGAAGCTTCCTTTAAGTGACGTCATCCAAGATCACGTCCCTTCCATTCCAATTGGCTGATAGAATCCAGCCAATAAGAATTAAGGTAGGAAAAATCCTATTGGCTGATGCAATCAGCCAATAGGATTGAAGTTCAATCCTATTTGCTGATCCAATCAGCCAATAGGATTGAGCTCGCATTCTATTGGCTGATTGGAACAACCAATAGAATGCAAGATCAATCCTATTGGCTGATTGCATCAGCCAATAGGATTTTTCCTACCTTAATTCCGATTGGCTGATAGGATTCTATCAGCCAATCAGAATTGAAGGGACGCCATCTTGTATGACGTCACTTAAAGGAACCTTCATTCTTCAGTCGCTGTTGGATGGAAGAGGATGCTCCACGCCAGATGTTTTCAAGATGGACCCGCTCCGCTTCGCATGGAAGAAGATAGAAGATGCCGCCTGGATGAAGACTTCTGCCACTTGGAGGACCTCTTCTGGCCGGATCGGATGAAGACTTCTGCCCCTCTGGACGTCCACTTGTGCCCTGCTGGGTGAAGGTGGCTCAAGGTAGGGTGATCTTCAAGGGGGTAGTGTTAGGATTTTTTAAGGGGGGATTGGGTAGGTTTAGAGTAGGGTTGGGTGTGTGGGTGGTGGGTTTTAATGTTGGGGGGGTATTGTATTTTTTGTTACAGGTAAAAGAGCTGATTAAAAAGTGATGTGTAACCAAAGCTATACACAAGAGGGCGCTGTGTGCCTCAACAGAGATACAGATATCAAATATCCACAAATAACAATTGAAATATATACATATTGGATCAAAACATAAAATATATAATATCCCCCAAAAGGAATTATATCAAAACTTATTTGTAAGTCCCAATTGTAGAATTTGTTTCACCGTTATGGCTTGTACACCAAATATTCAGGCTGCTCTCTCCCTTCCTCCACTGTTTGGTAGTAGATCTGAAAAGATGAAAACACAAGAGAGGCGCCCAAATGTGTGTATCTGCAACAGATAATGATTTAAAGTAGCAACAGGTCTATACACAGACTACTCACAATTTCAATGAGCACACTTATGTGCTTGTAGTTGCGGGCTGGCTATCAGAGCTACCCAGCTGGCTCCCTCCGGTCACAGCTCACTCCCAGTCTGCAAATACAAAGTGCCCAAATGTGTGTATCTGTGATAGCAAATTGAAACAGCAACAAACTTTTCACACAGGGTACTCACAATTTGTTAGAGCACACTTATGTGCTTGTAGACACTGGCTGGCTATCAGAGCTAACCAGCTA
The DNA here is from genome assembly GCF_027579735.1 of Bombina bombina. Classification (NCBI taxonomy): domain Eukaryota; kingdom Metazoa; phylum Chordata; class Amphibia; order Anura; family Bombinatoridae; genus Bombina; species Bombina bombina. The sequence goes on from NC_069499.1 coordinate 403,512,654, forward strand.
GCTCCTCCAATGCAGGTGTATGGTAATGCTGGTCTCACCAAGTAAGTGTCAAAGCCAAAAGATAAAATCAAAGTCTTTATTCTTATGACAAAAATGGCTGTAATACAAATGTTTGTATAGGTGAGCATATAGCAATATGCTACACGTTTCTCGGCTCTAACGGCCGTTTCATCAGGCATATTTTACAACAAACTATCTTCGGCTTTTATAGCCATAATTACCATACATCCTGCACGAAAAGAACCTCCCTGAAAGAGCTGATTACTTTGGGGCAATGCCCCACAAAAGGCCCTTTTAAGGGCTATTTGTAATTTAGTATAGGGTAGGGAATTTTATTATTTTAGTGGGCTTTTTTATTTTATTAGGGGGATTAGATTAGGTGTAATTAGTTTTAAAAAATTGTAATTCTTTTTTTATTTTCTGTAATTTAGTGGAGTTTTTTTGTACTTTAGTTTATTTAATGTAATTGTAGTTAATTGTAGTTAATTGTAGGTAATTTATGTAATTAATTTAATGATAGTGTAGTGTTAGGTGTAATTGTAATTTGTTAGGATTTATTTTACAGGAAAATTTGTACTTATTTTAACTAGGAAGTTATGAAATAGTTAATAACTATTTAATAACTATTCTACCTAGTTAAAATAAATACAAAGTTGCCTGTAAAATAAATATAAATCCTAAGCTAGCTACAATGTAACTATTAGTTATATTGTAGCTAGCTTAGGGTTTATTTTATCGGTAAGTATTTAGTTTTAAATAGGATTAATGTATTTAATTGTAGTAAATTTATATAGATGTATTTAAATTATATTTAAGTTAGGGGGGGTGTTAGGGTTAGGGTTAGACTTAGGTTTAGGGGTTAATAAATTTATTATAGTGGCGGCGACATTGATGGTGGCAGATTAGGGGTTAAAAAATGTAATATAGTTGTTGGCGACATTGGGGGGGCAGATTAGGGGTAAATAACTATAATATAGGGTTCGGTGATGTTGTGGGCAGTAGAATAGGGGTTCATAAGTATAATGTAGGTGGCGGCGGTGTCCGGAGCGGCAGATTAGGGGTTAATAATATAATGTAGGTGGCGACAATGTCCGGGGCGGCAGATTAAGGGTTAATAAGTGTAATATTAGGGGTGTTTAGACTCGGGGTTCATGTTAGGGTGTTAGGTGCAGACATAAAATTAATTTCCCCATAGGAAACAAAGGGGCTGCGTTAGGAGCTGATCATTGCTTTTTTGCAGGTGTTAGGTTTTTTTCAGCCAGCTCAGCCCCATTTTTCCTATGGGGAAATTGAGCACGAGCATGTTTTGCCAGCTTACCGCTACAGTAAGCAGCATTGGTATTACAGTGAGATGTGGAGCTAAATTTTGCTCAGCGCTCACTTTTCTGACACTAACGTCGGCTTGAAGAAAACTCGTAATACCAACGTTTTCTTAAGTGAGCGGTAAGAAAAAAAGCATTGTTAGCCCCGCACAGCCTTACCGACAAAAACTCGTAATCTAGCCGTTTGTTTCTACATTGTTTTCTTATCTGATATAGGCCTAGATTACAAATGGCATGCTAATACTTCCACGTGAGTGATATTGAAATATTGCACCCCAGCTAACTTGGGTGCATATTACAAGTTTAACGTAAACACGCACTGCTAAAAGCAATCATCGACTGACAACCTTGCATAAATGGTTAGGGCTAAAATTTGCACTAAACACCATCAGCTTGATTACGAGTTGTGCGTTAAAGTAAAAAAGCCACATTAGCAGGTCCTAACGCTGCATTTTTACCCACACTGCTATTACGAGTCTTGCAGGTTTGGGGGAACCGCACACTTCTTTGGCTTTACCGCAAAACGACTTATGTAAACTTCGTAAAGTCTTTTTTCTATGGGACTTCCATAGCGCCGGTATTACGAGTCTGTCCTTGGAGGCCAAAAAGTGAGTGGTACACCCTACCCTATCAAGAGTCCTAATGCTTTTAAAAGTCAGTAGTTAAGAGTTTTATGGTACAACGCCGTAGCATAAAACTCATAACTAAAGTGCTAAAAAGTACACTAACACCCATAAACTACCTATTATCCCCTAAACCGAGACCCTCCCGCATCACAAACAGTAAAATACAATGTTTAACTCCTAATCTGCCGCTCTGGACACCACCTACATTATATTTATGAACCCCTAATCTGCTGCCCCCAACATCGCCGCCACCTACATTATATTTATTAACCGCTAATCTGCTGCCCCAATGTCGCCGCAACCTTCATACACTTATTAACCCCTAATCTGCTGCCCCCAACGTCGCCGACACTATAATAAACATATTAACCCCTAAACCGCCACACTCCAGCCTCACAAACATTAGTTAAATATTATTAACCCCTAATCTGCTGTCCCTAACATCGCCGCCACCTACCTACATTTATTAACCCCTAAGCTGCTGCCCCGAACGTCGCAGCCACTATACTAAATTTATTAACCCCTAAACCTAAGTCTAACCCTAACACCCCCTAACTTAAATATAATTTAAATAAATCTAAATAAAATTACTATAATTACCTAAATTATTCCTATTTAAAACTAAATACTTACCTATAAAATAAACCCTAAGCTAGCAACAATATAACTAATAGTTACATTGTATCTAGCTTAGGGCTTATTTTTATTTTACAGGCAAGTTTGTATTTATTTTAACTAGGTAAAATAGTTATTAAATAGTTATTAACTATTTAATAACTACCTAGCTAAAATAAATACAGATCAGGAAGGCCGCTTTTTAATTGTAGAAATTACAATTAATAAAATACGTTATGTATTGTGCAATATATATGGGCCAAATAAAGTTGACAAATTATTCTGGGACAGGATGGTCTTATATCTTCATAAATTTATAGGTCAAAATATTATAGTGGCGGGGGATTTTAACTTAATAGTAGATCCTATTCTTGATAGAGCAAGTAAAGGCCATAATTTTATTCGTGACAGGAAGACCCGTATCCTTCAAAAATTTTGCACACAACTGGGGTTAACAGACATCTGGCGCATACAAACTCCAGATCTGAGAGCTTTCACATGTCTAGCAAAAGGACAGCAATCCCTGTCCAGGATAGATTTCTTTCTGATTGCAGAAACCATGATTGGTTTAGAATGGAAAATGGATATTAGAGATCATGCGGTGATCACATTATCTCTTAACGTATCCCAGTAACTACCAATCAAACTATTTTCTTCCCTAAATATTTAGTGAATAATAGTAACTTCCAGAACTGGTTGATCAATCAATGGAGAGAATATGAGAATATCAATAAAGGTTATAAAAATAGACCAGAGGTATATTGGGAAGCGGATAAAGCCGTAATAAGAGGTAAAATTAAGGCATACATGTGTAAACTCAAAAAAAGAATTTAACAACAGGAGACGCAACTGAGTAATCAAGTAAAGAATACGTACAGAGTATACCTGAGCGAGCACACAATAGATAAATGGCAAAAGTACATAGCTGCCAAGACTGCGCGAGACGTATTTATCAAACAAAAGATTGCTTTAAATCTTCAGAGACAAAAGCCCTGTATGGAGGTTTTGCGGGCAGATCTACCAAATTTTTGGCTAGGCTAACTAAAAAAACCATCGGAATCCTATAACGGCCATTAGATCCAACACAGGCAGGTTTACTAACAATGCTGGTATTACTAAAATTTTCTATGATTATTTTAGCACGCTTTACAGAGCTGAAGACTATTCGATAGATAAGCAGAAATTATTCTGGGACAAGATCAAGATTCCCAAAATTTCTGCAGAAACTCTGGCGGAGATCAATAAACCGATCGATGTGGAAGAAATTCTGGTAGCAATGAAAACCGCCAAAACAAACAAAGCAGCTGGACCAGACTGTCTTCCCATTAAATTCTATAGGATTCTCCAACCACATATTATTTTAGCACTGGAGAAACTGTTTAATTATTATTTTATCGGGAATAATAAATGCTCACCATATTTCGCAGCTGCGGTTATATCTCTAATTCCCAAAAAACCAAAGAACTAGATCTTCCAGAATCATACAGGCCAATCTCTGTGTTAAAGACGGACTACATATTGTTAACATCTATTTTAGCAAACAGATTAAAACCGCATTTAGGCTCAATCATCCATGAAAATCAATTAGGTTTCATGGCAGGGAGAAATCCCACTAGGAATACACGAAAGGTTATGACTCTGATAGACTTTTTCTGGAATAAACTTAGAACAACAAGACATAGCGACATGGTGGATTTAGCCTTATTAACCTTGGACGCAGAGAAGGCGTTCGATCGTATCGTCTGGAAACATTTATTTTTTTCCTTAGAACAATTTGGCCTGACAGGACATATGTATAAATTTATTCAGTTAGTATATTCTACCCCCATCTCATCACTACTAATTAATGGTCAGATTTCTCAACGGCTGGTCCTACAACGGGGCACTTGCCAGGGTTGCCCACTATCTCTGTTGTTGTTTAACTTATCGTTAGAGCCGCTAGCAATTTTACTTCAACAAAAATTGGAGGGGATTCGGGTCGGAGATCAGAAACTAGTATTACTAATGTACGCGGATGATATACTTCTATGTCTGAGTAATATTGAACAAAGTCTTTCCCGGTTATTAGAATCGATTGAACTTTTTGGCGCAATATCGGGATATAAAATCAACCTCGCCAAATCTGAACTATTATGGCTTAATAAAAAAGAGCAATATTTCAGACACCCATTTACTGAGACCTCGCAGATAACCTATCTTGGTATTAAACTAAGTGCAAAGCCAGATGACTGGTATAAACTAAATTTCGGTAAATGTTTTCTAGACTGTAGAAAAAAGATGGAAGGATGGAGGAATCTACCTATTTCATTAACAGCCAGGGTCATATTTATAAAAACATTCTCTTCCCCAAATTATTCTACCTCATACAAAATATCCCAATTCCTATTCATAACATAGATATAACCAACTATAATAAGGCTTTTTACAATTTAATTTGGAAGGGCACCAGAGCGTGTATCTATTATGTGTAATAAAGAAGCAGCAGGGCTGTCTCTTCCCAATTTACAATTTTACAGTTTGGCAGCACGGATGAAAGTTGCGGCTGATTGGCTAACTGAGCGAGAACAGGTCTCGGCAGTATCTTGGGAAACTGCCCTGGTGGCTCCAATTCGTCTGGATGCTATTCTACATTGTCCAATGACTGCACTTCCATCTTCACTTTTTGCTCTCAGAACTTACAGATATATTATTCTAGCATGGCAAAAATGTTGCGTCCTTGCGGGGTGCTCGCCCTATGTCTCCAAATATCTACCTATTATAGGGAATCCTAATTTTGCACCAGGGTTGTCAGATAAAGTTTTCAGGGTATGGTCTTCCAAAGGGATGGTATTTGTCGCTCAAATGTTAGATTCGAATCTTGCACCATTAACCTTTAACGTACTAACACATCTATTTGGGCTCGAGAATAAAGATTTTTATGTGTACCTGCCGTTAAGGCATTTTATACTCGAGTCAAAGCAAAGCTATGGAATAGAATGGGCTCTTTTGGAACTTCAAAATAAAATAAATAATTTTCAAGGCGGCTTTTACTCTATAGCTCCTTTCTATAACCTCTTGAATCAGGGACCGTCGGCTGCACAAAGAGAGTTTATAGCCGCAAAATGGAGTAAGTTTTTTTCTGAAGTAAATAGCCAGGTGATTGAAAATACTTTTAAAATAACTGAAAAAAGTTGGGTGCTGACTACCTGGAGAGAGACACAAATTAAGCTAGCTTTTATGACGTATTTGACTCCAGCTAGACTGACTAATTGGTATAGGGTGGAGATGGTATGCCCCAAATGTTCTTCTTCTAGGGCAGATCTATTACATTGTTTTTGGACTTGTCCAAAGATTGGTCAATTCTGGCTTAGGGTAGAGCACTGGATACAGGCCTCTCTCAAAATAGATTACCAATTTCAGCCGATGGAAATATTTTTCTTAGTGAATCCGCAGACTGCTCTCAGAAACTTTAAATTAATTAACTTGATCATATTTCTTGGCCGTAACATATTACTGAGAGCATGGAAAGCGAAAACAGCCCCTAAATTGAAAGAGCTTAAAAATGCTTTGACTGCTCATTTCACACAAGAACAGTGGAATTTGCAAGACTCTATGGAAGGAAAGTTAGCTTAGTTCTTTAATCAATGGAAGACATTTATTTTATCTTTCCCAGTGGAAGCTCAAATTAGGTTGGTTAAACCTTTTAGGGATACTGCATATGTGCAACTACAAGTATTGGCTGGTCATTTCCCCCGTATATGGTGTAGCACTGGAGAGTCGGAAGGGGAATAGAATATGGAGGGGGGAATGTGGGGTAGTGGGGATTTCTGCTTTTGTTTTTGTTTTCTTTCCCTCTTTTTTTATTTTTTTTTATTTGTGGTTTTTTGTATTTTTTTTTGTTTGGTGATTTCATGTTAGGAAATGGCCCTGAGTTAGAGTCCGATCAATATAGTGTTAGGTCAGATCAAGCAGGAAGTAGATTTAGTGTTAAAGTATATTTGCTACAGTTGAGCCATAAAGAGGCATACGGCTAGATTTAGAGTTTGGAGGCCAAAGGGGTGCGTTAGCTACGCATGCTTTTTTTCTCCCGCACCTTTTAAATACCGCTGGTATTTAGAGTTCACAGAATGGCTGGGTTTTCAGTGCGTTAGGCTCCAAAAAGGGAGCATAGAACATAATTTAACGCCACTGCAACTCTAGATACCAGCAGTGCTTACGGACGCGGCCAGCTTCAAAAACGTGCTCGTGCATGATATCCCCATAGAAAACAATGGGGCAGTTTGAGCTGAAAAAAACCTAACACCTGCAAAAAAGCAGCTTTCAGCTCTTAACGCAGCCCCATTGTTTTCTATGGGGAAACACTTCCTACGTCTGCACCTAACACTCTAACATGTACCCTGAGTCTAAACACCCCTAACCTTACACTTCTTAACCCCTAATCTGCCGCCCCCGCTATCGCTGACACCTGCATATTTTTTTTAACCCCTAATCTGCCGCTTCGTAAACCGCTGCTACCTACATCATAGTTATGTACCCCTAATCTGCTGCCCCTAACACCGCCGACCCCTATATTATATTTATTAACCCCTAATCTGCCCCCCACAACGTCGCCGCCAGCTACCTACAATAATCAACCCCTAATCTGCCGATTCTAAGTCTAACACTAACACCCCCCTAAATTCAATATAATTTTTATCTAACGAAATAAATTAACTCTTATTAAATAAATTATTCCTATTTAAAGCTAAATACTTACCTGTAAAATAAACCCTAATATAGCTACAATATAAATTATAATTATATTGTAGCTATTTTAGGATTAATATTTATTTTACAGGCAACTTTGTATTTATTTTAACCAGGTACAATAGCTATTAAATAGTTAATAACTATTTAATAGCTACCTAGTTATAATAATTACAAAATTACCTGTAAAATAAATCCTAACCTAAGTTACAATTAAACCTAACACTACACTATCAATAAATAAATTAAATAAACTACCTACAATTATCTACAATTAAACCTAAAACTACACTATCAATAAATAAATTAAATACAATTCCTACAAATAAATACAATTAAATAAACTAACTAAAGTACAAAAAATAAAAAAGAACTAAGTTACAAAAAATAAAAAAATATTTACAAACATTAGAAAAAAATTACAACAATTTTAAACTAATTAAACCTACTCTAAGCCCCCTAATAAAATAACAAAGACCCCCAAAATAAAAAAATGCCCTACACTATTCTAAATTACAAAAGTTCAAAGCTCTTTTAACTTACCAGCCCTTAAAAGGGCCCTTTGCGGGGCATGCCACAAAGAATTCAGCTCTTTTGCCTGTAAAAAAAAATACAACACCCCCCCCAACATTACAACCCACCACCCACATACCCCTAATCTAACCCAAACCCCCCTTAAATAAACCTAACACTAAGCCCCTGAAGATCTTCCTACCTTGTCTTCACCATGCCAGGTATCACCGATCGTTCCAGGCTCCGAAATCTTCATCCAAGCCCAAGCGGGGGCTAGACATCCATCATTCGGCTGAAGTCTTCTATCAAGCGACGGCTGAAGAAGTCCTGAAGAGGCTCCAAAGTCTTCATCCTATCCGGGAAGAAGAGTAGATCCGGACCGGAAACCATCTTCTTCCAAGCGGCATCTTCTATCTTCCTCCGATGAGGACCGGCTCCATATTGAAGACCTCCACCGCGGACCCATCTTCTTCTTCCGACGACTTCCTGGCGAATGACGATTCCTTTAAGGGACGTCATCCAAGATGGCGTCCCTCGAATTCCGATTGGCTGATAGGATTCTATCAGCCAATCGGAATTAAGGTAGGAAAATTCTGATTGGCTGATGGAATCAGCCAATCAGAATCAAGTTCAATCCGATTGGCTGATTCAATCAGCCAATCAGATTGAGCTCGCATTCTATTGGCTGTTCCGGTAGTTATTAAATATTTTTTGTTTTTGTTTTTTTCAATAAGATTTTTTATTTTTCAACAACGTAGATACATATACATTCTGATATTAACAGCAAAGCCACGAAAAAACGAAATAACAGAAAATAGATGGATTACAGTTCTTCTATAACAATGTATATGTCTGCAACCAACTAAAATAATGGAATTTTAAATCACCTTCCTCGCTATTCATTTAGACATATACCAACTAAAAAAACAAAAAACTATTGTAATTTACTCACGAAATCTACCCTCGCTTCTGTTATTATTCAATTATCACAAAAATACATTTTTTATGTCCTACTACGTATTCCATACTTTTATTAACTTAGGCCTAGATTTAGAATTGGGCGGTAGCCGTCAAAACCAGTGTTAGAGGCTCCTAACGCTGGTTTTTACCGCCCTCTGGTATTTGGAGCCAGTCATTAAAGGGTCTAACGCTCACTTTCCAGCCGCGACTTTTCCATACCGCAGATCCCCTTACGTCAATTGCGTATCCTATCTTTTCAATGGGATCTTTCTAACGCCGGTATTTAGAGTCGTGGCTGAAGTGAGCGTTAGAAATCTAACGACAAAACTCCAGCCACAGAAAAAAGTCAGTAGTTAATAGCTTTCTCGGCTAACGCCGGTTTATAAATCTCTTAACTACTGTGCTCTAAAGTACACTAACACCCATAAACTGCCTATGTACCCCTAAACTGAGGCCCCCCCCACATCGCCGCCACTCTATTAAAAAATTTTAACCCCTAATCTGCCAACCGCACTCCGCCGCCACCTACGTTATCCCTATGTACCCCTAATCTGCTGCCCCTAACACCGCCAACCCCTATATTATATTTATTAACCCCTAATCTGCCACCCCAAACGTCGCCGCCACCTACCTACACTTATTAACCCCTAATCTGCCGACCGGACCTCACCGCTACTATAATAAAGTTATTAACCCCTAATCCGCCTCACTCCCGCCTCAATAACCCTATAATAAATAGTATTAACCCCTCCCTAACATCACCGACACCTAACTTCAAGTATTAACCCCTAATCTGCTGAGCTCACCGCTACTCTATTAAATTTATTAACCCCTAAAGCTAAGTCTAACCCTAACACTAACACCCCCCTAAGTTAAATATAATTTAAATCTAACAAAATAAATTAACTCTTATTAAATAAATTATTCCTATTTAAAGCTAAATATTTCCTGTAAAATAAATCCTAATATAGCTACAATATAAATTATATTGTAGCTATTTTAGGATTAATATTTATTTTACAGGTAACTTTGTATTTATTTTAACCAGGTATAATAGCTATTAAATAGTTAATAACTATTTAATAGTTATCTAGTTAAAATAATTACAAAATTACCTGTAAAATACATCCTAACCTAATTTACATTTAAACCTAACACTACACTATCAATAAATGAATTAAATAAAATACCTACAATTATCTACAATTAAACCAAACACTACACTATCAATAAATTAATTAAATACAAATAAATACACTAACTAAAGTACAAAAAATAAAAAAAGAACTGTTACAAAAAATAAAAAAATATTTACAAACATTATAAAAAATATTACAACAATTTTAAGCTAATTACACCTACTCTAAGCCCCCTAATAAAATAACAAAGCCCCCCAAAATAAAAAATGCCCTACCCTATTCTAAAATGCCCCAAAGAATTCTATTCTTTTGCCTGTAAAAAAAAAACATACAATACCCCCCCAACATTACAACCCACCACCCACATACCCCTAATCTAACCCAAACCCCCCTTAAATAAACCTAACACTAAGCCCCTGAAGATCTTCCTACCTTATCTTCACCATGCCGGGTATCACCGATCGGTCCAGAAGAGCCTCCGAAGTCTTCATCCAAGCCCAAGCGGGGGCTGAAGACTTCCATCATCGGGCTGAAGTCTTGATCCAAGTGGTGGCTGAAGAGGTCCATCATCGGGCAGAAGTCTTCATTATATCTGGGCAGAAGAGGAGATGCGGACCGGTAGACATCTTCATCCAAGCGGCATCTTCTATCTTCTTCCATCCGACGACGAGCGGCTCCATCTTCAAAACCTCCGGCGCGGATCCATCCTCTTCTTCCGACGTCCTAACACAGAATGAAGGTTCCTTTAAGGGACATCATCCAAGATAGCGTCCCTCGAATTCCGATTGGCTGATAGGATTCTATCAGCCAATCGGAATTAAGGTAGGACAATTCTGATTGGCTGATGGAATCAGCCAATCAGATTCAAGTTCAATCTGATTGGCTGATCCAATCAGCCAATCAGATTGAGCTTGCATTCTATTGGCTGTTCCGATCAGCCAATAGAATGCGAGCTCAATCTGATTGGCTGATTGAATCAGCCAATCAGATTCAAGTTCAATCCGATTGCATTCTATTGGCTGTTCCGATCAGCCAATAGAATGCAAGCTCAATCTGATTGGCTGATTGAATCAGCCAATCAGATTGAACTTGGATTGAATCCTTTGCAAGGAAAAGGGAAAAAAATAGCCCAAATATATAAATAATACTTGATATATAGGATCGCAATTGATGTGTTGTGCAGTCCTTTGCAGGAATAATAAACGATCAAGAATTAATAAGATGACATTCTTTTCACTGAAGATAAGGAAAGTAATTTGGAGTAATTTGAAAGACTAGTACTCTCAGATATAAGGAAAATAAATGTAGAGAATGGAAGGCAAAAATTCATCCCAAATTTGAATAAAAAAGAAAGAGAAATTTTAGAAATTTGAAAAAAGATGATAAAATAACCATTAAGCCCACCGATAAGGCAGTGTAGTCCTTATGGACACTGACAGATATTGTGCAGAAGCTGAAAGACTTTTAAGTGACAGAAAGACCTATAGAAAACTAGAACTAGATCCAACTGAGATATTTAAAAAGAAACTATTAAAGGGAACCACAACACCTGCTTGACATGTTTTAAACCAACTTTTTTTAATTGTGCAAAATAAACTAGCAAACTATTCTGTATGCAGTATTTTCATCTTACTGCATTCTGTTGTAGATAAAAGCTTTATCATTTAAACGTTGCTCTTCAGCCTAGTACCTGCAAAGTAAGCTGCCATATTGCAAAGTTGGTTCCACAACAGTGGGTCACGTGATGCACACGGCACCTTCTATTTCTAAAGTTGAGGAAGCAGATTGAGATCTGCAGTGTCTAAGAAGAAAGGCTTCAGGCAGACAGGCACTGTTATGTTTAAAAATAGCACGAGCAGGGAAGCAATTGTGAGGGGGAGGAGAGGGAGGAAAGAAAGCAAACACTCTGCATATAAAATTGTAACAAGACATTTGCATTCATCTTCATTACATACTTACTCCGGAGACTTTCTTCCCCCTGTGCATTCCTCTCCTCCCCCTTCCTTCCCTGCGTGTGCTATTTATAAACATAACAGTGCCTGTCTGCCTGAAGCGTTCTTCTAAGACACTGCAGGGCTCAATCTGCTTCCTTTAGAAATAGAAGGTGCCATGTGCATCACGTGACCCACTGTTGTGGAATGTGCGTTGCAATATGGCAGCTTACTTTGCAAGTACAAGGCTGCAGAGCAATGTTTAAATGATAAAGCTTTTACCTACAAAAGAATGCAGTAAGATGAAAACTGCATACAGAATTAAAGTCAGTATATTTTGCATAATGAGAAAAGGTTGGTTTAAAATATTTCAAGCAGGTGTTGTGGTTCCCTTTAAGAATTTTGGACAAAGGGAAAGAGAATTGAATATTAAAAGAAAGAGAATTCAATTATCTAAACATTCAGTTCCCTAAAATACCAGTTCTCTACCATTTGCCCAAAATCCATAAGGATATTAATAAACCACCGGGGAGACCTATTATATCTGGGATAGGGGCTATGACATCTGTAACCTGTCCCTATATGTGTACAATTTCCTACAAAAATATGTAGTCAATCTAAAATCATACCTTAAAGACTCCACCAGTCTACTCAGAATTCTACAAGATGTAAAGTGGGAAGAAAATATGATAATGGTCACCTGTGACATATCCTCTTTATACACATCAATAGACCACAATCTTGGGTTAGAAGCAGTTGACCACTTTCTGTCCAAAGATAAAGGTCTTTTAAAAGAAAAAAAAAGACTTTCTTTTAGAGAGTATGCGATTTATCTTGGAGCATAATTATTTTTCATTTAACGGAAAATATTATTTACAAATCGAGGGAACAGCAATGGGCAAAAGGTTCGTGCCAAGCTATGCGAATCTCTTTATGGGAGAATGGAAACAAAGTTTCCTTGAAAATTCGGAGCTTGGGGCGAACCTTGTGCTTTTCAAAAGATATATAGACAATATAGTGTTTATATGGAAGGGGAATGAGGAGTCTTTAAAGGAATTTTTTATGTCTATGAATAATAATGATAGAGGAATCAATTTTACTCATCACTATAGTTATGACAATATCACTTTCTTAGATCTTGATATAAAAGTAGAATCCAACCAATTTGAGACCAGTACACATTTTAAACTGATTGTTTCCAACAATTTAATACATGCCTCAAGTTGCCATTTTAATAAATGGAAGGAAAATATACCAGTAGGACAGTGCCTTAGAATAAAAAAAATTGTTATAAATATGAGGATTTTGAAGCCCAGATTGCTATATTAGAAAGAAGGTTCAAAGAAACAGGTTATAAATCTGAGATTATAGATACAGCTATAAATAGAGCAAAAGACACAGAAAGAAAAGAACTTCTTAAACCGAAAACAAAAATAACTACTGGAAAATATGATGAGTATGATATACCTTTCATTAATTACTATAGTCAAGATCACAATATAATAAGAAAAATATTACGTAAACACCGGCATTTAATTAAGAATGATCCAGTTATAGGAGACAAAGTGCACCCCTAACCTAGAATGATCTTTAGAAAAGCTAGAAACTTTAAAACTATACTTGCTCCAAGTGAATTCAAATCCAGACAACAGAAAAAGTCAATTGAGAAAGACCTAATGGGTCACAATCTGAAAGGGTTTTTCCCTTGCCATTTATGTCGAGCCTGTCAATATAGCTCAAAAAAGAAATCTATAGTAATTCCTGGACAAAAAGATGAGTTTATTATTAAAGATACCATCAGATGTAGTAGTAAGGGGGTGATCTATATGTTACAATGCTCGTGCAATTTATTCTATATAGGAGAGACCACAAGAATGTTAAGGGATAGGATAAGGGAGCATTTATGCAATATTAAGAAAGGTAATCTAGAAACACAATTGTATAAACATTTTAGAGAAGTGCACAAGAACAAATTATCTGATCTTACATACTGGGGTATATGTAAGGTTAAACAAAATTGGAGAGAGGGTAGTTATGAACTTAACCTGCAAAAGAAAGAGGCTGAATTTATATTTAATTTTAATACAGTTTATCCAAATGGTTTAAATTCAAAATTAGACCTTTCCCCTTTTCTCTGAACATAAAATAATTCATTTTTTACACTGTATCTTGTACTTAACCATTAATTATAAAACTATTCGGAATCAATGGTAAAAATGCACTGTTACATTTATATTTTATTATTTTTTAATCACATCTTCACTAAATAGAGAGTCCGAAATTTAAAGAAGCACTTCACTATAAATATACAACACATGGACTAAAAAAAGGATTTTATGTTTGCAAACATTATTCCATTACACATTATTTATTAATTTTCATATATTTTATATGTATATATGTTAATTCATATGTTCTCACTAAAGAGAAGTCAAGTTACTAAAAGTAACAGTTCACTATAAATAAACCGCTTATAGTGGCAAAGATAGAAACAATGTTTCCAAATGGCCTGTCTCTTTATCTAGTTTTAAATAAAATAATTTTTCACATCACTAAATTAATTTGGGATTATTAATGCACAAACTGTTTTTGTTATTTGAATTTATAATGGTAAAGATGCCTTTACAATTATAATTTGTACCATACATTCTTCTTATTAAATATATTGAATAAATATAATAATATATATATATATATACATCCACAGGGTACCTGCACAACGGAGCGCAAACGAATCCTTCGTCTTGTGTATGATACTGTAACCGGCTCACTGACAGGGGAGGGCGGGAAATTCAAATCCCTAATGAAAGGCAATGGCAGCTAGTGGTTCTGCGTGTCTGTCCTGCACGCAAGAGAAATCCAGTATCCAAAGTAGGAACCACAAAAGCTCTCAGAGTCCTTATATAAAAGTAAAAAACTGTCTTTATTAGTACATTTAAAAGCAAAAAAGGTGTCCTAAATAGGACTAATCCAAGTGGTACTTTGCAGTGAACAAGTGCTATCTAAGCACGAAACATGTATGCTCTCTGTGTGCCTGCAAAGTACCACTTGGATTAGTCCTATTTAGGACACCTTTTTTGCTTTTAAATGTACTAATAAAGACAGTTTTTTACTTTTATATAAGGACTCTGAGCGCTTTTGTGGTTCCTACTTTGGATACTATATATATATACAAAAATTATCACTCCAAAATATTATCTTAGAAAAGTTTGTAATGCATTCATAAGTTAAGTTAAAAATGAGCTTAATCTTTTCAACAATTGAAATGAATCAAATCTATTTTAGCATTATATTATAGTATTTTAATACATTAATATCTTTTTATATTCCCATAACTGATATATTGTATATTTAAATAAAACTGTATACTGCTAGTAAAAGTTCAGATGATATATATCAAAATAATATGTATAGCGCTGGTGAAACTTAGATGATTTATTTAGATAGTTTTTTTCCAAATAGTACAAAGTATCTTTTAACACATTTCTGAAAATTACTACCAAGATTAATTTATCTTGTCTGTTAAAGTTGATATCCACTCCTAAAAAGATCTATAGTGTAACCTCAGAAATAGCCTATGAGGCTAAGGAGAGAGCCCAGTAACGCCATATGAACGTTATCCAATCAGATTTAGTGCAGCACTATTTAAATTAAGAGTTCAAGCAAACACGGCATCTTGAAAAAGCCCGCAATCAGGGTGAAATGCGTAGAAGCTATGTATTAAGTACAAGGAGCAATCACTGTGAACTTTACCTCACCGTCCCCACCGCACTGAGGTGAATACCTTTTTCTGTGAGTGTTAAAGAAAAATCAAAAGATCTGATTGCCCCCTGCGTACACCAAAGTACTAAGTACAGGAGAGGAAGACCGGTCCCCTATGGTAACTTGCGCAAGTTTGAAAAAAACGGTAAAAGCCATACGTTATCAGCAGAAGCTCTCACAACGGAAGTCATTCTGAAACCAGCCGCACACGGTGAGACAACCTGCATAGCAGGCATACTATACGCTCACCTAAAGGTACGGACCTGTTTCATAAGACTCTTTAATGATATATTGTGCTTGAACTCTCTCCCCAGCGCGGAATTTCCTAGAGTCTAATAGTGGCCGGCCACTACTATTTTACATACTATATTGCCACACTAGGAGGGATATTTTGAAAAAAAAAATGAAAAGACTGTTATCCTATTAAATAAAAAGACTGTCATCCTACTAATCCATCATTCAGTGAAAAGAATGTCATCTTATTAATTCTTGATCGTTTATTATTCCTGCAAAATAATTTACAACGCATCAATTGCGATCCCTATATATCAAGTATTATTTCTATATTTGGGCTATTTTTTTCCCTTTTCCTTGCAAAGGAGTGTGCAACGCATAAACTGTTAATATCCACAAATTTTGGGCTATTTCTCTGTATTGAGGAGTATGTAATGAAAATCGTTTTTTAACAATTTGTATTTTTAAATCTTTTGTCTAGGTTATGTTTGTGTTTTAAATTCATCTGATCAGTAAAATTCTTTTATATTCATTTCTTTAGTTCTTTTTTTTTCTATATAAAGCTATTGGTGATATACATGATATGTATATATCGGTTGTATGGTTATATATACTCTAGAACCTCCCTTTAATACTGTTTCAAGATCTCACTTTATTTAGTATATGTTTTTACATATAGCCTGCGGCTAATTCCCCTTATTCCCATGGTTTTTAACGCTTAGAGCTTTTTTAGCGCTTCCTCTGAATACATTTTTTATTTTCCACGTTTTTGCCCAGGAGGAGGTCAATATAGAGGAGGCTTAAGTGTTTTAAGTTCAGCGCTGTACACATATCCCACACATTTCAACAAATCTATACAGGCCAGAAGGCTTGTTTTTCCACAGAAAACATCTGAATTACATTGTTTCCAATACAGCAAAGGATTCTGGGTAAGATATGCAAATTAGGTTTACAGTGACACACCTTTTTACTTCAAGTCTGCTTTTCAGCAGGATCCCTTTACGCCAAAGCATTGCTGTTCACACAGCTTATAAGCTTAGCTAGGGTTAGTGCAGTGATTCATAACCATCCCAGGACAGACTGTTTTGTGCTTTTTGCACTCATCAGATGGGAGGTTTGAATCACTGTTGGGTGAAGTTGATTTTGGGGGAAAATACAACAACATTTAAAATTAGGGGGAGGTAAAAGGTGAGTTTAAAATTCTCCACTACGCACAAAATATAGAGAAAATAACTCATTGTATAGTTCATTTACAAATCTAGACAGGCCAGAAGGCTTGTTTTTCCCACAGAAAGCCTCTGAATTACATTGTTTCCAAGGCAGCAAAGGATTCTGGGTAAGATCAGTGGAGGCTCCCCTATAGGAGCACTTGAGCATGTGAACCCCCTGTGAACCTGACCCCTGATGAACAAAAATAAAAATAAAAAAAAAAGATTAAAAAGAGTGAGAAATAAAAAAAAAACAAATTAAATTTTTAGTATTTGTGGACTAAATAAAAAAATCCCCAGGCTCCAATGCAGTTTTCTCTATAAAACATTAAAATTGCAGTTTTAGACTGAAGTGTGGAATGGGCTTTTGCCTAATACTTCTATCTATCGCACATGCTGTGCAGTGCGATAGATAGAAGTATAGGCAAAAGCCCTTTCCACTTTCAAACTGCATTGACTGCAGCGCCACCTACAGGCCAGTCCATTGCCTTCTTAATCGCACAGCTCTTAGTGTACGAGAGCCAGCTGTCACGTGACACTCGCACACTAAGACCTGTGTGTGTGTGTGGGACTCGGGAGGAGGAACAGGGGCGGAACTTACTGACTGAGTCTGTCTGACAAGGTAAGAGGGAGGTCGGAGGCTATTGGCGCAGCGCAGTTCAGCCACCAGGAAATTCAAATTTTATCTTCTTTGGCGTGCAGCTCCTCCTGACTGGTCTGAGGGCCGAAAACATTGTGACTGTTGCATTGGAGTCCCGGCACTTGCAGAGGCAGCACTCAGTTGAGGTAGGGGCCAGGCGAAGCATGCAGATGGACAGTTAGCATTGAACTGTGTATGAATGATACTGAATAGCCATTTACCCATTTCTCCAGAATCATTTATTCATTACTGACAGTAATAAATACTCATGCCCTACCTTTGGTAGGTGAATTTGGTTGGTGCTTTTTGTGTTTCTTTTTGTTGCCTGCCCCCTGTTAGGTCCCCTGTATGATTTGATAGATACCACTGAAGGGCTGATGTACATGTCATGGCTGCTTTGACATTATTGACCGGGATTACCTGAACCGAGCTTCATATTTGTTATTTTGTTGCTAGGGGTTATCCTCAGCTATTAGCACAACTTGATCCTGCTTTATACACATTCATGGGGACATGCCATATATTGTTTACACATAAGCACCCTTACGATCTGTCACAGCGCATACCTGCATTCTATTTTTGATACTGTGGCGATCCTGTGATTCCATATAGTGTCCTCACATAGCACCAATGTAATTTGCATGAGTATACACATTACGCTCTGCTTTGTTTACACCGGGTTTCTATGACATGCTATGCTAAGTTTTGAATCTGCACATTCCCGGTCTTTTGAAGTACCGATCAGCCCCCATGTCAGGTCTGTGTTCCTAACGTTTTCTCATTAATGCCTGACTTAACCCTTATTTGGCTGCTTGTAGGTTACGATGTGTACTTTGTATCTATATATGTGCATATTATGCTGTCTCGTATGCCTGTTATATTTCTTTAGGAGCCGAGTACTGCTATACTGCTATTTTGTCACTTTTGTGATTGGAGGTTGGACCTATTGAGTGTATTCTGTTAATGCCTTGTGAATAGTGATGTCGCGAACCTAAAAATTTGGGTTTGTGAATGGCGAACGCGAACTTCCACAATAGTTGGCGAACCGGGCGAACCGCCATTGATTTCAATGGGCAGGAGAATTTTAAAACCCACAGGGACTCTTTCTGGTCACAATAGTGATGGAAAACTTGTTTGAAGGGGACTAACACTTGGACTGTGGCGTGCCGAAGGGGGATCCATGGCAAAACTCCCATGGAAAATTACATAGTTGATGCAGAGTCTGGTTTTAATCCATAAAGGGAATAAATCACCTAACATTCCTAAATTGTTTGGAATAACATGCTTTAAAACATCAGGTATGATGTTGTATCGATCAGGTAGTGTAAGGGTTACTCCTGCTTCACAGTGACAGACCAAACTCCCGCAACGGGTACAACATCATCATCATCATCACACCGTACATCTGTCATGCATCGGATCCGCTCATTGCCGTTTCGCCGCGGCTCACGGATCTCCTCTGTCTCACGTCACGTTGCCTAGCAACGTGACGCGGTATCTGGCACTCCTCTTGACATCAGAGTCTCCCAGCCTTCAAATCTCGGCGGGAGATCTTACTCGGGGCCCGTTTGTTCTCTCTCTTCATGCCGGACTGGACCTGTGTGAGTAAAGTTCTGATGTCTCTTCCTCCCCTGCCAGACTTTCCTTGCCTGAATATCTCTCTGTATGTTTGCTAACTTACTAAAAGGAATTCCACTCTGTTTGTTTGCTAATCTGCTTAAAGGGACAATTGCTTTATTCAAATATGCTAAAAGGAATACCTCACTGTTTGTTTGCTAACCTGCTTAAAGGGACATTTGCTTTATTCAAATCTGCTAAGAGGAATACCTATCTGTTTGTCTGCTAACCTGCTTAAAGGGACATTTGCTTTATTCAAATCTGCTAAAAGGAATACCTCACTGTTTGTTTGATAACCTGCTTAAAGGGACATTTGCTTTATTCAAATCTGCTAAAACCAATACCTCACTGTTTGTTTGCTAACCTGCTTAAAGGGACATTTCCTTTATCCAAACCTGCTAAAGGAAAACCTCTCTGTTTGTTTGCTAACCTGCTTAAAGGGACATTTGCTTTATCCAAACCTGCTAAAGGAAAACCTCTCTGTTTGTTTGCTAACCTGCTTAAAGGGACATTTGCTTTATCCAAACCTGCTAAAAGGAATACCTCTTTGTTTGTTTGCTAACCTGCTTAAAGGGACATTTGCTTTATCCAGACCTGCTAAAAGGAATATCTGTTTGTTTGCTAACCTGCTTAAAGGGACATTTACTTATCACCTGCTAAAAGGAATTTCACTTAGTTTGTTAATTAATCTTCTTAAAAGGACATTTGCTTTCAACAATTCTGAGTGGGTCACGTCCTGGATATTTCTCAGTGTGCTAGCGTGTGTTTTACTTTTCACGCTAGCAGTTGGGTTGAATCCTGGGCTGATCCTTTACGGCTGACATTGTCCATGTGTGTAATGCTGCCTGACTGAGACATATCCCTGTTATCTACATCCTCTGGCAATAATGGTTGCGCATCACTCATTTCTTCCAACTAATGTGTAAATAACTCCTCTCACAGATCAAGTGAAGCAGCTGTGGTCCTTGTGGTGTGTGTTGGTGGTGGCGGCGAGTGGTAACTTGAGAGGTGCCCGAAGCTAAGCTGGAGGAGGATGGTGCGTCAAGGTTCCGAGCGGAAGCTGTAGAAGATTGGGTGTCCTGTGTTAGCCAGTCAACTGTGTCCTCAGAACTTTTTGAGTTCAGGGTACGTGGCCTCTGAACACTGGGCATTATTCTAGGGCCAAAGGGAATCACAGCACCACGACCACGACGGCCCCTGCGGGGTGGCCTGCCTCTGCCTGTCATTTTTTTTCCGATTAGTGGCACTATGCGTGCAAGCTACTGTGACAACAGATATGAGTGGCACTGTTCACTGGCAGAAGTTGGCAGAGTAGACGCTGTAGGCCTGACACACACGCTTGCAGACAACTAACTGCTATTCAATCTATTACAGTCAAAATTGTATTTTTTTTTTATGTACACTACTGTTACACCAGATATGAGTTGCACTGGTGTGACACTGTGCCCTAGCAGGCCCTGAAAAATCTGTTACACATCTACAACCACCAAAAAACAACCATGCTAAATAGTTTCTAAATTTTGTCCTAAGTTTAGAAATACCCAATGTTAACATGTTCTTTGCTTTTTTTGCAAGTTATAGGGAAATAAATACAAGAAGCACTTTTCTATTTCAAAACCACTTTTTCTCAAAATGAGCGCTAGTTACATTGGAACCCTGATATCTGTCAGGAATACCTGAATATCCCTTGACATGTATATATTTTTTTAGAAGACATCCCAAAGTTTGATCTAGGCCAATTTTGGTATATTTCATGCCACCATTTCACCGCCAAATGCGATCAAATAAAAAAAATTGTTCACTTTTTCACAAACTTTAGGTTTCTCACAGAAATTATTTACAAACAACTTATGCAATTAAGGCATATATGGTTGTAAATGCTTCTCTGGGATCCCCTTTGTTCAGAAATAGCAGACATATATGACTTTGGCGTTGCTTTCTGACAATTAGAAGGCCGCTAAATGCTGCTGCGTATCACATGTGTATTATGGCTAGCAGTGAAGGGGTTAATTAGGTAGTTTGTAGGGAGCTTGCAGGGTTAATTTTAGCTTTAGTGTAGAGATCAGCCTCCCACCTGACACATCAGACCCCCTGATCCCTCCCAAACAGCTTCCTTCCCTCCCCCACCCCACAATTGTCCCCGCCATCTTAAGTACTGGCAGAAAGTCTGCCAGTACTAAAATAAAATGTTTTTAAAAAAAATGTTTTGCTTATGTGAAGTACAGGAGCTGCGTCTCCTAAACAATTGTATTACAATTCTTTTTCTCTTTGAAATAAAATGTTAAAAAAAAAAAGTATTTTTATTTTTTAGCATATTTACATATGCTGTGGTGTAGCATCCCCCCTTAGCCCCCAACCTCCCTGATCCCCCCCAAAACAGCTCTCTAACCCTCCCCATCTGTCTTATTGGCGGCCATCTTGGGTACTGGCAGCTGTCTGCAAGTACCCAGTTTGCAAAAAAAAGTAGTTTTTTCTGGGGGGGGTTTCTGTAGTGTAGCTTCCCCCCACCCCCCACAGATCAACCCCCACCACCTACCTGATCTTTTTTTTTTTAATTTTTATTCCTTTTTTTAAAAAAATTTTACACCAACTTTTTCTGTAGTGTAGCGGTTCCCATCCACTCCCTCCCCGTGCACGCGCCCGCCCTCCCATGCGCGCCCCCAGACATCCCCGCCCACAATCCCGCCCCCTTCCACTGACTGCTATTATTTCACAGTCAAATTTCTAGGGTTTTTTTTTAACCCCTTAAGGACCAAGGCCATTTTTCAATTTCTTTCCCTTAAGGACCAGGGCTATTTTTACATTTCTGCGGTGTTTGTGTTTAGCTGTAATTTTCCTCTTACTTATTTACTGTACTCACACATATTATATACCGTTTTTCTCGCTACTAAATGGACTTTCTAAAGATACCATTATTTTCATCATATCTTATAATTTATTATTAAAAATATTATAAAATATGAGGAAAAAATGGAAAAAAAACACACTTTTTCTAACTTTGACCCCCAAAATCTGTTACACATCTACAACCACCAAAAAACAAACATGCTAAATAGTTTCTAAATTTTGTCCTGAGTTTAGAAATACCCAATGTTAACATGTTCTTTGCTTTTTTTGCAAGTTATAGGGAAATAAATACAAGAAGCGCTTTGCTATTTCAAAACCACCTTTTTTCAAAATGAGCGCTAGTTACATTGGAACCCTGATATCTGTCAGGAATACCTGAATATCCCTTGACATGTATATATATTTTTTTTTTAGAAGACATCCCAAAGTATTGATCTAGGCCCATTTTGGTATATTTCATGCCACCATTTTACCGCCAAATGCGATCAAATAAAAAAAAAATTGTTCACTTTTTCACAAACTTTAGGTTTCTCACAGAAATTATTTACAATCAACTTATGCAATTATGGCATAAATGGTTGTAAATGCTTCTATGGGATCCCCTTTGTTCAGAAATAGCAGACTTATATGGCTTTGGCGTTGCTTTTTTGGTAATTAGAAGGCTGCTAAATGCCACTGAGCACCACACGTGTTTTATGCCCAGCAGTGAATGGGGTTAATTAGGGAGCATGTAGGGAGCTTGTAGAGTTAATTTTAGCTTAAGTGTAGTGTAGTAGACAACCCAAAGTATTGATCTAGGCCCATTTTGGTATATTTCATGCCACCATTTCACCGCCAAATGCGATCAAATTAAAAAAAAAAAGTTAAATTTTTCACAATTTTAGGTTTCTCACTGAAATCATTTACAAACAGCTTGTGCAATTATGGCACAAATGGTTGTAAATGCTTCTCTGGGATCCCCTTTGTTCAGAAATAGCAGACATATATGGCTTTGGCGTTGCTTTCTGGTAATTAGAAGGCCGCTAAATGCTGCTGCGCATCACACGTGTATTATGGTTAGCAATGAAGGGGTTAATTAGGTAGTTTGTAGGGAGCTTGCAGGGTTAATTTTAGCTTTAGTGTAGAGATCAGCCTCCCACCTGACACATCAGACCCCCTGATCCCTCCCAAACAGCTCCCTTCCCTCCCTTACCCCACAATTGTCCCCGCCATCTTAAGTACTGGCAGAAAGTCTGCCAGTGCTAAAATTAAAGGTTTTTATTTTTTTTTATTTTTTATAGCATATTTACATATGCTGTGGTGTAGCATCCCCCCTTGGCCCCCAACCTCCCTGATCCCCCCCAAAAACAGCTCTCTAACCCTTCCCATCTGCTTTAGTGGCAGCCATCTTGGGTACTGGCAGCTGTCTGCTATTATTTCACATTTAAAAAAGTGGTTTTTTTTTTAAATGTACACTACTGTTACACCAGATATGAGTGGTGGTGGCACTGGGCAAGTGGGCACAGTATACGCTGTGAGCCTGACACCCATGCTGGCAGGCAGGCAACTGCATTTAGATTACACAGGAAAAAAAAAAAAAGCAGACTGATGTTCTAGCCCTAAAAAGGGGTTTTTGGGGTGCTGTCCTTACAGCAGAGATCAGATGAGTCCTTCAGGACTGTAGTGGACACTGAATACACTAGCCTAGCTATCAATTTCCCTATTAAATCAGCAGCAGCTACACTGTCCCTCCTCTCACTAAGAATGCAGCTTCCAAATGAATCTAAAATGGATGCTGTCCAGGAGGTGGGAGGGTCTGGGAGGGAGTGTCTGCCGCTGATTGGCTGTAATGTGTCTGCTGACTGTGAGGTAAAGGGTCAAAGTTTACTCAATGATGACGAATAGGGGGCGGATCGAACATCGCATATGTTCGCCTGCCGTGGCGAACATAGCATGTTGGCGTTCGCCACGGCAGGCGAACATATGCGAACTATTAGCCAGCGAACTATTCGCGACATCACTACTTGTGAACAATAATCCTACATTGTTACTGCTGATAAGAGATAGTAGTAGTAGATGGCGCTGGTCTATTGAGTGATTTTCTCTAGTAAGTGAAGAGAAAAAAGGCTTGATGCATATATTGAAGCCAATTAATATGGGTGCAGTATACTCACTCCATAAGATGAATCTTTACAGCTGAAAGGGAATGTAGCGTCAGATGGCAAGAGTCCACAGGTTCCTGGAGTCAAATACTGAATTTTCAGGTTTATCCAAAAGTGGACTATAAATGAATAGAGACCCAAATGACAAAAGTATCCAGTGTATAATTGAAAAAATGTAGTAACTTACTCCATAAATAAGGAGATTCCACCTCAGCACAGCAAAACAAGATCTTGACAATCTTTCAACAAAGTATAAAAGGTTTTATTTGCTCAACGCGTTTCAACGTATTACACGACTTTATCAAGAGCATACATTAAAACAAGTAAAACAGGTAAGTAAAACCAAGTATTGAGTGTGTTTGCTGTGGCTACAGGGCTGGTTTATATACAGGTGAACAATTAGTTCCAATTTCCTGTTGAGCACAGGAAATTGGACTCACAAAAACTTCATAAAATGTTTAATACTATATATATGCATCAATAGTAAACTATTCCTGAGAATAAAAATGAAGAAAAATATATTTTAAAGAAAATCATTAAAAAACCATCAAAGTTTAAAAATAGAGGCTTAGTTTAGTATTGATACGTTATTTAACCAATCAAAACACTTCTTGAATATTTAGACCAATGAACAGACAGTAGTATAAAGTCCTCAATCAAGTAGTCCGTTGTGTAACAGTTCCTTTTCAGGTCCGATCTGTGGTCATATGCTTCTCTTGTCCAATCAGAGGACGGCTGTAATCCAAGTGTGAAAGCATCAATCCGGAAGAGTCAAAATTCTGTGTACTAATAGAGGGAATGTCCTGAATGACATCAGACATACATCTCAGCCAATAAAACAAGATAAATAATTCTGAAACAAAAGAAGGAAAAAAGTGACCAGTATTTGCTCTTCAGAATGGATCTGAAACATTTGTGACACACTACATTCATATTTCAAAAAGGGAATCCTTATTGCAAATATTGGCCTAGATTTGGAGTTCGGCGGTAGCCGTCAAAACCAGCGTTAGAGGCTCCTAACGCTGGTTTTGGCCGCCCGCTGGTATTTGGAGTCATTGATTAAAGGGTCTAACGCTCACTTTTCAGCCGCGACTTTTCCATACCGCAGATCCCCCTACGCCATTTGCGTATCCTATCTTTTCAATGGGATCTTCCTAACGCCGGTATTTAGAGTCGTTTCTGAAGTGAGCGTTAGAGCTCTAACGACAAAATTCTAGCCGCCTGAAAATAGCAGGAGTTAAGAGCTTTCTGGCTAACGCCGGTTTATAAAGCTCTTAACTACTGTACCCTAAAGTACACTAACACCCATAAACTACCTATGTACCCCTAAACCGAGCTCCCCCCACATCGCCGCCACTCGATTAAAATTTTTAACCCCTAATCTGCCGACCGCCACCTACGTTATACTTATGTACCCCTAATCTGCTGCCCCTAACCCCGCCGACCCCTGTATTACATTTATTAACCCCTAACCTGCCCCCCACAACGTCGCCGCCAGCTACTTAAAATAATTAACCCCTAATCTTCCGACCGCAAAGCGCCGCCACCTACGTTATCCCTATGTACCCCTAATCTGCTACCCCTAACACCGCCGACCCCTATATTATATTTATTAACCCCTAATCTGCCCCCCTCAACGTCGCCGACACCTGCCTACACTTATTAACCCCTAATCTGCCGAGCGGACCTGAGCGCTACTATAATAAAGTTATTAACCCCTAACCCGCCTCACTAACCCTATCATAAATAGTATTAACCCCTAATCTGCCCTCCCTAACATCGCCGACACCTACCTTCAATTATTAACCCCTAATCTGACGACCGGAGCTCACCGCTATTCTAATAAATTGATTAACCCCTAAAGCTAAGTCTAACCCTAACACTAACACCCCCCTAAGTTAAATATAATTTACATCTAACGAAATTAATTAACTCTTATTAAATAACTTATTCCTATTTAAAGCTAAATACTTACCTGTAAAATAAATCCTAATATAGCTACAATATAAATTATAATTATATTATAGCTATTTTAGGATTAATATTTATTTTACAGGCAACTTTTTAATTATTTTAACCAGGTACAATAGCTATTAAATAGTTAAGAACTATTTAATAGTTACCTAGTTAAAATAATAACAAATTTACCTGTAAAATAAATCCTAACCTAAGATATAATTAAACCTAACACTACCCTATCAATAAATTAATTAAATAAACTACCTACAATTACCTACAATTAACCTAACACTACACTATCAATAAATTAATTAAACACAATTCCTACAAATAAATACAATTAAATAAACTAGCTAAAGTAAAAAAATAAAAAAGAACTAAGTTACAAAAAATAATAAAATATTTACAAACATAAGAAAAATATTACAACAATTTTAAACTAATTACACCTACTCTAAGCCCCCTAATAAAATAACAAAGCCCCCCAAAATAAAAAATTCCCTACCCTATTCTAAATTTAAAAAGTTACAAGCTCTTTTACCTTACCAGCCCTGAACAGGGCCCTTTGCGGGGCATGCCCCAAGGATTTCAGCTCTTTTGCCTGTAAAAAAAAACAAAACATACCCCCCCCCAACATTACAACCCACCACCCACATACCCCTAATCTAACCCAAACCCCCCTTAAATAAACCTAACACTAAGCCCCTGAAGATCTTCCTACCTTGTCTTCACCATACCAGGTTCACCGATCCGTCCTGGCTCCAACATCTTCATCCAACCCAAGCGGGGGTTGGCGATCCATCATCCGGTGCTGAAGAGGTCCAGAAGAGGCTCCAAAGTCTTCCTCCTATCCGGCAAGAAGAGGACATCCGGACCGGCAAACATCTTCTCCAAGCGGCATCTTCAATCTTCTTCCATCCGGTGCGGAGCGGGTCCATCTTGAAGCAGGCGACGCGGATCCATCCTCTTCTTCCGTTGTCTCCCGACGAATGACGGTTCCTTTAAGGGACGTCATCCAAGATGGCGTCCCTCGAATTCCGATTGGCTGATAGGATTCTATCAGCCAATCGGAATTAAGGTAGGAATTTTCTGATTGGCTGATGGAATCAGCCAATCAGAATCAAGTTCAATCCGATTGGCTGATCCAATCAGCCAATCAGATTGAGCTCGCATTCTATTGGCTGTTCCGATCAGCCAATAGAATGCGAGCTCAATCTGATTGGCTGATTGGATCAGCCAATCGGATTGAACTTGATTCTGATTGGCTGATTCCATCAGCCAATCAGAAAATTCATACCTTAATTCCGATTGGCTGATAGAATCCTATCAGCCAATCGGAATTCGAGGGATGCCATCTTGGATGACGTCCCTTAAAGGAACCGTCATTCGTCGGGAGACAACGGAAGAAGAGGATGGATCCGCGTCGCCTGCTTCAAGATGGACCCGCTCCGCACCGGATGGAAGAAGATTGAAGATGCCGCTTGGAGAAGATGTTTGCCGGTCCGGATGTCCTCTTCTTGCCAGATAGGAGGAAGACTTTGGAGCCTCTTCTGGACCTCTTCAGCACCGGATGATGGATCGCCAACCCCCGCTTGGGTTGGATGAAGATGTTGGAGCCAGGACGGATCGGTGAACCTGGTATGGTGAAGACAAGGTAGGAAGATCTTCAGGGGCTTAGTGTTAGGTTTATTTAAGGGGGGTTTGGGTTAGATTAGGGGTATGTGGGTGGTGGGTTGTAATGTTGGGGGGGGTATGTTATGTTTTTTTTTACAGGCAAAAGAGCTGAAATCCTTGGGGCATGCCCCGCAAAGGGCCCTGTTCAGGGCTGGTAAGGTAAAAGAGCTTGTAACTTTTTAAATTTAGAATAGGGTAGGGAATTTTTTATTTTGGGGGGCTTTGTTATTTTATTAGGGGGCTTAGAGTAGGTGTAATTAGTTTAAAATTGTTGTAATATTTTTCTTATGTTTGTAAATATTTTATTATTTTTTGTAACTTAGTTCTTTTTTATTTTTTGTACTTTAGCTAGTTTATTTAATTGTATTTATTTGTAGGAATTGTGTTTAATTAATTTATTGATAGTGTAGTGTTAGGTTAATTGTAGGTAATTGTAGGTAGTTTATTTAATTAATTTATTGATAGGGTAGTGTTAGGTTTAATTATATCTTAGGTTAGGATTTATTTTACAGGTAAATTTGTTATTATTTTAACTAGGTAACTATTAAATAGTTCTTAACTATTTAATAGCTATTGTACCTGGTTAAAATAATTAAAAAGTTGCCTGTAAAATAAATATTAATCCTAAAATAGCTATAATATAATTATAATTTATATTGTAGCTATATTAGGATTTATTTTACAGGTAAGTATTTAGCTTTAAATAGGAATCGTTTATTTAATAAGAGTTAATTAATTTCGTTAGATGTAAATTATATTTAACTTAGGGGGGTGTTAGTATTAGGGTTAGACTTAGCTTTAGGGGTTAATACATTTATTATAGTAGCGGTGAGGTCCGCTTGGCAGATTAGGGGTTAATAATTGAAGGTAGGTGTCGGCGATGTTAGGGAGGGCAGATTAGGGGTTAATACTATTTATGATAGGGTTAGTGAGGCGGATTAGGGGTTAATAACTTTATTATAGTAGCACTCAGGTCCGCTCGGCAGATTAGGAGTTAATAAGTGTAGGCAGGTGTCGGTGACGTTGAGGGGGGCAGATTAGGGGTTAATAAATATAATATAGGGGTCGGCGATGTTAGGGCAGCAGATTAGGGGTACATAGGGATAACGTAGGTTGCGGCGGTTTACGGAGCGGCAGATTAGGGGTTAAAAAAAATATGCAGGTGTCAGCGATAGCGAGGGCGGCAGATTAGGGGTTAATAAGTGTAAGGTTAGGGGTGTTTAGACTCGGGGTACATGTTAGAGTGTTAGGTGCAGACGTAGGAAGTGTTTCCCCATAGGAAACAATGGGGCTGCGTTAGGAGCTGAACGCTGCTTTTTTGCAGGTGTTAGGTTTTTTTTCAGCTCAAACAGCCCCATTGTTTCCTATGGGAGAATCATGCACGAGCACGTTTTTGAGGCCGGCCGCGTCCGTAAGCAACTCTGGTATCGAGAGTTGCATTTGCGGTAAAAATGCTCTACGCTCCTTTTTTGGAGCCTAACGCAGCATTTGTTTAAACTCTCGATACCAGAGTTAAATTTATGGTGCGGCCAGAAAAAAGCCCGCGGAGCGTTAACAGCCCTTTTACCGCCGAACTCCAAATCTAGGCCATTATGTTTAAGGAAATTTCATGGTGAGAGCCCACAGATCTAGTAACATGATTATAAATAAATATTTTGTTTAAGGAAATTTCATGGTAAGAGCCCACAAATCTAGTAACATGATTATAAATAAATATTTTGTTTAAGGAAATTTCATGGTGAGAGCCCACAGATCTAGTAACATGATTATAAATAAATATTTTGTTTAAGGAAATTTCATGATGAGAGCCCACAAATCTAGTAACATGGTTGTGAATAAATATTTTGTTTATGGAAATTTCATGGTGAGAGCCCACAGATCTAGTAACATGATTATAAATAAATATTTTGTTTAAGGAAATTTTAAATATTGTCTCTAACATAAGAAATAATAAAAATAAATAGATATGTGCAACATTTGAATAGTGAAAATTTAATTGTGCTTATTTACTATAGAAAGTCCCTAAACTAATACATTATTATTAAGAATGAAATGAATAAAAAGAAATAAAAATGAATGAATAAATAAAAAGAAATAAAAATGTGATATCTTGAAAGTGAATGCGATGTCTTAAATATTAATTTAATCCTAAAGTATAACATAAGTGTGAATGGTATGTGTGAAGTGTTGATGAGATACCTAAATATACCTAATAGTTTATGAGTGTAGCATTAATTTAATAATGTGTCAAGAATAGTGTATTACATTAATAGTAATATATTTGATATGTTAGATAAAGGCTGCTATCCTAATGTCCTTGTTTAGACCCCATTGGTTGTAGGTTCTCATAGTGTGAATCCACCAAAGTTCCCTTCTGTCTAGTTCTTTTTCCAGCTCCCCCCCCCCCCTCCAGTGGGTAGACACTCTTTCTATACCCAACCAGAGGAAATGATTTTTGTTGAAATCTTGAAAGGAATTACAATGTAGGGGTACACCGTGATCTTCGTGCTTTTTCTCTATTTTATTGAGATGTTTTAGTATACGTGTTTTTAAAAACCTGGTTGTTTGGCCTAAGTATTGGATCTTACAATTGCACTGTAGAAGGTAAATGACGTTAGTGGTTTTGCATGTTATGAAATGTTTAATAATAAATGTCTGTCCTGTAGTGGATGAAGTAAATGACTTGTGTACCCTTTTTGTGTAGTTAAAACCCTTACACCGACCACAGGTATAGAAGGCTTGTAGTTTCGAGATGGACAAAGGAATTTTTGGGGTCATCCCTTTAATTAATGAAGGTGCTAATTTATGTTTGAAATTGTGGCCTTTTCGGAATGTAATTTGTGATTTGGAGGGAATAATTTTATCTAATACTTCATCACTCCTTAACACGTGCCAGTGTTTGTTTATGATGTTTTTAATTTGATTATGTCCTGAATTAAATGTTGTTATAAACCTAGGGAAGGAGCTTTCTTGTGATTGTATACGTTTATGTCCTTTAAGTATCTCCCTTCGATCTAGATTTTTGGCATATAAAATAGAGAAAAAGCACGAAGATCACGGTGTACCCCTACATTGTAATTCCTGTCAAGATTTCAACAAAAATCATTTCCTCTGGTTGAGTATAGAAAGAGTGTCTACCCACTGGAGGGGGGGGGGGAAGCTGGAAAAAGAACTAGACAGAAGGGAACTTTGGTGGATTCACACTATGAGAACCTACAACCAATGGGGTCTAAACAAGGACATTAGGATAGCAGCCTTTATCTAACATATCAAATATATTACTATTAATTTAATAAACTATTCTTGACACATTATTAAATTAATGCTACACTCATAAACTATTAGGTACATTTAGGTATCTCATCAACACTTCACACATACCATTCACACTTATGTTATACTTTAGGATTAAATTAATTTTTAAGACATCACATTCACTTTCAAGATATCACATTTTTATTTCTTTTTATTCATTCATTTTTATTTCTTTTTATTCATTTCATTATTAATAATAATGTATTAGTTTAAGGACTTTCTATAGTAAATAAGCACAATTAAATTTTCACTATTCAAATGTTGCACATATCTATTTATTTTTATTATTTCTTATGTTAGAGACAATATTTAAAATTTCCTTAAACAAAATATTTATTTATAATCATGTTACTAGATCTGTGGGCTCTCACCATGAAATTTCCTTAAACAAAATATTTATTCACAACCATGTTACTAGATTTGTGGGCTCTCATCATGAAATTTCCTTAAACAAAATATTTATTTATAATCATGTTACTAGATCTGTGGGCTCTCACCATGAAATTTCCTTAAACAAAATATTTATTTATAATCATGTTACTAGATTTGTGGGCTCTTACCATGAAATTTCCTTAAACAAAATATTTATTTATAATCATGTTACTAGATCTGTGGGCTCTCACCATGAAATTTCCTTAAACATAATATTTGCAATAAGGATTCCCTTTTTGAAATATGAATGTAGTGTGTCACAAATATTTCAGATCCATTCTGAAGAGCAAATACTGGTCACTTTTTTCCTGCTTTTGTTTCAGAATTATTTATCTTGTTTTATTGGCTGAGATGTATGTCTGATGTCATTCAGGACACTCCCTCTATTAGTACACAGAATTTTGACTTCCGGATTGATGCTTTCACCCTTGGATTACAGCCGTCCTCTGATTGGACAAGAGAAGCATATGACCACAGATCGGACCTGAAAAGGAACTGTTACACAATGGACTACTTGATTGAGGACTTTATACTACTGTCTGTTCATTGGTCTAAATATTCAAGAAGTGTTTTGATTGGTTAAATAACGTATCAATACTAAACTAAGCCTCTATTTTTAAACTTTGATGGTTTTTTAATGATTTTCTTTAAAATTTATTTTTCTTCATTTTTATTCTCAGGAATAGTTTACTATTGATGCATATATATAGTATTAAACATTTTATGAAGTTTTTGTGAGTCCAATTTCCTGTGCTCAACAGGAAATTGGAACTAATTGTTCACCTGTATATAAACCAGCCCTGTAGCCACAGCAAACACACTCAATACTTGGTTTTGCTTACCTGTTTTACTTGTTTTAATGTATGCTCTTGATAAAGACGTGTAATACGTTGAAACGCGTTGAGCAAATAAAACCTTTTATCCTTTGTTGAAAGATTGTCAAGATCTTGTTTTGCTGTGCTGAGCTGGAATCTCCTTATTTATGGAGTAAGTTACTACATTTTTTCAATTATACACTGGATACTTTTGTCATTTGGGTCTCTATTCATTTATAGTCCACTTTTGGATAAACCTGAAAATTCAGTATTTGACTCCAGGAACCTGTGGACTCTTGCCATCTGACGCTACGTTCCCTTTCAGCTGTAAAGATTCATCTTATGGAGTGAGTATACTGCACCCATATTAATTGGCTTCAATATATGCATCAAGCCTTTTTTCTCTTCACTTACTAGAGAAAATCACTCAATAGACCAGCGCCATCTACTACTACTATCTATCTATACACAATCACCAGGGAGAGACTGCAAGAAGGCTGCTGTCTGACCTAATGGAGAGTATCAGTTCTTAGTTCATTTGCACAGAATATTGTGTGGTTTTTTTTCCATCTTGCACCTCTGTATATTGTTTTCCTTTTTGCTGATAAGAGATGCCTTTGATGATATGTATTGTGCCCTTGTCTGTTCATTTAATCTGACCTATACTTTTATGTGCTGACCTGTTCTACCTATGTGCTTAACCTATTTACCTATGTTTTTTTTCAAACATACATTTTTTTGCTCTTTATGTTTTTTGGTTTATGTGCTTATTCTTTCAAACATCCCATTCTCTTTCTCTCTTTCTCTCTCTTTCTCTCTCTTTCTCTCTCTTTCTCTCTCTTTCTCTCTCTTTCTCTCTCTTTCTCTCTCTTTCTCTCTCTCTCTTTCTCTCTCTTTCTCTCTCTTTCTCTCTCTTTCTCTCTCTTTCTCTCTCTCTCCTATTTTACATAACTAGTGAACCCCCATTTGAATAACCCACGAGCCACCACTTGGTAAGATATACAAATTAGGTTCACAAAAACACACCTTTTTACTTCAAGTCTGCTTTTCAGCAGATTCCCTTTACACCAAAGCATCGCTGTTCACATAGCTTATAAGCTTAGCTAGGGTTAGTGCAGTGATTCATAACCATCCCAGGACAGACTGTTTTGTGGTTTTTGCCACTCATCCGCTGGGAGAAGGTTTGAATCACTGCTGGGTGAAGTTGATTTCGAGGGAAAATATAACAACATTTAAATATCTTACCCAGAATCCTTTGCTACATTGGAAACAATGTAATTCAGAGGTTTTCGTTCACGTTATAGAAAGAAAAACGCTGTCGCCCTAGCGTAAGGGAATGTTTACACCATGGAATCTGCACAAGAACGCCAGCTTCCCTTGGAAAGAAACTTCCGTATTTAGACAGAGACAAGGATTCTTTCTTCTTACGTGTATATTTTCACTAACAAGTTCTTGTGAGAGAACGTAAGACACATATATATGTACATAGCCTTATAAAAAGTAGCAAAAATTTATTGGATATACATTAAAACATATATAACTCACATGAAGTCGAGGAGAGACAATATGAGATACGTCATCTCACGTGTTTCACGCCCACAGACGCTTTCTCAAAGATATTCTGGGAGTGTCCACATATAGGTATAAATGACTAAGCAATGGACACACCTCCCTAGGATTGTGACGTATCAAAGGAGTCTCCGTGATCATCCCTGCAAATGCTAAATACCCTTTCTCATTCACTACAGCAGACAGTTATTTCTGCAAAGTAGTTAAAGGGACACTGTACCCAAAAATTTTCTTTCGTGATTCACATTGAGCATGACATTTTAAGCAACTTTCTAATTTACTCCTATTATCAAATTTTCTTCATTCTCTTGGTATCTTTATTTGAAATGCAAGAATGTAAGTTTAGATGCCAGCCCATTTTTGGTGAACAACCTGGGTTGTCCTTGCCGATTGGTGAATAAATTCATCCACCAATAAAAAAGTGCTGTCCAGAGTACTGAAACCAAAAAAAAGCTTAGATGCCTTCTGTTTCAAATAATAATAGCAAGAGAACGAAGAAAAATTGATAATAGGAGAAAATTAGAAAGTTGCTTAAAATTGCATGCTCTTTCTGAATTACAAAAGAATAAATTTAGGTACAGTGTCCCTTTAACTCTTTGGGGGCGACTTTATATACTCATTTCAATATATATGATGCCATGTATTATTTGCTAAAAATACAATATATTTTTTTTAATTTCATAGGTCCAATTTTGTCAAACTGAACATATTGGCCATGTAGAAAAAAAAAAAAAAAAAAAATATATATATATATATATATATATATATATATATATATATATATATATATATATATATATATATATATATATATATATATATATATATATATATATATATAAAAATAAAGAAAGCAATAGGTCCAGCACAAATCAACAGTTCAGGAATAGTTACCAGAGTGCACGGTAGCCAGAGGGTCCTGCTCGCCTCCCATATATGCATCATGCATGATTAAGGGTCTGCGTTACCCGAAACGTCGCTGTCTGTTCATTATGTCACCTTAATAAAGGTTATTTCACTTTTAAAAAAACAGTGCTGGAGCCACCTACTTTTTTCCTTTTGGATTTATATATAGGTGCCTGCTAGTTCTTGAAGACCTTATAGGATATACACACCGGATCCTGATCAACAATGATTTTCATTTGGATGTTTTTGGCAGTGCATAGAGTGGATGGTTTTGTTGGTGAGTGGTGATCTCTTAGTGTATAAATATATATATATATATATATATATATATATATATATATATATATATACATATATATATATATATATATATATATATATATATAAACACATAAGACTGATGATGGTTGATAGAATAACTTCAAATTTAGCTGTATGGAGGCTGATTTAACAATGGCAAAGCTAGAATCCCAGAAGTATAAGTTGAATACATTGACCATGTGTATATATATATATATATATATATATATATATATATATATATATATATATATATATATATATGTGTCCATAAATAGCAAGCACTCTCTGGCTTTTTTAAAAAAAAGTGCTTTAATGGCACACAAAAAAATCTGTGATGTTTCTGTGATTTTACCCCTTCAAGTGAAAATGTGATCAATACACAGTGTATTTATCAGGTGCTAAGTACCTACCCTCTCATCAGAGAAGAACCACCCTTAACTTCATCATACAAAATAAATTCAGAAAAAGAAATCCAACTAAAACTTTTCAAAAAACTATTGAATTGACACTCAAGAAAGCATTACAAGATGGATATATAACAGACACCATTTATAATTTTTTGCACATAGAGAACCCCATATATCCAATCTTATATACTTCGCCAAAAATACACAAATCATTGGAAAGACCTCCTTGACATCCTATTATGTTGGCTAGAGATTCAATTCTATCATCTCTAGCTAAATACATTGACTTTTTTCTACAACCCTGTGTCACAAGGATGTCATCTTTTCTCAGAGACTCATGTCAACTGATTGAGGAATTATTAGAGGGGCAATATACACTCCATCCAAATAGATTACTGGTGGCAGCAGATGTAAATAGCTTATACACTGTCATATTCCATGATTTGGGTATACAAGCAATACAGAAGTCCCTTCTTGAGACCCCTTATATTGGTCCTCCTATTGATTTCCTGTTGGAGATAGTAGCTTACTGCCTACAGATTAATTATTTCAAGTTTGTATCAAAATACTATCTACAAGTGTCTGGGATAGCACTGTGGTCTAATGTGCCCCCATCCAATGCCAACATCTTCATGGAAGAATATGAAATGGACATTATGAAGATTCTAAAAAGACCACAGGTATCTATGTATAGAATATACATAGATGACCTGTTCTTCATATGGAATGGAACAGCCGAAGAATTGGAATCATGGTTTGAAAAAATGAACGAACTCTCACATCCAGTTAAATTTAAATTTAAATACAATGAAGAAAAGATTGAGTTCTTGATTTAAGGATCTATAAGGACAATGGAAGATTGACTACCACCTTATTCTCCAAACCTACGGATAAAAACTCCATCCTCCATGCCAAAAGTGCACATCCAAAAAGCTTGATCAAATTAATTCCTAAAGCACAATTATTAAGAACTATAAGAAATAACACTAATCCTGTCAAGAAACAAGCACAGATATGTGAAATGGCTGAACGGTTCAATGAAAGAGGATACTCTACAAATTAAATAAAAGGACTATGTAATGAGACACAAGTGCTGACACAATTGGACGTACTGAACACGATACACAGCAGCACTTCTTAGGTTAAAAGGACCTTTATTTCAACATATGGTCACCAGTAAACAAACATTGCAACATTTCGGATATTCAATCCTTAATCATGCCTGATCAGTAACAGGAAATGCTAAAATGTATACACCTGCAATGAAGGTAGCAACCAATCCCGTGTACACCACTTCCTTGCTCCCTCTATATTAAAAATACCATAGATACAAAATTAAAAATGTACACATCATTGTTAACAAATAATTCATTGTACTCCAATATTATTCAAACCCTAAAACTGGTACACTTACAAACTAAGCTTAAAAACTGATCATATGCATATATAGGACATAAACAGAGATGCAATACAGTTATGCCCACATTTCAAAAAATGAGAAGAGGCAGTGGCTTCCTTGTTTTTGCACCATATATTAATTTTATGTTCGTTAATTCTGTCCCTGGTCTTACGGGTGGTCTCTCCAATATAGATCACCCAACATGGGCATTTAATAAGATATGCTGCATATGTAGTGTTCAGATATGAGTGGTGGTGGCACTAGTTGGCAAGTGGGCCTGGCACACACGCTGGCAGGCAGGCAACTGCAAATTTACACTACTGTTACAACAGATATGAGTGGTGGCACTAGTTGGCAAGTGGGCCTGGCACACACGTTGGCAGGCAGGCAACTGCAATTAGATTACACTAGCAGACTGATGTTTCACAGTCAAAAAAGTTTTTTTTTTTTAAATTTACACTACTGTTACAACAGATATAAGTGGTGGCACTGCAGGCAGGCAACTGAAATTAGATTACACTAGCAGACTGATGTTTCACAGTCAAAATTACACAGGCAAAAAAAAAAAGACTGATGTTCTAGCCTTAAAAATGGCTTTTTGGGGGGCTGTCTTTACAGCAGAGATCAGATGAGTCCTTCAGGACTGTAGTGGACAATGAATACACTAGCCTAGCTATCAATTTCGCTATGAAATCAGCAGAAGCTACACTGTCCCTCCTCTCACTAACAATGCAGCTTCCGAATGAATCTAAAATGGCTGCTGTCCAGGAGCTGGGAGGGTCTGGGAGGGAGTGTCTGCTGCTGATTGGCTGAAATGTGTCTGCAGAATGTGAGATACAGGGTCAACGTTTACTCAATGATGACGAATAGGGGGCGGATCGAACATCGCATATGTTCGCCCGCCGCTGCGAACGTGAACAAGCTATGTTCGCCGGGAACTATTCGCCGGTGAACAATTTGTGACATCACTAATAGCCACACCCTGCTCAATTGGATTTTCTCCATTTCTCCTGATCGGATCCAGGAACAGGTGTTCTCCCTAACTGTTTCAGTGACCACTGCTTAGTGTACTGCATGCGCAAAATAAAGTCTACTAAATCCCCTCCCAAGATTAAAATCACCAGGTCTTTCAAAAAATGTAATCTTGATTCATTTCTATCAAGAACCTCCCCTGGCACAGATTAAACCTAATCCCAGATATAGACTATGCAGTTGAATTCTTTCAGTCTGAATTTCTACAAGTTTGGAATATGCATGCCCTGCTGCATAAGATGAGTTTTACAGGAGCACAATTGAATTGGATCACAGCTGACCTCATTCAAATGTACCAGTTTCGGGATTCATTGTGGTCAAATTTCAAGCGTACTGGCTCTATGAATGATCACTGTGTATATAGACAATGGCAAAATATATACACTAAACAAACCAAATTGGCCAAGGCCCAATATTTCTGTGAAAATCTGAACTATAATATATCTAACTCTAGAAAGTTTTGGAAAATCATAAATAACTTACAAACTCCCCCAATCCACTCCCAACCCTCCACTGTCAAATTGAACAACCAAATCCTGCAACTTCCCTTAGAAGTGGTAAATGCCTTTAACAATTATTTTGACGGTTGTTCTACCACCCTGATTGCCAATCATAAATGACACACATCCTGAAATTACAAATGTGGATCAGTCCCAATATAGAGAAGTTCAATTTTAGACCTGTACCTATCAATGTCATTAAGAAACACCTTAATTTAAAAATGAAAAAACAGTCTGGACCTGATCAAATCCCAGCAATGCTGTTGAAGCTTAGTGTGTCGGCAATTGCTAAACTTGTCACTACCCTAATTAACGAATCCTTGGTGTCTGGATACATACCCAAACTTTGGAAGACTGCATGAATAGTGCCTATCCATAAAAGTGGTGACATTACTTTGGTTTCTAACTATTGCCCAATATCACTGCTCCCAGGATTGTCAGAAATCTTAGAAAAATGCATCCATATGCAACTATGTGAATATTACCAACAATCTAACTATCTGACCCCTGATCAATCAGGTTTTTGCCAGTATCACTCCACTACAACTGCCCTTTTAAAAGTTTGTAATGACATTCAATCTGGCATGGAACAAGGAGACCTAACTGGAGCTATGTTCCTTGATTTTGCGAAAGCCTTTGACACAATAGACCACGACATTCTATTGCACAAACTAAAAAACTCAGTTATTGGTGATCATCCACTAACCTTGTTTCGATCATATGTATAGGATCGATCACAATATGTCTCCATTTCTGACAGCGACTTCTTCCCTCTCCCAGTCACATGTGGTGTTCCCCAAGGTTCTATTCTCGGCCCCCTACTTTTAACATTATTTATAAATTATCTACCTAATGTCTGCAAAGCCTCAACTGTACACATGTATGCAGATGACCCAGAGCTTAGGTTTTTTAGATAGTATTTTATTTGGGGGGTTAGTTGTATGGGTGGTGGGTTTTACTGTTGGGGGGGTTGTTTGTATTTTCTTTTACATGTAAAAGAGCTGATTACTTTGGGGCAATGCCCCACAAAAGGCCCTTTTAAGGGCTATTGATAGTTTAGTTTAGGCTAGGCTTTTTTTATTTTGGGGGGGCTTTTTTATTTTGATAGGGCTATTAGATTAGGTGTAATTAGTTTATTATTTTCTGTAATTTAGTGTTTTTTTGTACTTTAGCTAATTTAATTTAATTTGTTTTATTTAATTGTTGTTAAATTAGTTAATTTATTTAATTATAGTGTAGTGTTAGGTGTTATTGTAACTTAGGTTAGGTTTTATTTTACAGGTACTTTTGTATTTATTTTAGCTAGGTAGTTATTAAATAGTTAATAACTATTTAATAACTATTCTACCTAGTTAAAATAAATACAAACTTGCCTGTAAAATAAAAATAAACCCTAAGCTAGCTACAATGTAACTATTAGTAATTTTGTAGCTAGCTTAGGGTTTATTTTATAGGTAAGTATTTAATTTTAAATATGAATTATTTAGGTAATAATATTAATTTTTATTTAGATTTATTTAAATTATATTTAAGTTGGGGGGTGTTAGGGTTAGGTTTAGACTTAGGTTTAGGGGTTAATACATTTAGTATAGTGGCGGCGACGTTGGGGGTGGCAGATTTTAGGGGTTAATAAATGCTGCTTTTTTACCTTAACGCACAACTCGTAATCTAGCCAAAACTCTTTCTAAATACTGACAAAACTGTCACAATTATTTTTGGAACGGTTCCTAAATTACAGAAATTTCAAAATTCCCATCTATGCATTAAAACAAAATCATATAGCACATTGACCACAGTCCACTCTTTAAAATACTTGGCCATTTTGTTAGACCCCAATCTGTCTTTTGGCCTCCACATAGAAATATTTGCATCTAAATTTTATCCAAAACTAGGTGCCCTGTACAGAAACAAATCCTGCCTAAGCCCTACAGTAAAGGAAAAGATTGTACAGCAAATGCTGATGCCAATCATTGATTATGGGGATGTAGTATATGTACCCGCACCACAAACTCACCTTAATAAACTTAATACATTTTATAACTCGTTCTGCCGCTTTGTGCTATAATGTAATTAAAGGACCCACCATTGTGACATGCTAAAAGAACTAAACTGGCTGTCGTTGGAATCCAGACGCACCCTCCATCTTTCCAGCCTTGTGTTAAAGAGCTTTTCTGGGAAGCTCCCACCATACCTGAGCAGAGCTCCCTGGCTGCTCCCACCTCCTATAACCTCCGATCCAATACCTGCACTTTATTTAGTCTGCCTCAATATAAAAAGAAAGCAGCTTGATTATAGAATGACCTCCCGCACACTTTAAAATCTTCCCCTAGCCTAAAATCCTTTAAGAGATCCCTCTCTACATATCTCAAAACAGAATGCACCTGTTATGGTTGATTATATATTTCCTACCTGTTCTATGTTAAATTTTGTAATATTGTTTATTAATATTCGTCTAGATTACGAGTCTTGCATTAGCCTTAAAAAGCAGCGTTGAGAGGTACCAACGCTGCTTTTTAATGCCCGCTGGTATTATGAGTCTGACAGGTACAGGTGTACCGCTTACTTTTCTTCCATGACTCGACGCTACCGCAAATCCGCTTACGTCAATTGCTTATCTTATCTTTTCTATGGGTGTTAACAAGTACACTAACACTTATAAACTATCTATTAACCCCTAAACCGAGGCCCCCCACATCACAAACACTAAAATAAAAAATTTTAGCCCTTGATCTGCCACCTACATTATACCTATGAACCCCTAATCTGCTGCCCCTAACATCGCCGACACCTACATTATATTTATTAACCTCTAATCTTCCGACCCCATCGTCGCCGCTACTATAATAAATTTATTAACCCCTAAACCTAAGTCTAACCCTAACCCTAACCCCCCCTAACTTAAATATAATTAAATTAAAGGAATTTAATTTAAGATAATTAAATAAATTCATCCTATTTAAAACTAAATACTTACCGATAAAATAGACCCTAAGCTAGCTACAATAAAACTAATAGTTACATTTGTAGATATCTTATGATTTTTATTTATTTTACAGGCAACTTTGAATTTATTTTAACTAGGTACAATAGTTATTAAATAGTTATTAACTATTTAAATAACTGTCTAGCTAAAATAATTACAAAATGACCTGTAAAATAAATCCTACTCTAAGTTACAATTTCACCTAATACTACACTATCATTAAACTAATTACCTAAACTACCTACAATTAATTACAATTAAATTCAATAAACTAAATTACGAAAATAAAAAACACTAAATTACAGAAAATAAAAAAAGAATTACAAGAATTTTAAACTAATTACACCTAATCTAATCCCCCTAATAAAATAAAAAGCCCCCCAAAATAATAAAATTTCCCTACCCTATACTAAATTACAAATAGCCCTTAAAAGGGCCTTTTGCGGGGCATTGCCCCAAAGTAATCAGTTCTTTTACCTGTAAAAGAAAAATATAATACCCCCCAACATTAAAACCCACCACCCACACACCCCTACTCTAAAACCCACGCAATCCCCCTTAATAAAACCTAACACTACCCCCTTGAAGATCACCCTACCTTGAGCTGTCTTCACCCAGCCAGGCACAAGTGGTCATCTGATCCGGCCAGAAGTCTTCATCCGATGGGGCAGAAGAGGACATCCAGACTGGCATGACGTCATCAAAGATGGCATCCCTCGAATTCCGATTGGCTGATAGGATTCTATCAGCCAATCGGAATTAAGGTAGGAAAAATCTGATTGGTTGATTTAATCAGCCAATCGGATTGAAGTTCAATCCGATTGGCTGATTGGATCAGGCAATAGGATTGACCTTGCATTCTATTGGCTGATCCAATCAGCCAATTGGATTGAACTTCAATCCGATTGGCTGATTAACTCAACCAATTGGATTTTTCCTACCTTAATTCTAATTGGCTGATAGAATCCTATCAGCCAATCGGAATTCGAGGGATGCCATCTTGGATGACGTCATTTAAAGGAAATTATGATTTTGAGGCAGTATTCAAATGATATATGTTGTGAACAGTTGGTAAATATGTGATTTTTTTCTTCCTATATCTACTATTTATAGTAAGACCTTTTTTACATACATAAATGTGTATGCTGAATGGGATTGTCATTGTATATACATGCAAAATTGTGTTGCACTCACAGCGCTTAAAGGACCTATTGCTCCTATCTAAGGTGGGCCCCCACTACCCACAGGGGAAATACTATTGCAAGAGAGGTTTAGAGAGGAGCGCCAGTTAAGTCAAGGTCTGGTGTGTGTGTGTGAAAAGTATATTCACACTAGAACGAATAAAACCCTTTTAGTGAGGGCTTAATTCCTATGATTGGATTTAGAAGCTTATGTGATAGTAAGACAACTAGGGAAAGGATATAAAATATATGATACAATTTATTACAAACACAATTTAAATCTATAAACATGGATCCATGGTACATAAAAGTATAATAAGACAATTAAAATATATTGGGTAAAATTCAAGGGGATTGGTCCCTCCAAAGGCAGAATATCGACTTCCGGTGGGAGGAGCGTGAGGAGGACGTGCACGCTCGAGCTCTGTGAGAGGGAGCCAACTCACTACCATACCCCGCCAAACTTGCTCCTATTGCTGGGGGTGAGAGCCCTGCCTGGGGAGACAAAATTACATCAGGAGCGGAAGTCTAATAACACCAAAGTTTAGGCAGGTTGGTCCCGGCTGGAGACACGCATCACAGCGCTCCGAAGACGGACCCAGACTCCCGACTCTGACCGAGCTGTACGCCACGGTGTGCGGGACATTCGCCCTGTGCGGGTAAAGCTTGCGGCTATCTCCAAAAACCAGCCGGAAACGTCAGCTGTTTCAAGCACCGGGTGCAGATGGGAGGTGTCCCGACTGCAGCCGGACAGACGGAGGAGCAGTGAAGGAGCTGTGGAGCGGTGGCCTGGAACGCCGCATAAAGAGTATCACAGGAGCGCAAGTATCATTTCTACCTTTTTTTTTGTGGTCAGAGTTCGGAGGGTTTGTGCAAAAGGGGTCATTGATGTATCTGTGTTGTTGGCCCAGTAAAAGAGCCAGAGTGAGAGTCTGGGGAAGTATACAGATCCCGACCTGAGGAACAGACTTTAAAGGGAGCGCTGTGATAGCGGGAGAGAGTGTGGTGACTCAGAAAAATCTCCTCATTTAAAGTTAAGCCTGTCACGGAGGGCAGGGGAGAGTAACACAATAGTAAAGTCTCTTGAAATATGTTGGACTATGAGAATCTATCTAATATACGAGCCATAAGTCAACAGACTCTTTAAAAGTGGAAAGCTTGCGCATAACAGTCATATAATATCTGAAAGAGAGCCCTATGTTGTGTGAGAAGAGGCTGTAAAGTTGGAAACTTTATGTTGTGTCTGGTTCCTGTCGCATTCTGTCATTTTATGTACACACGTGTTTGCA
Source organism: Bombina bombina (assembly GCF_027579735.1). Classification (NCBI taxonomy): domain Eukaryota; kingdom Metazoa; phylum Chordata; class Amphibia; order Anura; family Bombinatoridae; genus Bombina; species Bombina bombina. The sequence goes on from NC_069499.1 coordinate 403,556,698, forward strand.
GGGAACGCTAAGGCCAGAGCAGATTAGTGGAACTGTTCGTGTAGAATCTGCAGTTGGACTGATATATAGTCAAAAAATTAAAGATACAGAAAGCTCAAGATCTGGAGATAAAAGGAGGACTAAGAATAAAGTCTCCCAACCACATATATGGACTAAGAGAGCAGAAAATAGTTAAAGCTAACATTGTGACAATTGCTAACGGAGACATTTATTGCGCTGCTTATTGCTATTAACTTTTATGTATGCTGGCAAGGAAAGTGTCTAATTACAGTATCTTGAGACATTTTCTAGGTGGTGATAAAATCTGTCCAGGGTGTTAGAACCCTGTGGTCACTGTTTTGCTGGTTGTAAATAGAATTACATTGTTGTACTGTATAAGCTAAAGTAAATTCAGTGTTAAAGAAAAAAGATACCGAGGGTTCAGGGATTTGGTCAGCACAGTCAGGGAACAGGGCATCAAGGTCTATAATAATCACCTTCTAGGCCGAAGTTACCACCCATACAGAGAAAGAAAGATAGATAGTGCTGGATTACTGGGGCAGAATATTGGCCTTACTATTTTTGTTATAAGCTGCAGGGGAACGTGAATAGCTTGCACAGAGTCGTAGGGAGAGAGGAGACATAGCGAGACAGTTTGATATGGTCAGCTTATTTAGGCACTTTTTATACTTCACATAATAAAACACACAGGCATTAGAAGCCTCACTTAGACTCCGCAGCGGGAGTTCTGGTATTTTTTGTTGGAAAAGGGAAAAGAGCAAACGGGGGATAGAGGGGGAGGGGGAGAAGGGAGAAGGGGGAATAAGGGGACAAATCACATTAGTAAAGTATATTACACTGGCAACCAATGTTGCAATAACATTTTAGGCACCAATAGGTAAGATTAGTATTAAAGTGTATCCCCCCCGTTAGGTACTGGCTAGTAATAGCCCCGGCATCCAGCAGGCTGAATTAGTGGAAACTGTGTCCAAATAAAAATTTAAATTTGCAGGGTTTAGGCTCTGCAGAATATTGGTTTAAAAATATATTGTTAAATATAACCGCCGCAAGGCATTGTAGGTTGGCCTGTTGGTATGAAAGTGTGTAAAAATCCCTGATTTCCGATATAAATTATTTCTTTTTTAACTAGTGGAGTGGTAGCCAGCTAGTTGATGGTGAAGGGTCTTAGGTTTCTGAAACTGATTGCAAATGAATCAAAATAGACCACACAAAACCACATCGGTGTATAGGCCACGGTTTTAGGAAGCGAAAAACCAACCTTAGAATCTACGGTGTGGCACACAGCGAAAGGGGAGTCTAAGGAGCAGAAGGGAGGGAAGAGAAGGGGAGAGTACACAAAAAGAGTCAGAATATCTTTGCCCCACTCAGGAGTGTACATACTCCAGCCATTTCCAGAGAGAGGTGTTAATAGTCTCGATGGACAAATACATGGCAAGCATTAAAAATAAGTCCCCGGCCATGCCTCCAAGGAAAGATAGGAAGCAGAGATTAGGACCAGAAGTAGGTAGCGAGGTTAACCTGGAAAGTCCTTTGGTAAATCAGGACACAGAAATGACTATAAATCAATTAGCGGACCTTTTACTTCCACAGTTTGAACTGGTGAAAAAGGATATTGCAGATTTATCGCAGGAGATCAGGCAGTTTTCAGTCAGAATGGCGGAAATAGAGTCCAGGGTCTCAGAAACAGAAGATAAGCTTAACACCCAAGACATAAATATGAAGGAAAATACGGATAAAATCAAGGCACTTTTGTTAAAGGTGGAAGATCTGGAGGATAGATCCCGCCGAAATAATGTTAGGGTAGTGGGACTTCCAGAAAGTAGGGAGTTTCAGGACCTTTTAAAATTCGCGGCAAATACACTTCCCAGGTTATTAGGGATTCAGACAGACAGAGACTCACTCCAGGTAGAACGCGCACACAGGGTAGGAAGTATTAGGACCAATATAGATGGAAACACACGTCCCAGGATGGTTTTAATTAGATACCTGAATTTTCAGGACAAGACTAACATAATGCAACATTTTAGGAAACTACAGACATTAACAATTGAAGGAAAGAAAATCCTGTTGTTTCAAGACTTTTCGTTCGAGACTGCCTCCAGAAGGAAAGTTATGGCTCCATTCTGTTCAGGGAACCATGGAAGGGAGAGTAGTGTTAAACTCAGTAAAAGAAGCACAAGATTTTTGCCAGGAGAATAACATAGAAGTCTAAACGTGCATTAGCATGCTATTAGGTCATTAAAGGCAATAAGAATGCTCATAATTTTTAAAGATTCAAGAGGGAATTTCCATATTGTGAGGGCATTTAAGACTAGAAGATTATATCAAAAGGGTAAGACAGTCAGCACAATAGAAGGTTACGGGAAGGGGGGGAAAACGGGCGGTTCCTTGTGGGTTTTTTTTTTTTTTTTTTTTTCTTTTTTTTTTTTTTTTTTTTTTTTTTTTTTTCCCCTTTTCCCTCTTTCTCTCTCTCATTTTTTCTTTCTTCTCCTCTTTCCTTAGATTAAAATGCCAGACCCTTTAAAATTAGTGTCGTGGAATGTGGGGGGTATAACTTCCCCCATCAAGAGGAAAAATGTCTTGAGGCTGTTAAAAAGTGAGAAGGCGGACATTATTTTTATGCAGGAATTGCACCTGAAGGATCATGAAATAGTAAAACTGAAAGTTAATTGGGTGGCAGAAATTGTAGCCACTCCATGTAATAGGCGTAAGCGAGGTGTGGCCATCATCATAAATAAAAAGGTTAACTATAAAATCCTTAAACAAGAGTGTGATCAGTTGGGTAGGTACATAGTCCTCCAGATACAGATAGAGGGCATCTGTTGGACTTTTTGCAATATTTATGCTCCAAATAAACTTGAGAAAAGCTTCTGGCAAAAAATCCAGCAGAAACTCACTCCACATTTGGAACAGAACCTGATTATAGCTGGAGATATGAATCTCACGCTATACCCAGGGATGGATAGGTCTAGAGTCAGAGGCTCCCAGATAAATAATAGAGAAGCTAAATTTTTCAGGAATTATATCAAGACGCTAAAGTTAAATGACATTTGGCGTCAACAACACCCGGATGCCCGGGTATATTCATGTGAATCTAAGGCACATAAAAGCTTTTCCCGTATTGATCTGTTCCTAATAAGTCAGCAAATAGTTAAGCGTGAAGTTGAAACTCATATAGCAGACATATTGTTATCTGACCACGCCATTATAAGTTTGTGGGTCTGGCCAGACAAGAGGATTGGAAGTCCTGGGAATTCGTTCCATTATATTATATGAGTCAAAATATACAGTTTTCTAATTGGTTAAATAGAAAATGGTTAGAATATTGTGACCTGAATAAAGGATATACGAATAAAACAGAAACCTTTTGGGAAGCAGGGAAAGCCGTCATGCGTGGAGAAATCAAGGGATATATGGTCAAGCTAACACGTAAATTGAAAGCTAGAGAGTTACAAGTGGCCAATCAGCTTAGGAACGCATACAACAGATACCTCCACTCTCCAAATTCAGTAACATGGAGTAGATCCTAAAAATGTAAGGGAGGATTTTCTTAGGGAGAAATGGGCAGGGGAAGATCTCAAAGCAAGGGCTAAGTTTCAAGGATATCAGGGGGTTTCAGCCAAACACCTGGTTAAATTAATAAAGTTCAGACAAAAGAAAAATATCATAGCAACAATAAAAATTGGTAACAAGGTAATAACTCAAGCGACAGAGATCAGGGATGCATTCTATAAGTACTTTCATAACATATATACCAGCAGTGGAATTGATGAAAAAGCTAAGGCAAAATTTTGGGAAAAAATCAGACTACCTAATATATCAGCAGGCGATCTAGAACAGATTAATGCGGCTATAACAGAGTCAGAAATTGCCAAAGTAATACTAAAGAGCAAATCTGGAAAAGCAGCAGGCCCTGACGGTCTTCCGATCGAATTTTACAAAACTTTATCAGCCACAATTGGCATCACATTAAAGAAGCTATTTAATGATTATTTCTTATCACAGGCCTTAAAGTCACCTTACTTCTCAGACTCAATTGTCACTTTGATATACAAGAAAGGCAAAAAGCCAGAGGATCTAGCGGCATATCGCCCAATCTCCCTGTTAAATCAGGACTATAAAATCTTGATGTCAATTATTGCAGATAGATTAAAGAGAGTCATAGGCAAATTGATACATACAGACCAGGCTGGCTTTATTCCAAACAGGAACTCGGTTCGTAACATGAGAAGAGTATTGACAGCTGTGGACCATTTTCACCATATCGGCCAACAGAGCCGAAGGGAAGGGCATAATAATAAGGAAAAGGATTTTGCTTTAATTACCATAGATGCTGAAAAAGCTTTCGATTCCATTGAATGGAATCATCTCATAACCTCCCTTGAAAACTTTGGTTTCTCTGGTCACTTGGTCGATATGGTGAGAATGGTCTATAGGAAACCCAGGTCACAGCTTCTAGTGAATGGGGAATTAACGCAACATATTATTTTACAAAAAGGAACCCGTCAGGGTTGCCCACTATCCCCGCTCCTATTTGACCTCGCCCTAGAACCCTTGGCAGTATATCTATGTCAAACAATACAACCAGTTAAGATTGGTAGGGAGACTTTACTCATCTCACTATACGCCGACGACATATTACTTTTCTTACAAGACACGGTAAATTCCATCCCATGTGTTTTGGAAATTATTACAGAGTACAGCACTTTCTCTGGCTATAAAATTAATCCCAAAAAATCAGAGCTATTATGGGTTAACAAAACAAGGCAAAGTCACAATTATATTTTTAAGGAAGTAAAAGCTATCAATTATCTAGGGATTAAGATCTCTAGAAACCCCAGGGACTGGTATCAATTAAACTTCAAGGAATTCTTTGATAAAATTCAAGCTAATTTAAATAAATGGAACCTACTTTTTCTGTCAATCTCGGCTAGATGTATGATAATTAAGACAATCATATTTCCTAAAATTTTATTTTTGTTGCAAAATTTACCTCTTCTTGTTACAAGGAAAGACTTAGTTAAATATAATAAAGCCTGCTCTTTCTTCATTTGGGGGAAGAAGACACCAAGAATCTCTATAGATAAAATGAGCAATTCTAAAACATATGCGGGATTCGCTATTCCAAATATTAAATACTATAATTTAATAGCGTTGGCTAAATTTGGACTAGACTGGCTTACTAATTCAGAATACTTAACATATTATAAGCTAGACGCGGAGCTGATTAGACCCTTCAGTCCCCTTGCTATGCTACATTGTCCATACAGGAAGCTGCCCCAGAATGTAGATAGTATGTTAACATTTGCTAATATCATTAAAGGGTGGCAGTTATACTGCTCTTTGGTGGGACAGGAATTTCGCGTGTCCCCATACCTACCGATTATCGGGTGTGTGGATTTCCCAGCAGGTTTTAACCACAAAGTATTTTTTGATTGGAGGGAGAAAGGTCTAACCTATTTTTCGCAACTAAAAAATGAAAGGGATGGTCAAACCCGTACTTTTCAGAGTCTTGTAGAACAATATCACCTTCCAACCAATAATTTCTATGCATATCTGCAGGTACGCCATTATATTGAAAGAGCTAACAGAGAAGTGGTACCTGAATGGGGACTGGCCCAAATAATACCGGGCCTAAAACTATATCAAGCGGGGAAACGTTCAATTTCCTGGTGGTATCTAAAAATCCTGACAAATAAGGGGCTGGAGCATATTGACCTGATCAAGGGAAAATTTAATAAATATTTTGAAAGGTTACAAGGAGAGGACATATTAAAAAGTATTGAACTTACAGCCGAGGCGACTTCATGTATTAGCTGGAGAGAATCTCAATGTAAAATTATAAATAATTTCTATTTGACTCCAGCTAGAATGGCCAGATGGAGGGAGCCAAAGGCAGGGAGCTGTTTCAAGTGTACTCGCGCAGGGGCAGACCTCCTACACTGTATCTGGAGCTGCCCAAAAGTCAGGCAATGCTGGGCCAAGGCCCAGTATTGGCTGAACTGTTACCTCCAGAGCAAAATCGAGCTACAGGCAGAACATATATTTTTTCTTAAGAAGTCGGCTATCACGGGGGACAGACAACTGGTTAATTTAGTTATACTGGTAGCGCGCAGTTTGCTCTTTAAAAAATGGAGACAACGAGAAACTCCCTGTATGAGGGAAGTTATCAACATCATTAAAGCACAGATGCTTGTAGAGAGGCAGAATCTCAGGGTAGATTCAGAAAAGCAGTTTAAGAATTATTTTAAAAAATGGGGAAGCTTGATTAGTTCCTGGACATCAGAGCAGCAGGGGTATTTCCTAAAGCCTTTTCAGAATGCTACTCCATTTTTAAACCTAATTGTATCTGGGGTACTGCCTAGGTCGTGGTTAACAGAAAGGGCCAGTTGCACCTAAGGTTAGCGGTTCTCCCTTTTTTTCTTTTTTTTTCTTTTTTTTTTTGCCACGCTTTTTCTCACCCCGCCCTTCCCCCCCCCTCCCCTCTATGTTTCAGTGTTATGTGCTCCTGGGTTGTTTCCTGGGGTTGAGGCATTTAGATTTCTAATGAAGTAAAAATCTAATGTATACAAATTAGCATTGTTTTTTCTCTTGTTGTGTTCCTCCCACTTACCTTCTCCGCGGAAGGAGCACTGTCAGTTTGTAAAAAAGTGAGGTTTAGAATAAGTGGTTTTTCTTTGCTCGTCTGTTGGGTAGATACTTAATCCCGGTGAGGGAGAAAATCATGTTATGTATGATTTAAAAATATGCTGTGTCAAATGATATGAATGTATACACAAAGATTTATCTTGACGAATTGATCATGTTGTATTATATGCCGAAATTCAATAAAAATAATTTAAAAGATAAAAAAAAAAAAAAAAAATACAAAGGCAGAATATCCCCAAGGTTGTATAAAAAAGATTGGTAGACGTTATTAGACTATACTACCCTCTACTCTATATGGTTGTATAAATGCTAGTTGACAGATTAAGCAGATTAAGCAAATTAAACAGTTTGAACAGATTGGTGGAATGCTATCCACCAATCTGGGGAATACAATCTTAAGCAGATAGGGATATAGCTCAACAAAATATCATATGTGAACAGAATCTTAAACTGATAAGTATGTAGCTCAACAAAATATCATATGTGAACAAAAATCATATGTGAAAGGATATGCAGTGAAAAATCAGAATCGATCAAAAGATGTGATCAAAATAAACTAGTGTGTACACAATCTAGTGAAAAAATGTGGTCTCAAAAAATATCATGTGGTCTCAAAAAAATTGAAAAAAGCAAATAACATAGCAAATCGCATAGCATAAAAATATGTAGTGAAAAATGTGAATAAATAAACAATCAATAATCAATAAACGATATAAGGGGGAGTGGGCAATTGTTAAACGTGGATGATATGTAAATATTGAAAATAAATGTAATCAAATCAAAGTTCATATAAATCAGATGGTGATGGCGTTATGGCAATCCTGAAAAAATATCCAAAAATATGAATAAATGAGTCCATATAAAATGTCTCTTGTCCTCCAATGGGTCCTAATATTCCAATCGAAAAACAGTTCAAAAGCCTCAATTTCAAGGCAAAAATAGAAACAGAAACAAAAAACAGAACAAAAAATGACAATATAGAAATGCCAATATAAAAATGCTGGGAAGTCCTCAAAACCTAAGGGTAGAGAAACATAACATAGTATAATAATGTTAAACGTGTAGATAAATCAAGAAATATAGCTCACCATATAGTTGTCAACGCGTTTCGGCCCACAGCTTGGGCCTTTCTCAAGACTAGTATATGGTATAGAGTAGGTGAGCAGGGTCTTTTATGTCTATCTGTGGCCAATCAAATTTTACTTCAAATGGCACCAAAAATTACCGCAATTGACACCGGAAGTATTACACCGGAAGTATCTGATTGCTGACGGATATGTGTCCTTGATTATAAAAATGTATGTTGCATTGATGCGTATTTATATTTGTTATGGCCAAAGCTGTCAACAAGATATCTATTTATAATCTTGTCTAAAACGCCTCTTGCAACTCTTATCCACCAAGTGGGTCTGTCTAGGACTTACCGGATATTACGCTAAACCGGATGTTTATTCTTATCATCTGTTTCCGGTTTGTGAGTATTCCTCCAAACCGGAAGTCAAATAACATGAAACCCGGAAGTTTTGGTTCCTCTACTTCCGGTTTTCGGAGTCTTGCATCAAACCGGAAGTTGGGATGCGTGAAACCGGAAGTCTTTTATTTCACTATATCTTCACTCAAGGATTTATTAATTTTGGGGCTCAAAGGTTGTCCGTTTGGGCAACCTAAATGGCAATATGAGATGTTTTATAAAGTACCTAGTGTCCATCATAAAGGTGGTTATTATATGATGTGTGAGTTAGTGTTAGAATGGATAAATTTCTCACGTACTTAGGTGTTGTGTATAAGTGGTCCATAAAAACAAATCTGTGTTCAATAAAATATCAAGAATTGTTAAGAGCTCCTTCTTCTATTCTGTCATCCCAATTACAGCTTTATCTTGGGATACATAGGAGATGAAATGGACGAGTTTCAGATATGGGGGATATGGAGACCAGAAAGTATAAGGGGAGTGTCGATATGCAAGATAATGAGTAACTGAAATAATCAATAGTAGAACTTCTATAGTCATTTTACGAAAGTGTACGAGAAGGAGTTCTATCGTTCAGACTGTTACATTCCTGGGCTATTCAAAAAAGGCTTATGATAATACTTATATGATATGCTTCCTGTAATGAGTCATATGCGGTGATGAATATCACGAATATATTGGAGTCCGTAGGCTCTATTTGAGTGGATGGCACTATCACTTCTAGGGCCATACTTGTCCTCAGTTGCACCTACACTGTGCTCTTATCTTGATGTTTGGATAGAGTGCCCTGACCATCAAAGTGTCTTCTCCTAATGGCCTTGAGTTCAAAGCGTTGGAGATAGCAGTTATTTCAAATTCAATAGATGGGAGAGGTCTTCCTTGTTGTTTAGACCTCTTGGAAAGAGGCAGTCTAATTCGAAGATCCATCTCGACTCTGCTATCAGGAGTTGTTTCTCATAATCTCCTCCCCTCCAATTGGGTTTCACTTTTTGGATCCCATAGAAGCTGAGATCTTTCATGTTGCCCTTATGTTGAAATGCAAAATGCCTGTATAGTGCAGTTTCTGTGCTGCCATGTTCAATTTGTAATAAATGTTCCTGAATCCTGTCTTTAAGGCACCTAGAAGTCTGGCCAACATACTGGAGACTGCAGCTGCACTGCACTATGTAAATAACTCCCTTGTTGCTGCATCTGATCAGATCTCTGATAGCGTGTTTCTTGGTGGAATAATGGGAGAGGAAGTCTTTTATCTTCAAGCCTCTCTTGCACGCCTTGCAACTAGGGCATGGAAAAAAACCTTGGATGTGTTTACCTGATATGTCTCTCTCTTCTGTTGTTCCTAAACGTGGAATACTTGGAGACAGTATAGTCTTTAGGTTGTTGGATTTCTTATAGATGAATCTGGGTTTATCCATGAGAGTCTCTCCTATGATGTCATCGTTTTTAAGTATATGCCAATGGTTTTCTATAATTCTTTCTATAGTTCACCTATTTTCACTATACTGAGTGATAAAAGCGACATCTATTGAGTTGGTGTTGTTTTCAATCCTATTTTCCTTAATCTTGTATTTAAGTAGTTCTTGGCGGTCTCGTCTCCTCACTTCTTCTATGTCCTTATTTAGTTTATCTTCTCCATATCCTCTTTCCAAGAATCTTGACTTTAGTTCTTCTGCCTGTATTTCCCATAGGTTTGGGTCTGAGCAGTTCTTTTTGAGTCTCAGTAACTGTCCTTTGGGTATGTTCTCCTTCCATCTTGCGTGGTGGCAGCTCTCACTATGGATGTAATTGTTACAATCCACAGGTTTAAAGTATGTGGAGGTCTTAAGTTTCCCATCTTCTACTGTTATTTTCAAATCCAAAAAGGTAATCTCAGTGCTGCTGATCTCATGAGTGAATTTTAGGTTGCAGATGTTATCATTCATGACCCTGATGGTATGTTCCAGATCTTCCTTGGGGCCCTTCCATATCATAAGGATGTCGTCTATGTACCTATGGTAGGATACCAGGTCCGCGCCGGCTGGGCAGGACTCCCAAAAGATGTTTTCCCATCTGCCCATATATAAATTTGCGTAGCTCGGCGCGAACCTGGTCCCCATAGCTGTACCGCACAGCTGTCTGTAAAACGTCCCATCGTGGTTAAAATAATTGTGCGTCAGTATGTAGCTTATTCCCTCCAAGATGAATTTTTTCTGAGTTTCCGGTACTGTGTCATCTTTTTTTAAAAAGTATTCTATTGCCTCCCGACCTCCTTTGTGCGGTATACTAGTGTACAGGGAGGTGACATCACAGGTGACTAGTAGATACTCTTCCATCCATTCTATGTTCTCCAAGATGTTTAATACTTGAGTGGAATCTCTTATATAAGATGGTAATTGTAACACATATTTCTGTAGATTCCTGTCTAGATACTCGGGACAAATTACTGGATACTGGAATTCTTAACACCAAGGAATACAGGTATATTAACATCAAACACCCCATTACCCCTGTCTTCTACTACCTCCCTAAAATACACAAGACACTCATCAACCCCCCGGGAAGACCAATAATATCAGGAATTGGGTCCTTATCCAGTAATTTGTCCGAGTATCTAGACAGGAATCTACAGAAATATGTGTTACAATTACCATCTTATATAAGAGATTCCACTCAAGTATTAAACATCTTGGAGAACATAGAATGGATGGAAGAGTATCTACTAGTCACCTGTGACATCACCTCCCTGTACACTAGTATACCGCACGAAGGAGGTCGGGAGGCAATAGAATACTTTTTAAAAAAAGATGACACAGTACCGGAAACTCAGAAAAAATTCATCTTGGAGGGAATAAGCTACATACTGACGCACAATTATTTTAACCACGATGGGAAGTTTTACAGACAGCTGTGCGGTACAGCTATGGGGACCAGGTTCACGCCGAGCTACGCAAATTTATATATGGGCAGATGGGAAAACATCTTTTGGGAGTCCTGCCCAGCCGGCACGGACCTGGTATCCTACCATAGGTACATAGACGACATCCTTATGATATGGAAGGGCCCCAAGGAAGATCTGGAACATACCATCAGGGTCATGAATGATAACATCTGCAACCTAAAATTCACTCATGAGATCAGCAGCACTGAGATTACCTTTTTGGATTTGAAAATAACAGTAGAAGATGGGAAACTTAAGACCTCCACATACTTTAAACCTGTGGATTGTAACAATTACATCCATAGTGAGAGCTGCCACCATGCAAGATGGAAGGAGAACATACCCAAAGGACAGTTACTGAGACTCAAAAAGAACTGCTCAGACCCAAACCTATGGGAAATACAGGCAGAAGAACTAAAGTCAAGATTCTTGGAAAGAGGATATTGAGAAGATAAACTAAATAAGGACATAGAAGAAGTGAGGAGACGAGACCGCCAAGAACTACTTAAATACAAGATTAAGGAAAATAGGATTGAAAACAACACCAACTCAATAGATGTCACTTTTATCACTCAGTATAGTGAAAATAGGCGAACTATAGAAAGAATTATAGAAAACCATTGGCATATACTTAAAAACGATGACATCATAGGAGAGACTCTCATGGATAAACCCAGATTCATCTATAAGAAATCCAACAACCTAAAGACTATACTGTCTCCAAGTATTCCACGTTTAGGAACAACAGAAGAGAGAGACATATCAGGTAAACACATCCAAGGTTTTTTTCCATGCCCTAGTTGCAAGGCGTGCAAGAGAGGCTTGAAGATAAAAGACTTCCTCTCCCATTATTCCACCAAGAAACACGCTATCAGAGATCTGATCAGATGCAGCAACAAGGGAGTTATTTACATAGTGCAGTGCAGCTGCGGTCTCCAGTATGTTGGCCAGACTTCTAGGTGCCTTAAAGACAGGATTCGGGAACATTTATTACAAATTGAACATGGCAGCACAGAAACTGCACTATACAGGCATTTTGCATTTCAACATAAGGGCAACATGAAAGATCTCAGCTTTTATGGGATCCAAAAAGTGAAACCCAATTGGAGGGGAGGAGATTATGAGAAACAGCTCCTGATAGCAGAGTCGAGATGGATCTTCGAATTAGACTGCCTCTTTCCAAGAGGTCTAAACAACAAGGAAGACCTCTCCCATCTATTGAATTTGAAATAACTGCTATCTCCAACGCTTTGAACTCAAGGCCATTAGGAGAAGACACTTTGATGGTCAGGGCACTCTATCCAAACATCAAGATAAGAGCACAGTGTAGGTGCAACTGAGGACAAGTATGGCCCTAGAAGTGATAGTGCCATCCACTCAAATAGAGCCTACGGACTCCAATATATGCGTGATATTCATCACCGCATATGACTCATTACAGGAAGCATATCATATAAGTATTATCATAAGCCTTTTTTGAATAGCCCAGGAATGTAACAGTCTGAACGATAGAACTCCTTCTCGTACACTTTCGTAAAATGACTATAGAAGTTCTACTATTGATTATTTCAGTTACCCATTATCTTGCATATCGACACTCCCCTTATACTTTCTGGTCTCCATATCCCCCATATCTGAAACTCGTCCATTTCATCTCCTATGTATCCCAAGATAAAGCTGTAATTGGGATGACAGAATAGAAGAAGGAGCTCTTAACAATTCTTGATATTTTATTGAACACAGATTTGTTTTTATGGACCACTTATACACAACACCTAAGTACGTGAGAAATGTATCCATTCTAACACTAACTCACACATCATATAATAACCACCTTTATGATGGACACTAGGTACTTTATAAAACATCTCATATTGCCATTTAGGTTGCCCAAACGGACAACATTTGAGCCCCAAAATTAATAAATCCTTGAGTGAAGATATAGTGAAATAAAAGACTTCCGGTTTCACGCATCCCAACTTCCGGTTTGATGCAAGACTCCGAAAACCGGAAGTAGAGGAACCAAAACTTCCGGTTTCATGTTATTTGACTTCCGGTTTGGAGGAATACTCACAAACCGGAAACAGATGATAAGAATAAACATCCGGTTTAGCGTAATAACCGGTAAGTCCTAGACAGACCCACTTGGTGGATAAGAGTTGCAAGAGGCGTTTTAGACAAGATTATAAATAGATATCTTGTTGACAACTTTGGCCATAACAAATATAAATACGCATCAATGCAACATACATTTTTATAATCAAGGACACATATCCGTCAGCAATCAGATACTTCCGGTGTAATACTTCCGGTGTCAATTGCGGTAATTTTTGGCGCCATTTGAAGTAAAATTTGATTGGCCACAGATAGACATAAAAGACCCTGCTCACCTACTCTATACCATATACTAGTCTTGAGAAAGGCCCAAGCTGTTGGCCGAAATGCGTTGACAACTATATGGTGAGCTATATTTCTTGATTTATCTACACGTTTAACATTATTATACTATGTTATGTTTCTCTACCCTTAGGTTTTGAGGACTTCCCAGCATTTTTATATTGGCATTTCTATATTGTCATTTTTTGTTCTGTTTTTTGTTTCTGTTTCTATTTTTGCCTTGAAATTGAGGCTTTTGAACTGTTTTTCGATTGGAATATTAGGACCCATTGGAGGACAAGAGACATTTTATATGAACTCATTTATTCATATTTTTGGATATTTTTTCAGGATTGCCATAACGCCATCACCATCTGGTTTATATGAACTTTGATTTGATTACATTTATTTTCAATATTTACATATCATCCACGTTTAACAATTGCCCACTCCCCCTTATATCGTTTATTGATTATTGATTGTTTATTTATTCACATTTTTCACTACATATTTTTATGCTATGCGATTTGCTATGGGATTTGCTTTTTTCAATTTTTTTGAGACCACATGATATTTTTTGAGACCACATTTTTTCACTAGATTGTGTACACACTAGTTTATTTTGATCACATTTTTTGATCGATTCTGATTTTTCACTGCGTATCCTTTCACATATGATTTTTGTTCACATATGATATTTTGTTGAGCTACATACTTATCAGTTTAAGATTCTGTTCACATATGATATTTTGTTGAGCTATATCCCTATCTGCATAAGATTGTATTCCCCAGATTGGTGGATACCATTCCACCAATCTGTTCAAACTGTTAAATTTGCTTAATCTGCTTAATCTGTCAACTAGCATTTATACAACCATATGGAGTAGAGGGTAGTATAGTCTAATAACGTCTACCAATCTTTTTATACAACCTTGGGGATATTCTGCCTTTGGAGGGACCAATCCCCTTGAATTTTACCCAATATATTTTAATTGTCTTATTATACTTTTATGTACCATGGATCCATGTTTATAGATTTAAATTGTGTTTGTAATAAATTGTATCATATATTTTATATCCTTTCCCTAGTTGTCTTACTATCACATAAGCTTCTAAATCCAATCATAGGAATTAAGCCCTCACTAAAAGGGTTTTATTCGTTCTAGTGTGAATATACTTTTCACACACACACACCAGACCTTGACTTAACTGGTGCTCCTCTCTAAACCTCTCTTGCAATTGTATATACATGCCCCCATGACATCCCAAGCAGCAATTGGTGGAAGCACCCAATGACACTATGGGGTGACGCCCACCTCCCACACATGTAGTGTCTCTCTCTTTGACCTCTGACTGTGTTAAGCCTGGCAACGTTATAAACTAAAGTTAGATATTACCACTTGCTCTTGAGAGCTTTAGCTTCTTGAAACTATGTGCATCTTAGCAATGGAAAACAGATGGTATATGAATTATATCTATAAATATGTAATGATAACCAGTCATTCAGCTATGATTCAAATAAGGTATTTCTCCTGGCTACTCCTACTGTCTATACACATGTCTCTAACATATTAATTATATGAGGGCTGATCACTATATATTAATGAATATTACTATGCACTAATACTGCCGTAATAAGTGTTATTTATACACATATGTATGAATACAGAATGTTTTATATATAATTTATTTTTATTTTTTATGATGATGCTAAGGGCGGTTCTTCTATGATGAGAGGGTGGGTATTTAGCACCTGTTAAATACACACTGTGTATTGATCACATTTTCACTTAGTCTGATGAAGGGGTGATGTCTCTGAAACGTCACTGACTTTTTTGTGTGCCAATAAAGCACTTTTTTTAAAAAAGTCAGAGAGTGCTTGCTATTTATGGAACTTGTGGATATGTTTGCTTGCACCCTGGTGGTTGCTCTGGAGGTGAGAGTGTACTGTATGTATACTGGGGGATTTATTAGTGGTAAATCTGGAATCCCAGAATTGTGAGTTAATGGAAGATTAAATCCCAAACCAGATAAGAGATAAAATATAGTCATAATGATTTAAGATGTCAGTAACCATTTAACAAGTAGTGAATACTTTTACTTTAAAGAATGTTATAATCATAAAAACAATGGGTGATTACTTTCATATTCTTTTGTAGTCTGCTAATTGACATGTTTTTCATTTAACTAAATACTTTAATATATTTTATTTTTTTCTATGACATTAATGAGCAAGTCATTTTGCCCTTTTCACTGGCACATGTCAAGTTTAGCCTAAAAAAAGTATCAGTTTCTGGGTCAATTCTTTAAAAAATATTCCCAGAAGTCTAAGTAAATACTCAGAAAGGGAAGAGAACATTTAATTAGTCATTTTGCATACAAAGGAACAGAAGAAATAAACAACATAAAAAGTCACTTGTCACATCATTTATTTTTCTTCTCAACTTTATCTTGCACTCTGAAAATGAAAACTAATACATGAATCTTTAAGGGATGTATCAGATCACTCTGACACTATTAAAATTTAATTGTGTGCTAGTCCTGCATAATATTTTAATATTATACACTCTTTTTGGTGTTTGTACTTCAAAAACCTCTGATTAAATCATGATACTGGTATATATTATGTGACAGTTCTCTCAAGTCTAGATGATCACACAATAAAGATATTACATGGTACAGTTATCCCAACTAATACTGACTGACTTTGTATTTAGATGAATGAGCATATAACAATAAATTACCATTAAACTACAACTCACTGTAGCATTTTTTCGGTACTTTTCATGCAGACAGTTTACCTTTTTTTACACTATTGAAAAGCATTCTTTGAAGCTAAATTTGAAATAAATTTGAATTCCACATAAATTTACAGTTCCCTGTAAACACAGAGGCCCAGATTTTATGCTCAGACCTACCTGTAAGAGTCGCTGTACTCATATTAGACTGCAATTAATATTTTGAAAGATTATAAGGTATTGAACAATTGATATTTTAAGATAATAGGTTGTAAATGACCAATTTTAATCATGATTGGTTTATAGATACACTATGTTTCAATTACATAAATTAGATGTAATCATTGTATTAAGATAAAAATTAAGCAACTAATATAACATGACATTGATTTAACTTTTAGAAAAATTCCTTCTGTTTAGTTTTGAAGATATAGTAATAACATATTTAAGTGCTATATACAATTGAGATTTAACCATTCACAATATTCTTAGTAATCACAGAAAAAGTTAAGAAAAGGCTGAGTACATTTTAAGCTACACAGTTTACAGTTTTGCACAAAGGATACTACCTATTGCAATGCTCACTAGCTGATTAGAACAATTCCAATGTAAAAAAATGTTTCTTCGTTTATTTTTTAATTATTATACTGACTAGTGCATGAGGGGCGTATTTAGATTTTGTGCTGCCCCAGGCACTCAAAATTCTGCTGCCCCCCCACCCCACCCCAGGTTTAAGGTCTTTTTTTAGACATAATATTTTTGGGGCAGGGTGTAAAAAATTTAAAAAATAGTGTCTTTTTAAGTAGATGTTCACCAGGGCTTGCATTCACTCTGGTCACACACACACACACACACACACACACACACAGTAAATGTACAAGTATTTAGTGACTAATCCGTTTAAATATTTTAATGCTTAATGAAGATGTATTGAAGGGAGAAAGGCATATGCTGTTTCACAGTGGTCACGTTGTAGTGCACACTGCACTGTGTAGTCTGTGTGAGTCTCAATCCCGCGGTGGAGCCAGGAAGAATACCTTATTCCCTCTCAGTCCAGGCCAGGCTGCGCAAGTGAGCTCCGCCTCCACTGTCACCACGTCATGTGCACCCACATACAATCCCATAGGATAGCAATAGCCGGGCCAGCCATTTAAGTCATTAGAAATTGGTTGATTTAGCCACCCGACCCTGAGTTCAGTAAAGTGGCCCTAGGGACTCAAAATTCTGCTGCCCCTTAAAAATCTGCTGCCCTAGGCACCGGCCTTGTAGGCCTATGCCTTAATACGCCCCTGAGTGCATCGCTATTAATTCATTACTTTGAAAGTGGCAGAAACATTTAGCTAATGTTTGTTTTACTGACACACAAGTAGTGAAAACTCCCTTCTTTCCCTACCTTCTGGAATTCAAATAAATAACATACAGAATATACTATAAGTAGTGTTAGGGAATATTGTAACCATCTACTCTGTATCCTTGCTACCTCACAACTGTTTCTTGAGTAATATCTTCCAGGGGAGCATCCTAGAAGGTGTGAATACTACTAAGGGGTACAGAAGAGATATTGAGAGACTGGGATACAGAGAGAGTAGCCTGCATCTCTGTTCTCACAACCTTACAAAGAGGGACAGGTCAAATTCCAACTTATTTACCCTTTAATTCCAACTCTGTATTTCACAACATCACATAGAGAGTGACCTGCAGCTTTGATACATGAGTATGTGAGAGTTTGTCAGTTTGCCTACTTCTACACTCTGTAATGGAAATAATAAACAAAGGCTCTGTAACAAGAAATGTGTAGCCCCTCATTACACGCCGGTGTCAATCAAACAAATAGAAAAAGGCAAAATTTCAAAGTAAATAAATAAAAACACACATACATATGCTTTGACTGACCAATTAGAGAAATCATTTGCCCAATTAAAACCTCACATCAGCTACCTTCCCAGGCAACCCTATTTGTGCAACCTTATTGCCCAAATGATAACTCAGATCCAGAGGCGTAACTAGAAACCACAGGGCCCAGGTGCAAGATTCTAAGAAGGGCCCCCCCCCCCAAAAAAAAGTGAATTTGATACATATATATATTTTTTTCTTTTAACACAGAATTTATTTTGAATCAGATTACATGTCTGCAAAAGGAGGTACCCAGTGCCCACAGTCTGTGAGATGGTCTGACCCCCTATTACTATATATAGTGACACTGTTTAACCCACCAGTACTGTATATAGTGAGTCAGTGACACAGTCTGTAATCTGCCGGTGAGATGGCTGGCCTGACCCTACCCGCCCCAGTACTTTATAAAGTGTCCACAGTAGTCTGTGACATGGTCCAGCCCCCCTGTACTGTATATATATGTGTGTGTGTACGTCAGACCTTGTTACTACAGCATGAGGGTCCTTATATGAAAATATTGTGTGATATGCTGAGGAGTTATCACTTTTTCAAAATAGGATTAGAAATAAAGCTCTGGGTTTTTTACCACTCTTGCATACAATTTTTACTGTGGTAACAAGTTCCTCCCACTTTCTCTGAAAATTCTGAAATCCCATTTAAAAAAAAATAAGAAACAGATTTTATAACCTGTTTTATACATTCAAATATGTAGATGTCATAGCTATATTATATATATTTCAGAAGAAAAATCACCAGCAGTACAAGTTATAAAATACAGGGCTGCAGTAAATATAAGTCTGAACTTTCCCTAGAAAGATCTAAACTAACCCTGGTCAGTTTTGAAGGCCACTAATAGCATATTACAATAAATAGCTAATGACAGTTTCTCCCTGACTGCTCCACGGCATTCTGTAGACAAGAGCTGAATATTTCACAAACGGCTCTGTGAAATATGATCCTGAGATAGTTTTACAGAGCTGTGAGTGAAATTCAGCTCATGTCTGCAGAAATGCCGTAGTGAGAACAGAGGGGGGAGTGAGACCAGTGCAAAGTTCAACACTTAGTAATTCACTAGAACAGTTTGCAGACAACGTTCTATAAATATATCCAACTCTGAGGTATTAACATGGTAAGCAAGGTTAGGACAGGATATAGCTGAAAACAGAACGTTATAGTGGAAACCCAGTCACAACCCTCCCACATCCCAACTCAAAAACACAAGCTTATCAAACACTTCTGACCTCAGCCAGCCACCATGTGGATGCATTGCTATAGCGCTGCCTGCTCTGTCAGATGCACTCAGTCTCACAGTGCTTTTAGATCCTGGCCCCACATGGTTATATAATAAACTTATTTTATGGTCTCTGACACGAACACAAATTTAAATATATTAATAGATGCTGTAGTGGAGCTTTTAACACTATGCAGCGTGTGGATGCCCTGCTATAGCGCTGCCTGCTCTGTCACACGCACTTCTGGTGCTTTTGATTTTTTTTAAAGACAAATTCATTACCGGGAGTGCGTGTGACAGAGAACAGGCAGCGCTATAGCAAGGCATCCACACGCTGCATAGTGTTAAAAGCTCCACAGCAGATCTATTAATATATTTAAATTTGTGTTCGTTGGTATCTTAGAGACGGTAGACCATAAAATAAGTTTATACATATACCATGTGGGGCCAGGATCTAACAATATGTATGGATGAGAGCTCTTATTGCCGTTTAAATTATATATCATCTAAAAGGAGAAAAATTACTTTCAACACCCACCACAGACCATCAAAGTAAAATAGCTGCTCAGTTATGCAGATTTTCAAGTATATTTACGGACGAGAGTTACTTAGCAACCTAATCTGAAAGATAGGCATACAAAACAGCCAATAATATTATATGGCCACAAATAATATCTGTAAAATATCGATATCCAATTTACAGACTCTGTAAGATGGGTGTTTCAAAGTTAAATATTTTCTTGTCTATTCATCTCAACAATAAATGTTATCAAAACAGTTACCTACATTAATTGTACCTTTGTATAAACAGTAATTTACTGAAGTGAAAGCAGTTATTGATTTTGTTGTGTTTTACATTACAAGTGCTCGTCCCTATCAGAAGAATGTAATAAATATCCACAACAGAACATGCAGCTGACCTGAAGTACTCTAGTCTGCGTTACTGGCAGTGGCAGTGGCTGCATTCTTCTGACATCTCCAGCCTCCTTCTTTCCCGCTCAGCAGCCGGCAAAGGTTTCAGAGCGTTGCCATGGTAACCTGCGGCAACGCTCTGATAATTTAAAACTGTTACAACGCAGGCACGCAGCTGCCAAAAAATATACTGACAAAAAAGTTTGTTGATGGAAAAAAAAAAAAAGTAAAAAGTTTTTTTTTTTAAAAAAGTTTTGATGTTCTGACTGCTGAGGGCCCCCCTGAAGGTTGGACCTGCCGGGCCCGGTCGCAACTGCGATCTCTGCACCACCGGTAGTTACGCCCCTGCTCAGATCAGATACTTAAAAGGATTTTAAACAGTCTGTTTCATTGTTATAATAAAAAAGCACTAAGCTGTGTTTTATATTTGATAGAAAGCTAGCCCTGAGAAATTCATATTTAGGATGGGATTTTGGCCCCAGAGCAGGCCAAGTAATGCAGACAGGGGTGAGTGTACAGTCAAGGGGTGGGCTTAAGGCTACAATATAAGTATAGGTGGTGCAGGAAGTATAATCCTCTGTATATCTGGTCCAGACGGTGAGAAGAAGCTCCTGCTCTCCCTTCCTTGCATTACAGATTTTGGATGTGTTAGGAATTTTGTTGCAGCTTTGGCGGGGTGCTTGCCTTTTTGGGAAGATGGGATTTAGCTGGACACCTTCTAAGGAGTCGGGTGAGTTCTATACAGTTTGGGTCTGGGTGTGTTGCAGTGGATAAAAGGAATTTTAACTAGGCAAGCTCAGTGGGTGGTTTATTTGATTTGACTGTTATTTATTATTGTTAACATTCAATTTGTTATATTTTATATTGTTAATAAACAAGCTGCAGCCTTTATAAACCAAAACTCCTCGTTCTGTTTGTATTTATTTGTTGAAGAAAGTAGTGCCTAATTATGGGGTCAATAATTGTAATATATATAATATTCATCTATTTAAATGGATTGTACCTTTTGCTTCTTTTTTCCCTACATTTGTGGAGTGTCCTTTACTTCCTGTCAACGCCTTACAAGGAGGAGGGGGGCTCTGCAGGAAGGTTTATCATGGCCTGATGTTATACAACCTCTAGGCTGGCTACTATTAAAGGGACATTAAACACTTTGAGATGGTAATATAAAATGATAAATTGTATATAATAAAACAACTCTGCAATATACTTTCATTATTTATTTTGTCCTCTTTGCCTGTAATTCCATTCTGAAATTGTGAGCTTTTCAGTTCCTGATAGAAATGGAAGTGCAGAACACTGTTATATCCAGCACAACCATTGGCTGCACACTCTAGTGACCTATTTATAACGGTCCCTAATTGGCCACAGCAGAGAAGGTAACACAAGTTACAACATGGCAGCTCCCAGTGTTTTATAGACACTAAAACCTTACACTTATTTTGTCACTTTTTAAACAACTAATGAAACTTTAAAAAATACATCTACATGTTAGTCATGGACTAATCTTTTCTTTGAATGCATCATTCTATCTAGCATGTATTTAGTGTTTAATTTCCCTTTAAGTGAATAGACTAGATAACTTGCTCATACATAGATCAGTCAGAATGTAACCTAAGTTTCAAAGATGTCAGCTCCCAAATCACACTGGAGGGGGAGGGGCAGTAAGTTGTTTGCTGGTTTTACATAATCTGTTTCTTTTTAGGTTTACTTTGATTTAACATATTTTAGTTTTTTTAAATTAGCACTGTTTAATATCTAAGGTGTGCTTTATTATCTACCAGTGCAAAATACATGTTTTCAAGTCTTGATCTAAGTCTTATCATTACTACTGGCTGTGGAAAAATTGAGTCACAAAACAAGCTTATGATCTAGTGTCATTTATATTTGCTTTAGAAATTCACATCAGTGAAGTAGCTTAGAAATTTCAGTGCATAACTATCAATTAAAGGGGCATGGAACCCATTTTTTCATGATTGAGATATAAGGTACTATTTTAAAATTTCCTTCTATAGGTAAACTTTTTTTAATAAAGGAAGACAGGTAGGGTCAAGAGCTGAAGCATTATATGGCAGAGATTAGAAAGAATGCATTTAGCAATGTTATACATTGTGCTAACACTGCTGCTATTTAGTGCTCAGTAAATTATTTGAAAAGTCTTTTTAAATTGTATAGTCTATTCGAATCATGAAAGAAAATGTTGTAGTTTTATGTCCCTATAAATGAATAGGTGTTCAAAAATATGACAAATATTAAGAGAAGAAAATAAATAAACTTGCTTTCTACTACTTTATTATTTAAAGGGATATTAAACACTGAGATGGTCATGTAAAATGATAAATCATATATATATATACACAGTATAAATATATATATATAATATACAGTATATATATATATATATATATATATATATATATATATATATATATTTTTTATATATATATATATATATATATATATATACACACTCTACAATATACTTTCATTATTCATTTTGTCCCCATTCTGAAATTATAAGCATTTCAGTTCCTGTTAAAAAACAGAATTTATGCTTACCTGATAAATTACTTTCTCCAACGGTGTGTCCAGTCCACGGCGTCATCCTTACTTGTGGGAATATCTCTTCCCCAACAGGAAATGGCAAAGAGTCCCAGCAAAGCTGGCCATATAGTCCCTCCTAGGCTCCGCCCACCCCAGTCATTCGACCGACGGACAGGAGGAAAAATATAGGAGAAACCATATGGTACCGTGGTGACTGTAGTTAGAGAAAATAATTAATCAGACCTGATTAAAAAACCAGGGCGGGCCGTGGACCGGACACACCGTTGGAGAAAGTAATTTATCAGGTAAGCATAAATTCTGTTTTCTCCAACATTGGTGTGTCCGGTCCACGGCGTCATCCTTACTTGTGGGAACCAATACCAAAGCTTTAGGACACGGATGAAGGGAGGGAGCAAATCAGGTTACCTAAACGGAAGGCACCACAGCTTGCAAAACCTTTCTCCCAAAAATAGCCTCCGAAGAAGCAAAAGTATCAAATTTTTAAAATTTGGCAAAAGTGTGCAGTGAAGACCAAGTCGCTGCCTTACATATCTGATCAACAGAAGCCTCGTTCTTGAAGGCCCATGTGGAAGCCACAGCCCTAGTGGAGTGAGCTGTGATTCTTTCAGGAGGCTGCCGTCAAGCAGTCTCGTAAGCCAATCGGATGATGCTTTTAAGCCAAAAGGAAAGAGAGGTAGAAGTCGCTTTTTGACCTCTCCTTTTACCAGAATAGACGACAAACAGAGAAGATGTTTGTCTGAAATCTTTTGTAGCTTCTAAATAGAATTTTAGAGCACGGACTACGTCCAAATTGTGTAACAAAGTTCCTTCTTTGAAACTGGATTCGGACACAAAGAAGGTACAACTATCTCCTGGTTAATATTTTTGTTAGAAACAACCTTTGGAAGAAAACCAGGTTTAGTACGCAAAACCACCTTATCTGCATGGAACACCAGATAGGGTGGAGAACACTGCAGAGCAGATAACTCTGAAACTCTTCTAGCAGAAGAAATAGCAACCAAAAACAAAACTTTCCAAGATAACAACTTAATATCTATGGAATGTAGAGGTTCAAACGGAACCCCTTGAAGAACTGAAAGAACTAGATTTAAACTCCAGGGAGGAGTCAAAGGTCTGTAAACAGGCTTGATCCTAACCAGAGCCTGAACAAATGCTTGAACATCTGGCATAGCTGCCAGTCGTTTGTGTAGTAAGACAGATAAAGCAGAAATCTGTCCCTTTAGAGAACTCGCAGATAATCCTTTATCCAAACCTTCTTGCAGAAAGTAAAGAATCTTAGGAATTTTTACCTTATTCCAAGGGAATCCCTTGGATTCACACCAGCAGATATATCTTTTCCATATTTTATGGTAAATCTTTCTAGTTACCGGTTTTCTGGCCTGAACCAGAGTATCAATCACCGAATCTGAAAACCCACGCTTTGATAGAATCAAGCGTTCAATCTCCAAGCCGTCAGCTGGAGGGAGACCAGATTTGGATGTACGAATGGACCCTGAACAAGAAGGTCCTGTCTCAAAGGTAGCTTCCATGGTGGAACCGATGACATATTCACCAGGTCTGCATACCAAGTCCTGAGTGGCCACGCAGGAGCTATCAAGATCACAGAGACCCTCTCCTGTTTGATCCTGGCTACCAGCCTGGGAATGAGAGGAAACGGTGGGAACACATAAGCTAGGTTGAAGGTCCAAGGCGCTACTAGTGCATCCACTAGAGTCGCCTTGGGATCCCTGGATCTGGACCCGTAGCAAGGAACCTTGAAGTTCTGACGAGACGCCATCAGATCCATGTCTGGAATGCCCCATAATTGAGTCAACTGGGCAAAAATCTCCGGGTGGAGTTCCCACTCCCCCGGATGGAATATCTAACCACTCAGATAATCCGCTTCCCAGTTTTCCACACCTGGGATGTGGATCGCAGATAGATGGCAGGAGTGATTCTCTGCCCATTGTATTATTTTGGTTACTTCTTTCATCGCCAGGGAACTCCTTGTTCCCCCCTGATGATTGATATACGCAACAGTCGTCATGTTGTCTGATTGGAATCTTATGAATCTGGCCTTTGCAAGCTGAGGCCAAACCCTGAGAGCATTGAATATCGCTCCTAGTTCCAGAATGTTTATCGGGAGAAGAGACTCTTCCCGAGACCATAGTCGATGAGCTTTCAGGGATTCCCAGACTGCACCCCAGCCCACTAGACTGGCGTCGGTCGTGACAATGACCCACTCTGGTCTGCGGAAGCTCATTCCCTGGGATAGGTGGTCCAGGGATATCCACCAACGGAGTGAATCTCTGGTCTTCTGATCTACTTGAATCACTGGAGACAAGTCTGTATAGTCCCCATTCCACTGTTTCAGCATGCACAGTTGTAATGGTCTTAGATGAATTCGCGCAAAAGGAACTATGTCCATTGCTGCAACCATCAACCCTACTACTTCCATGCACTGAGCTATGGAAGGACGTGGAACAGAATGAAGAACTTGACAAGCGCTTAGAAGTTTTGACTTTCTGACATCTGTCAGAAAGATCCTAATTTCTAAGGAATCTATTATTGTTCCCAGGAAGGGAACTCTTGTTGACGGAGACAGAGAACTTTTTTCTATGTTCACCTTCCATCCGTGAGATCTGAGAAAGGCCAGAACGATGTCTGTATGAGCCTTTGCCTTTGAAAGGGACGACGTTTGTATTAGAATGTCATCCAAGTATGGTACTACTGCAATGCCCTTCGGTCTTAGAACCGCTAGAAGGGACCCGAGTACCTTTGTGAAAATCCTTGGAGCAGTGGCTAATCCGAATGGGAGGGCCACAAACTGGTAATGTTTGTCCAGAAAGGCGAACCTTAGGAACTGATGATGTTCTTTGTGGATAGGAATATGTAGGTACGCATCCTTTAGATCCACGGTAGTCATAAATTGACCTTCCTGGATAGTGGGTAGAATCGTTCAAATGGTTTCCATTTTGAACGATGGTACCCTGAGAAATTTGTTTAGGATCTTTAAATCCAGAATTGGTCTGAAGGTTCCCTCTTTTTTGGGAACTATGAACAGATTTGAGTAAAATCCCATTCCTTGTTCCGTCATTGGAACTGGGTGTATCACTCCCATCTTTAGCAGGTCTTCTACACAATGTAAGAACGCCTGTCTCTTTATTTGGTTTGAGGATAAGTGAGACATGTGGAACCTTCCCCTTGGGGGTAGTTCCTTGAATTCCAGAAGATAACCCTGAGAAACTATTTCTAGCGTCCAGGGATCCTGAACATCTCTTGCCCAAGCCTGAGCAAAGAGAGAGAGTCTGCCCCCCACTAGATCCAGTCCCGGATCGGGGGCTACTCCTTTATGCTGTTTTGTTAGCGGTAGCAGGCTTCTTGGCCTGCTTACCCTTGTTCCAGCCTTGCATCGGTTTCCAGGCTGGTTTGGACTGTGAGGCATTACCCTCTTGCTTAGAGGATGCAGAATTAGAGGCCGTACGTTCATGAAATTACGAAAGGAACGAAAATTAGACTTATTCTTGGCCTTGAAAGGCCTATCTTGTGGGAGGGCATGGCCCTTTCCCCCAGTGATGTCTGAGATAATCTCTTTCAATTCTGGTTCAAAGAGAGTTTTACCCTTGAAGGGGATGTTAAGCAATTTTGTCTTGGATGATACATCCGCTGACCAAGACTTTAGCCAAAGCACTCTGCGCGCCACAATTGCAAACCC
This sequence comes from Bombina bombina, assembly GCF_027579735.1. Taxonomy (NCBI): domain Eukaryota; kingdom Metazoa; phylum Chordata; class Amphibia; order Anura; family Bombinatoridae; genus Bombina; species Bombina bombina. The sequence goes on from NC_069499.1 coordinate 403,583,143, forward strand.
TGAATTTTTCGCCGCTAATCTAGCTAATTGCAAAGCGGCATCTAAAATAAAAGAGTTAGCCAACTTAAGTGCGTGAACTCTGTCCATAACCTCCTCATATGGAGTCTCTCTACTGAGCGACTTTTCTAGTTCCTCGAACCAGAACCACGCTGCTGTAGTGACAGGAACAATGCACGAAATGGGTTGTAGAAGGTAACCTTGCTGTACAAAAATCTTTTTAAGCAGACCTTCCAATTTTTTATCCATAGGATCTTTGAAAGCACAACTATCTTCAATAGGAATAGTAGTGCGCTTGTTTAGAGTAGAAACTGCCCCCTCGACCTTAGGGACTGTCTGCCATAAGTCCTTTCTGGGGTCGACCATAGGAAATAATTTCTTAAATATAGGAGGGGGAACAAAAGGTATGCCGGGCTTCTCCCACTCCTTATTCACTATGTCCGCCACCCGCTTGGGTATAGGAAAAGCGTCGGGGTGCACCGGAACCTCTAGGAACTTGTCCATCTTGCATAATTTTTCTGGAATGACCAAGTTGTCACAATCATCCAGAGTAGATAACACCTCCTTAAGCAGTGCGCGGAGATGTTCTAATTTAAATTTAAATGTCACAACATCAGGTTCAGCCTGTTGAGAAATTTTTCCTGAATCTGAAAATTCCCCATCTGACAAAACCTACCTCATGGCCCCTTCAGATTGGTGTGAGGGTATGACAGAACAATTATCATCAGCGCCCTCCTGCTCTTTAGTGTTTAAAACAGAGCAATCTCGCTTTCTCTGATATGCAGGCATTTTGGATAAAATATTTGCTATGGAGTTATCCATTACAGCCGTCAATTGTTGCATGGTAATAAGCATTGGCGCGCTAGAAGTACTAGGGGCCTCCTGCGTGGGCAAAACTGGCATAGACACAGAAGGAGATGATGTAGAACCATATCTACTCCCTTCATCTGAGGAATCATCTTGGGCAATTTCATTATTTGTGGCAGTACTGTCCTTACTTTGTTTGGACGCTATGGCACAATTATCACACAATTTTGAAGGGGGAGACACATTGGCTTTCATACATATAGAACATAGCTTATCTGAAGGCACAGACATGTTAAACAGGCTTAAACTTGTCAATAAAGCACAAAAACCGTTTTAAAACAAAACCGTTACTGTCTCTTTAAATTTTAAACAGAGCACACTTTATTACTGAATATGTGAAAATATATGAAGGAATTGTTCAAAATTTACCAAAATTTCACCACAGTGTCTTAAAGCATTAAAAGTATTGCACAACAATATTCAGAGCTTTAACCCTTAAAATAACGAAACCGGAGCCGGTTACAGATTTAACCCCTATACAGTCCCAGCAACAGCTTTTGCTGTGACTTTACCAAGCCCAGAGGGGAATACGATACCAAATGACGCCTTCTAGGAACTTTTCCAACTACTTTCAGGTCCTCACACATGCATCTGCATGTCTTGCACTCAAAAACAACTGCGCAGTAATGGCGCAAAAATGAGGCTCAGCCTACAACTGGGAAGGCCCTTCCTGACTGGAAAAGGTGTCTAACATAGTGCCTGACATTAAAAAACGTTCCCCAAGTTTATAAGTGTGAATTATCAGCATAAACATGTATAAAATGTCCAAATAAAGCAATCGATTTAGCCCATAAAAGTGTCTACCAGTTTTATAGCCCATATTAAGCCCTTTATTCTGTTTGAGACTAAGAAAATGGCTTACCGTTCCCCATGAGGGGAAATGACAGCCTTCCAGCATTACACAGTCTTGTTAGAAATATGGCTAGTCATACCTTAAGCAGAAAAGTCTGCTAACTGTTTCCCCCAACTGAAGTTACTTCATCTCAACAGTCCTATGTGGAAACAGCAATCGATTTTAGTTACTGTCTGCTAAAATCATCTTCCTCTCACAAACAGAAATCTTCATCTTTTTCTGTTTCAGAGTAAATAGTACATACCAGCACTATTTTAAAATAACAAACTCTTGATAGTAGAATAAAAAAACTACAACTAAACACCACATACTCTTAACCATCTCCGTGGAGATGTTGCCTGTGCAACGGCAACGAGAATGACTGGGGTGGGCGGAGCCTAGGAGGGACTATATGGCCAGCTTTGCTGGGACTCTTTGCCATTTCCTGTTGGGGAAGAGATATTCCCACAAGTAAGGATGACGCCGTGGACCGGACACACCAATGTTGGAGAAATGTAAGCGCAGAACATCTATATGCATATAAACACTTAAATACACACAAATACTCATATTTACACACCTATATATACACACCACCACCAGAAAAAAAGAGGCCTACTTATCAAGCCGTCAACTGGGCTGCATTCGACCGCACCAATACGCTCGCCTGACATCGCCTAACATCGCGGCCGTGGACCTGAATACGCTCTCCATATTTAACAAAAAGCTGTCAAAAAGCCGATCCAATCAGCCAATAGGATTGAGCTTGCATTCTATTGGCTGATTGGAATAGCCAATAGAATGCAAGCTCAATGCTATTGGCTGATTGCAACAGCCAATAGGATTTTTTCAACCTTAATTCCGATTGGCTGATAGAATTCTATCAGCCAATCGGAATCTAAGGCACGCCATCTTTGATGACATTATTTAAAGGAACCTTCATTCGGGAAGAAGACGTCGTAAGAAGAGGATGCTCCACGTCGGCTGTCTGGAAGATGGAGCTGCTCCGCGCCTGATGGATGAAGATAGAAGATGCCGTCTGGGTGAAAACTTCTGCAGGCTTGAATGAAGACTTCTGCCAGCTTCTTGGAGGATGGATGTCGCATCTTCAAAACTGTAAGTGGATCTTCAGGGGTTAGTGTTAGTTTTTTTTTTAAGGGTTTATTGGGTGGGTTTTAGTTTTAGATTAGGGTTTGGGCTGCAATAGAGCTAAATGCCCTTTTAAGGGCAATGCCCATCCAAATGCCCTTTTCAGGGCAATGGGGAGCTTAGGTTTTTTTAGTTAGGGTTTTACTTGGGGGGTTGGTTGTGTGGGTTGTGGGTTTTACTGTTGGGGGTGTATTTGTATTTTTTATTACAGGTAAAAGAGCTGATTTCTTTGGGGCAATGCCCTGCAAAAGGCCCTTTTAAGGGCTATTTGTAGTTTATTGTAGGTTAGGTTTTTTTTTATTTTTGGGAGCTTTTTTATTTTCCTAGGGCTCTTAGATTAGGTGTAATAAGTTTAAATCTTTGATCATTTCTTTTTTATTTTGTGTAACTTAGTGTTTGTTTGTTTTTTGTAACGTAGTGTTTGTTATTTTTTGTAACTTAGTTATTAGTTTTTTGTAACTTTGTAATTTTTTATTGTAGATTTAAATTATTTGAGTAGGGTTAGGTGTTTAAATATATAACATAGTTATTATTATTTTTTTCAAAGTTTTTTATTGAGGGTATAACAAAACTACAACAAAATACAGTTTGCTCTATTTAACACAAGAGGCAATACATAGACAGATACTTCTACTATAACATTTTCACAGCAATAATACATGAAATATAGGACATGCAGAAGAAGATTGAGGAGCAAACCCAATACACTCTCTTTTTCCCCCCAACATAGCTGAGGTCACTGTAGAACCCCAATGAATATAAGTTACCAAATGGAGGATTTTTGGGCAGTATAAGCCTCCTTTGGGCTTACACTCATCATACTCCTTCACATATCTTCTAGGGCCATGGGTAGGCCCAGTAAACTGGAACTAGGATTGAAGGAAGTTATAAGAAAAAACATGACATTTTTAGAGTATATAAGTAATCACCACTGTGCTAAAGATAAACAAGAATGCAGGGATTACCTCCCATATAAGACTGAGTGCTAATAGGCATAGAAACATAACTGTACACATTATTATGATTGTCACAGGAACAAGGAGTTATTAAATTAATCTAAGAATATAAATCTTGGGAAGTCTGGTAAAAGCTCATATATGAGGAGTAATTATATCCCCCATAGGTCATTTCTAATAAAATGTCACCTTGCCTCCCCTATCAACCAGATCTGTCAATAGGCTCCAACTCTCAGAAGTACATGCAAGATAAGTATATTAACCTCACCTGTGACCCTTGAACCACAACAGCACATCTCAAATGTATACACATATACTGTATTATATTTATATTGAACTAACAGTTATATCTTATCTACAAGAATGAACAAACTGTAAACAATGGGACACATAAGAACAGTCATGCTGATCCTCTTAGTATTAAGATCCAAAGAGCCTATTTTACAGTCACACAGGTATAAGCTAAAACAAAGGCTCCCCAAACAGGGCAGAGACTTCATTACTCTGCCAAAATGGGAGTATGGAGGATAAACTAATTATCCCTTACCATATAAGGAGAGGGGGGGGGGAGCAGATCCAAAAGCCGGGAGTTCTCAAAATTTACATAAGAAAGGCTCCCAGAATGTTGGGCTCAGTATCTCTCTATTATTATAGTATAATTCCCTGGATTAACTCATGTACTACTCATAGGTGGATCATCAGACAGATAAGGTAATGGATACTCATTCAAGTCAACATTACACAGCACAGATCCCCACAGCAGCCAATAAAAATGCATTCACACATACATGAGAGAGATGACCTATACATAAAAAAAACAGGTAGTTTCTTATGACACAAGATATAATAAAGGGCATGAACACGTAATAATGTGGCATAGAGTGTCATGGAACACAGTACACACAAGATTTCTCTAGTTCTACACATAAGAGAGGAACTACAATAATTTAGGAGCATATACACATTGCCTGAGTTCTAAAGAATATTACACTCTTACTGAAGGCTGTGCTGGACCTCAAAATATAGCGGTAAGATGGGGTAGAATAACATACATTGTAACTTGCTAGAGAAATTACATGTACGGTCCCATTCACAGCTCCAGAAAATCTCAAACATATGTAAAGCAAACAATTAAGACTTTCATTATTAGTTGAGTGTTGAACAACCCAAACACATAGTGTAAGTAAGGATAAGCTAAAGCAATATTCTATCATAAGTGAGCTGATGAATAAGAGCTGAATGAAAACTATCTTAGGAGCTTCAGAGCCATATATATATGGGGTAAAAAGGGTTTAACCCCTAAAGTCGCAGTATTAAATGGTCTCTCATATAATTGTCCCATGATAACCTCTCCTATCCATAGCCGCAAAAAGCAGAGAATCCCACCGCGGCCGTGCCTGCAGGCACTCCGAGGCCAGGGGCTATGTGCAATTACCCTATTCCAGTCTGGACAGCCGAGAAAACAAAGGGATTTTGAAAGACGTGGTCAGCAGTATTCACAGGTGAGTCATCAAAGAAAGTCCGGGTAACCGGCCAGATGGCCGCTGCTCTAAACAGAGACCAGGCAGCATTATTATGAGAAGGAAAGTGTCTCACCGTCGCCCGGTCAGGCTGAACATGAAAATTAACCTCCGTTACCATCTCAGCCCGCACATTATCTCCGGCCTCCAGGGAGCCAGCGTCTAGCTGTACATAGACCCTCGGATTCACAGCAGAATGACGGTTTCCTCCTGGCAGTGCTACTTCACACCAATTAGGCAGATTTGTGCTCATCCCTCTCTGGGTCCCGGGGGACTCTACTTCTGATGCGGGGGGTCTAGCGGCGTTCACTCGGATAGGGCTTTCATCCATAGCAGGGACCACAGTAGGCTCATCATCTCTTCCTTTTACCCTTGAGGAGCTGATGCTCGATATGAGCTGGTCAAATCTTTTTAGCTGATTGCGGTCATAATCTTCAAAAAGGGCTAATAGATCCATGTGTGGGTCCTCCATGTTCACACCACCTCGTGGCTATGCCGCACTTTGTAGATCAAACAATAAACTGAGGGAACGCTCCCAAATCCTGCTCCAACTGACTTAGCAGGGCTTTAGCTAGATGTATAGTATGTCCCCCACCATCAGGGAGTTATCAGGTCAAGAGGTATACCAAAAAACCTATGGTATATACAAGAGCTGCTGTCCCATGCGACCGATCTCCTCGGTGGTTAACTCCGCCCCCCACCGCTAATAATATAGTTAATTTAATTTGTAGCTTAATGTAATTTTAATATAACAGTTAGGGTAGATTAATTAATAGTTTAATATAGTTTAATGTAATTTTAGTATAATAGTTAGGGTAGATTAATTATTAGTTTAATGTAGTTTAATGTAATTTTAGTATAATAGTTAGGGTAGGTTAATTATTAGTTTAATGATTCCCTAACAACAAGGGGGGAGTGAGCTGTCCGTGATGTATTGCGACGTCAGTGCGGAAGCACGTCTCGTAGCAGAGGTGGAGCTCGGGAGAGTAGCAGCGAGGAAAGCAAGTGCTGCAGTGGCAGACTCACCCGATGCCGACACCAAGTGTGTCAGAATTACCTCAGGAAGTGGCTGCAATTCTGCAGGGCAGCCGTGAAGAGGCGGGCGGCGTAGTGGCTGGCGGTTATCTGCAGTGGCCGGCCAAACACAGGCTTTGTAGCCTCTGTAGCCTTACAGTGGCGGAAGAGCCTCCTGTATAGGAGGAGAAGGAGACATACGCCATCAAGAGATCTCCTTTTCGACCTGAACCCCCAGAGTGGCTGTCAAGAAGGCACATGTAAGTAAATCACTTCTTGTCTATGATTAAAAAACAACACACGCAGTGCCCAGCCGAAACAGTAGAAATACAAGGGAAGGAGGAGGGGAGAGCAAATTTAAACACTTAACACTCCTTTTGCATATGAACTGAGGAATAAAAACTTGGTTATATGGACACTAGATATCCCTCTCATCCTCTATGGGTTAGCGGTGGATATTAAAAAAGGAGAGGGGTATTGTGGTGCAAGAAGGGACATGCAGCTTAAAAAAGCTAATCTCTATATATCTATTGCAAATAAGAACAATTACATGTAAGAAGCAAAAGTCCGGGAACAGCTTTAATTAAGACTCAAGTTAAAACAAGAAAGAGAAAAACAAAAAAGGTATTTACAGTAAATATATTAATTTAATGGAGAAATACTTAAAAGCACAGAAGATGTCTCCCAAGATTAAACCTAGTGAAAAAAGGAACATTAAAAATACCAGTGTGCTTAGCACATCCGTTGAAGAAGGCCCAGTAGGGGGCAGGGTGGAGGAGAGTAATGAAGCTAACCTCATAGCCTCCCAGGTGTGCGCTTTAATCCTACCTAAGATTGAAGAGATCAATTTGAGACTGATTACCATAGCTGAGGAGCTGAAAGCCCAAGTGTAAGAATGTCAGCTATAGAACAAAGGTTGTCAGATTGTGAAGACATGCAGAATGCCTGGGAACCTAAGTTGGAGTCTGTAATAAAAACCCACACACTGCTTGCCAATAGGCTGGAAGAAGCAGAGAATAGGAGCAGGCGTAATAACTTGAGGGTGATTGGCTTATCAGAAGATGTTAAGCAGGAGGATTTACTACAATTTGCTGAGGAAATTCTCCCTCAAATCCTGAATGTGGAAGGGAAAAAAGAGCTGTTCAGTGTAGAAAGAGCTCATAGACTGGGCAGAGAAAAGATGGAGTTTCCCTTAAGGATAACAGGCCACGCCCATTCATTATTAAATATTTGAACTATAGAGCCAAGATGGAGATATTAAGAGCCTATAGGAGAAATCAGCAATTGGTCTTTAAAGATTCCAAGATTCTGCTTTTTCAGAATTTTTCCTTTGAAACGTCTACTAAAAGGAGACTCTTTTCAAAAATCTGTACTGAGTTGGTGAAAGAGGGAAGATTTTTTTCACTGCTGTACCCTGCAAAGCTGAAAATCAAGTCAGGAACAGACTTTTTTGTTTTTGAGTCCTCAGAACAAGCCCGCACCTTTTTGGATAAAGAAAAAGAAGTGTAACTTTAGTAGGATGCTCCTTATCCTGTAAAGGGAAAATGGCAATTCAATGTGAAAGTTTAACAGAAAGGAGAGAGAGGAGGGAAGGAGTGAGGGGAGAATTTTTTTTTTTCTCTCCCCTCCCTTCTCCCTCCCCCCTTTTTTTTTTCTTCTTTTTTTTTTTTTTTTTTTTTGTGTCACAATTCACCATATGATAAGCTTCTTAGAAGTTCTTGTTAAACGGGTGTTTTTTGTTTTTTTTCTTTCTCACTATATGGAAAGCTATTTGGATATTTTTGTTTAAAATGTTTGATAACAGGGTGAAATTCGTGATGGATGATAAGTTTTTTGTTTTTTTTGGATTAAGGAATCGAATTATTTAAATTGAATAGTAAACATGGTTATTGAATTGTTGCAAACTACTATATGATATGATATGTTAGATGTTTACACTTAGATTGTTTGAAAACAGGGTGAATTTAATGTTTAAGAGATTGGAATATATAAGGCAGAACCCTTTTGCTCCCTTTTTTCCTCTTCCCTCCTTCCCCCCCTTTTTTTTTTTTTTTTTTTCCTTCTAGATGTTTTTGTTTAAAATGCTAAAAAACATGGTGACATTTTTTTAAGGATTAAGGATTTGAATTACTCAAAGTAAACACTAAATTTATTATTTATTTGTCACAAACCATTATATAATAAGTCTTTTAGATGTTTTTGTTTAAGGTTTTTTTTTTTTCTCACAGTATGGATACCCACTGAGATGTTTCTGTTTAAATTATTTGAAATCAGGGTGAATTTAATGTTTAAGAAATAGGAATATATAAGGTAGAATTTTTTTTATTTTTTTTTTCCTTTTCCCTCTCCTCTTCCCCTTTCCTCTTTCTCCTCTCTCCTTTCCTTTTTATTTGTCCTTCTTGTTACCTTTTTTTCTCTTTTCTCTTTTTATGGTAAATAGGAGCTCCTTTCATGATTTCTAGTAAAAAGACTGTGTGTAATTATTGTTGTGAAAATGATTTATTGATGGCCAGATTGGCTATGTTTGGGAAGTTTATGCTTGAACATTGTACTAAACAGCTAGGGTGTGCTGGGAAAAAAGGAATAACAATTGAAATTTTTTTTTATTTTTATTATCCCTCTTTCCACTTCTTGTCGTCTCTCACCTCTCTCCCTCTCCCCATGTCCTTGAATATCGGGCATTTTGATGGTTAAGCTTATATCATGGAATGTTGGGGGAATTCATTCCCCTGTTAAAATAAAGGCCATAATAAACTATCTTGGCAGAAGGAGCCCTGATATAGTCTGTTTGCAGGAGACCCATCTTTCTGAGATTGAACATCTTAAATTAAAAGTGAAATGGGTAGGAGAAGTTGTCTCAGCATCATACTCCAGAGCTGCAAGAGGGGTTGCAGTTTTATTTAATAAACATTTAGATTACACATTAAAAAAAATAATAAATGATAAAGAAGTTAGATTTCAATTTCTTATAATAACACTAAATGGAAAAGATATGCTGCTGGGCAATATTTATGGCCCCAACAACCAAGATAGTAAATTTTGGAGGAAAATAAATAAAATAATGGGGAACCAACCAGAAATTGATATTTTTATAGCAGGGGATTTCAATGCTACCCCTAATGGATTGTTAGATAGGAAAAGTATGACAACTCAGAATAAAGGTACCAAAACAAGACGGGCACAGTTAAAATTTGAGACAAATATATTTTCTACACTCTGCTCCCAATTTGAGTTGGTTGATATTTGGAGATTGCTCTATCCAAATTGTTTGGAATATACTTGTATCTCCAAGACACATAACTCCCTATCTAGACTGGATATCTTTTTAATATCAGATAACTTGACACATAGAGTAAGGGAAGCTAAAATTCTAGACCTCTCATTGTCAGATCATGCCCCGATACTTTTAAAGATAGAAGATTACACTAAAAGTAATTATAATACCTTTTTCTTCCCCAAATTTTTATATCACTCAGTTAAATTTAAATCATATTTAGTTGATTGCTGGGAAGAGTATTATCGGAATAATGAGGAATATATAGATAACAGTAGTATCTTTTGGGAAGCAGCAAAGGTCACTTTAAAAGCCGATATTAATCACTTTGTGAAATGTTTTAAGAAAGAACAACAGAAAAAGGATAAAGACTTAGCTTGTAAATTATCTATAGCATATTCAAACTATAGAAAGAAACATAATAGAATAAATAAAGATAAGTACTTTGCTTGCAAAAAAGAGAGGGAATTATTTCTTTTAGACTCAGCACAAGTAGATATCTATAAAGGTACAACCAAATTTAGGAGGTTCGGTAACAAAGTGGGCAATTACTTGTCGAGATTATTTAAAAAAAACAATAAAAAGAAGCCAATTAAAATCTTAAGAGACGGGGGTAGGATTGTTAACAAAGTCGAGGAAATATTGGACTTATTCCAACAATATTATAGTAATTTGTATAAATCCCAGTCCCCTGATAGATCTGAAATAGGGGAATTCTTTAAAGACTTGAATCTGCCTCACATTACGGAGGCAGAGCTGGATTTTTTGAATGGACCTATCTCAGACCAGGAGATAAGTAAAACAATTAAATTAATGTCTAAGGGTAAGGCTCCTGGACCAGATGGTCTACCTATAGAATTTTATGATATTCTTAAGGAAAAAATTATACCTATATTAAATTCACTCTATAATAACTATTTTTGTCATAATGCTAAAATTACAGAGCAGTTTAAGACTGCAAACATAATATTAAAGACCCAGAGGAGGTCACCTCTTATAGGCCAATTTCATTATTGGGAGTGGACTATAAGATCTTAATGAAGATAATAGCAGAGAGATTAAAGGATATCCTTCCAAACCTAATTCATAGGGACCAAGTGGGGTTTGTTAAGGGGAGAACCTCTGAAATGAATATTAGAAGAATTCAACATGTTATTTGTCAATATGCTGAAGAGGATGCTGGGGGGGGCCCGACGCACTGCCGGGGGCCTTTCTCCTGTCATTAGACGCAGAGAAGGCCTTCGACAGGGTTGAATGGGTCTTTCTCCAGCAGACACTGTTTAATTTTGGCCTTAGAGGTAATTTTTTAAACTTAATATCTAACGTATACTCTGACGCCAGGGCCACTCTTTTGGTAAACGGTGATATCTCTGCTCCCTTTTCCCTATCTAGAGGAACAAGACAGGGGTGCCCTATGTCACCACTGCTTTTTGACTTGGTACTTGAACCCCTGGCTGTGAAACTCAGGAGGAAAGTACTAGGCTGCAGACTGGATGAGGAGATATTTCAGTTATCTATCTTTGCGGATGACCTTCTAATATGTGTATCAGATCCAAACTCTCAAACTAATGAAGTGATCTCTCAGTTAGAGATATACGGAAAGATCTCAGGATATAAAATAAACTTTTCCAAGTCTAGTATTTTATGGCTTAAAAAACCAAAAACAAATGTGGTTCACCCATTTGTAGAAACAGATACATTAAAGTATCTAGGTATATATCTATCCCCTTCCCCTCAAAATTGGTATAGGGATAACACAGTATATGTTTTAAATCACTGTATAGAGAAACTTAAAAACTGGGTAAACCTGCCACTCTCCCTTTCAGGAAGAGTGGCAGCGTATAAGATGTTTATCCTCCCAAAGATACTTTATACCTTGCGTATGTTTCCTTTATTAATTAAACAACATGATCTAAATAAGTTCACGAAAGCAATTCGATATTTTATCTGGCGAGGTAGGAGACCTAGAATTAAGATGGATAAACTATATCTACCCTTTATTAGCGGGGGCTTAGCATTGCCCAATTTATTACTATATAACTATGCCACTCTACTGCGGTTCCCATTGGATTGGATTTTCCACTCTAATACCTATACAAATTGTTCATTAGATAGAAGACTATGCAAATCATTGGCATTAGAATTTGTTTTGTATGCATCTAACAAAGAAAGAGGGAGGGAAATATATCAACACCCTATGTTGAAAGACATTCTGGCTGCTTGGACTGCAGCTATGAAAATTATATCAATAAAAAAGAAAGCGTATTCCAGATGGGTACCATTAGTGGGGAACTCCCAATTTATTCCGGGCCTAAACTATTCAACATTTCAGCGTTGGGGAGACTGTGGAGTATCCAACTTAGGACATTTATGTAACTGGAAGACTAAGCAAATACTTAAATTTGAGGAAATTCAAAGGCTTTATCAAATTCCTGGTAAGGATAGATTTTATTTTATACAAGCAAAACATTATTTAAGGTCATTTCTTTACCAGGACTCTGATCTATTCTTCCAGTCTCATCCTCTTTTGGACCATCCAAAAATCAGGCAGAGGCCACTCTCAGTTATCTATGAAATACTTCTAAATGGTTTTAAGTCAAGGCAACTAGAAGACCTTTATAATAAATGGGAAAATAGTATACCTATCCGTAGAGAAGATAAAACCATACAAACTAGTTTTGGGACAATATATAAATTGGAGAACTCAATGGCAGGAAGGGAATCGCATTTCAGACTTATGCACCAAGATTATTTAACTCCGAATAGAGTTTGTAAATGGAATAAAGAGGTGGAGAATAAGTGTATTAAATGCTCAAAAACTAATCCAGATTTACTCCACTTGGTATATGAGTGCCCTAAACAACTTCAACTGTGGTCGAAAGTGGGTTTCTGGCTTTCTAGCATACTAAAATTAGATATTAAACTATCAGCAGTAAATGTTTTCTTCCTTACACATTCTCCTTTATGGGAGGGAAATAATAGATTTGTACATAAAGTGATAATAAAAACAAGATCATTGATCTTTTCCTGCTGGATCGATAAGTACTCTCCAAATGTTAGTCAACTTAAGAAAGCAATGTTGAAAGAAGGCATTCTTGAAGCATATGACTATAAAAAGTTTTGCCCTTTCAAGGCAGATAAATTCCTTAATGTTTGGGGTCCATTTATTAAATCTATGGGCAATGACTATACGAACCATATTAATGGAATTATTAGTATCCCCCAACCATCTGGAGAGGGGGAGAGAGGGAATTGAGAGGAGTTGTGAGGAATTGAGAGGAAATCTACTAATATGGGGGGGGGGGGGAGAGAAACCTCTGCCCCCCCCTTTTTCTTCTCCCTTTTTTTTTTTTTTTTTTTTCTTCTCCCAAAGCGCCTCCCTAGACACAGTGATAAATAACTTATTCAAGAAATACCTCCTTGGTCAATGCTAGGACTAAGGATAAATGTATCTTTTTTTGGGGAAAGAAATGAATGTGCGGTTCAAATGTTTCTTTCTTGTAAAAGGTCTTCCCTTTCTTGTTCTTCCTTTTATATACGAGATGTAAAGCAACTATGTATCTGAACTTTGTATTTTTGATATAAGAAAATAATAAAAATTAAAAAAAAAAAAAATTATTAGTTTAATATAGTTTAATGTAATTTTAGGATAACAGTTAGGATAGATTAATTATTAGTTTAATATAGTTTAATTTAATTTTAGTATAACAGTTAGGGTAGGTTAATTAGTAGTTTAATATAGTTTAATTTAAATCTAAAGGTAAGTTTAAATTTATTATAAGATAGGGATGAGTTAATATTTAATATAAAGTTAGGGGGTTGTTAGGTTTAGGGGTTAATAGTTTAATTTAGTTTATGGCGATGTGGGGGGCTAGCGGTTTAAGGGTTAGTACATTTAGTTAATTGCGGTGGGCTCCGGGAGCAGCAGGATAGGGGTTAATAACTTTATGTAGGTGGCGGCGGTGTCGAGAGCGGAAGATTAGGGGTTAATAACATAATGTAGGTGGTGGCGGTGTCTGAGCGGGAGATTAGGGGTTAATAAGTATAATGTAGGGGCAGCAAATTAGGGGTGTTTAGACTCGGGGTACATGTTAGGGTGTTAGGTGTAAACGTCACTTTTATTCTCCCATAGGAATCAATGGGATATCGGGCAGAAGCGAACATGAGCTTTCGCTGCTATCAGACTCCTATTGATTCCTATGGCATTGAAAACCAGGTAAACTGGGCCAAAATAGTGGTGAGTGTACCTGCTAGGAATTTGTTAACTAGCAAAGTAGTCAGATAGTTCCAAATTTGCATTCGGAACATCTGTAGTGACGTAAGCATAGATCTGTATCGGACTGAGACCAGAGGATTGTATGTTACGTCACAAATTTCAACTTTTGCCAGTCTGTAGGGTTTGATAAATGAGGAAAATCAAGCTCTCCACAATTACGCTGCGGAATTCCAGAGTATTTGTGGTTGATGGCTTGATAAATAGGCTTCTATGACTCACTGAAGGCTCAGATGATGGTTTGCATTTTTTAGCAATAAAGTATTTATTAATTAAGGTATGTATATTGGTTTTTTTTAAAAAAAAAAACATAATGGTATTGCAGACTTAAAAGACTACAGTATAGTGTAAATATAACTTTTATATGCACTAAGAAAAAATAAAAATCTGTGATTTACTTTATTGCTTTATTGCAGTGGTCTGGAACCAAACCATATTGCAGGCAAAAGAAAGGGGTATCCAGAACATGGTCAGACTATCAGTCAGTGCAAACGGAGAAAGCAATCTCCTAAAAATAAACTCTGCTGCTGTAGCAAAACGGCGGATCAGGCCGTGTGAAATGTAGAGGAAAAAATGAAAGCAGGCACTGCTAGGTTAGAAAAAAATAAAAACATATCTTTATTGAGACACTTAAAACATGGTGTGTTCCCAGACAGAGGGCAGACACATAGACAAGGTCAGTCTTACGCATTTCGCACCCCCTAGTGGCGCTTATTCATAAACCGCCTCAACCAATCCTTACTAAAGTCAAATTTCAAAGTTAATCGGTTGAATAATATTTTCTGCATATTTGACATTAGCAGTCGCAAATCCTCTGTTGTATTCTTTAATACAATAAAAGATACATTTTTACTAAAATGTAATTTCTATTTGTATTGCATCATACTTAAAATGCAGAGATGTGTGACTGAAAGATACACTTTACCAATCTAACAAAAATCGATACTGTACTTTATTTAACACGTACGAATATGTGACTTAAAATATAATACTTTGACCTTATTGGCACGCTCTTAGGCGTTTACTGATATTCGTATATGTAAATATAGTGGTGCAGTGCTGAAAGGTATGCACTATTCCGTCCAGCCAATCCCATGATAGTATTTTGGAATTATAAGACTGCACGGCTATTACCATAGTGCAGAGTGCTGACCCATATAGAGATATTTATTACATACACACGATTACGTGTGAATACTTATATAAAGCCATTAGAGCTGTTTGTGACATGAGCTTTTATTAATATCTGCGACCACATCCAGATTGATTCCTAGAAGGTATCTCACTAAAATTCAATAAATATTGACACTTAATGTACTGCTAAACACGTTTGAACAGTTCTGTAGGATACACAGTTATTTTACAAGAGTCACATTATCCAGTGACTATGTAATCCTATTCGCTCCCAACCTATTTTTCTATTTGACGGCACGAGCCACATTATATACCGTGCTACTATACTACTAGAGGATACTAAGTGTGTTTTTAAACATTTGTTCCTACGTTATGTTCTAACTAATTAAAAGTTGTTTTATTAATTTCCACAATTTCAACCTAATATATTTTGCTGTTTTATCAGCAGTTGATAGTTAGGCTGTATTCTATTGCCTAAACCCAGAGTGCTAGAAGCGTATTCTTGCTTAGAGTAGGTCTCTTCCTTCTCCTGTATTAAGTTATTATAAATACACCAAGCACCTACACCCCATACATTGAGCTTATTAAATCCTCTTTATTAGACGGGTTTCATGAAGAGTTTATTTCCAATATTAGTAGAGCCCTTGGTCTCTCCTGTATATATATATATATATATATATATATATATATATATATATATACATATATATATTTATATACACATGCATATACATATTTAGATGTGTATATGTATGTACTGTATCTCATGTTAATGCCTATGCATGCCTTTTTTTTTCTTAAAATCTGAGACCTCCTATATTTTAGAATCTAACTTTTGTGTGCAATATTTTTTTTTAATCATTTTATCAGATGGTGTTATTATGAGTGTAACTATACATTGTAACATATTTTTTAAAGTGTTTTGTACAACGTTGTTTGCTTCATGAAACAGTTAACCAGAGTTGGAAGGAGCCGTAATAATTCTAGCGTAAATCACAATTGCGTTCAAGTGATCGCATTTACTTTCAACTCGTAATACCAGCTGTAAGCCTGATGAGTGCAAACATCCGCTATATAAAACATTTGCACTCCACTTGTAATCTGGCCTTTAGTGTTTAATGTCCCTTTAAACTGTGTGATTTTGTAACTCCTTTCTTATGCAGTAAAAATTTCCAAACAGTATGAAAGGGACACTAAACCCAATTTTTTTTTCTTTCATGATTCAGATAGAGCATGCAATTTTAAGCAACTTTCTAATTTACTCCTATTATTCATTTTTCCTCGTTCTTTTGCTATCTTTATTTAAAAAGCAGGAGTGGGATGCTTGCTTATTGATGGGTAAATTTAAACCTCTAATAAGCAAGCGCTATCCATGGTGCTAAACCTAAAATGGTCTGGCTGCTAACATTCCTGCTTTTAAAATAAAGATAGCAAGAGAGCAAAGAAAAATTGATAATAGGAGTAAATTAGAAATTTGCTTAAAATTTCATGCTCTATCGCAATCATGAAAGAAAAAAATTTGGGTTCAGTGTCCCTTGAAACACAGGTTTTTGCAGCACAATCAGAGCATACTAAAAGGTAGGAAATATATATTTAACACGGCAAAATCAACTGCGCTTTTTGCAGAATAAACAAAATCACTAGTTGTCAGCTAATATGTGAACTTTAAACAGATCTCATCTTACTGCTCAGCCACCAAGTTAATCATTAAAAATACAACCAGGCATTGTTATAGATGGCACATAACATTGTGAACTTGACAAGCAAGATTGACTGAGGTTATCTTCAAAATATTTTTTAAAGAAATCAGATTCTCTAATTATTATGTTACTGTGGGAGGTTGGTTGTTATGTACCACACATTTGTCTTCAATGTCCAGTGATCCTCATTACAAAGTAACATAGCTGAAAGCAGGGTTACAGTCCAATGGTAAACTTTTCTGCAACACTCTCTCTGCTTTTACACTAGTTGTCTGCATCCAAGTAAGAGCTTTGATATTTGTATGTGATTGTGTTATTATTGGGCTTTGCACCCAAGCTTGTCTTGGGTTAACATAAGTTGTGTGAAAACTAAGACAGCATGAATACTGAGAAACAACATATAGTTTTTTTTTGAAGAAAAAAAAAAAAAAAAGAAAGAAAGAAATGGTTTAATTATTCAGGTATACATATATATAATACTTGTGAATTCTCAGTCTGTTCAAGATTCTGCCTTTAACTGTGATAGGATTTGAACAACTATACTGTGAATGACACTGCTATAAAAGGATCAAAAGAACCAGTCTTGGAACAGTTTGTTATTTGTTTGAACAATTCCTACACTCTAAGACTACCTCATATTATGCCTGTTATATTTATGCTTATAGTTTTCATATAAATTGTTAAGTTGTCTAAGAAAATACATATATATTTTATTTTAGTTGTTAATATATTTTCTTGGACTATAAGGTTGCCTGACATATTTAAGCCATATTATATTTTTATTATTTTATTGCCACATAGTTTATTCTAACCATTTAATATGTTTTCTTTAAAAGCATGTGCATGTTGTTTTTTGACTATAATGCTTATCTGTTTTTGCTATTCTAATATATTTGTTTCCCAAATAATTCATAATAAAATAAGGAATATACCACAGAATGATACTTCTACTAAACAATCTGATTATCAGCCTATGTTTCTTAAATCTCACTCCACAGCTGATACTAGTTTAATGACTCTGATGTTATCAAATTGTCTCGTCCTTTCACCTTCAAGACCTATTTATCATATTTCCCATCCTTCTATTTCTCCTCAGTTTGTTGCACTTTTTGTTGCTAGTTTAAAAAAGTTTGATTATTTACAAGAATGGTATATTAATGCTTCTCATCTTATTATTCCAGGATATGGTGGCGTACCCCATACAGGAGTGAACATCTGTCTCCTATGCAGTATTGATTTACTTTCTGCACCTGCAGGAATTCTACATGATAATAAACAAGTTCCTTTGGTTATGTCAGATAATATTTTATCTTGTGATACAAGTAGCACAGTAGATTTATTTAATGTTTCTTATATACCTGCTACTTTATTAATTAATCATTTGAATCCTTTTGATTCTGTAGGATTATGGCAATGTATGGACCATGGTATTTCCCAATTTTCTGTTCATATTAGTATATTTGTACATACTACTACTTCACTTCCTTTGTCTAAACCTATTCCTACCTCTTTAGAAAAACCTTTTCATGAAGGTGATCCTATTCAGGTACGTTTAGATTCTGCGACACAAGTTGCTTATGATGTTGAATATCGTTTAGTTACTTGGCATCTTCAATTGTCAAGGTGGATGGTTTCTACACAATATTCAAACTGCACTCCCTTTGTGTCTGTACAAGAAAAATCATTCCAATGGTGGTTTCATGAAAGTTTACTGCAAAATGTTTCTCTTCGATCTAATCATAGACCTAGGAGAGATGTACTTGCGACTGGCTTGGCAGCATATGG
This sequence comes from Bombina bombina, assembly GCF_027579735.1. Lineage (NCBI taxonomy): Eukaryota > Metazoa > Chordata > Amphibia > Anura > Bombinatoridae > Bombina > Bombina bombina. The sequence goes on from NC_069499.1 coordinate 403,601,644, forward strand.
TAGTATGATTGGCTCTACTGCACAAATAAATTCTGAAATATTAAGATATAAATTAGCAAATCTTGCCTCTCATGCAGCTACAGGCTTAGATACTCAATATGGAATTAACAATAATATTGCTAATCTCCAGCAACATCAAACTTATGTTATGGTGGATATTACTAATATTATTAAAAATAAATTTAATGTTTTAGTAAATGAATTATATAATTTTACACATGAGACAGCCTGGGCTATATTATGCTCTCAAGTACAATCTGATCTATCTACTGACTTAAAGATTCAACTTCAGAGTTTATGGTCTGGAAAGTGGCCAGCTTCTTTAAGTTTAGCTGCATCTAAGTCAGTCACTAATTTTGCCATGACACATCTTTTATGGTGGGAAGTAATTTTATCTGACTGCACCACTGAATTTTGTATGATTCATACATTAATTCCTTGGTCTGGTAAAGATACTATTATTTATCGCTTAGCGACAATTGGTCTTCCTGCTAATGGTTCATTACTGTTTCCAGTATTGTCACATCAATGGGTGTTGCATAACATTGATGAATCAAAATGGACACTTGTTGATGTATCATTGTGTCATTCCAATGCAAATTCGTTTATCTGTTCCCTTTCACAATTCCATACAACCAATGAAACATGTTGGGAAAATCAAAAGTCTTGTACCTTACAAAGTCATTTTAATGTACTTAGACTGGTATTTTATTTAGGATCTGACAGAGTTTGTTTTCATTTATTTAATTCTGATACTATTATATTCCAAACACAGGATAATGTATTTGCTAGTTCTCATTTATTACCTGGTACCTGGTGTAATACTATTCCACTTAAATATATTGCATCATCTAATTGGAATTTTACCATGCCCCAAACTCTTAATATTACTTTAAATTTAACATGGGATCATGTTATGAATTTTTCTGTTTATAATTTACCTTTGGGTATGGGATCACAAATGAAGAAATGGTTAACTGATTCTACTATAATTTCTTCCTTGTTACAAAATCTAAAACATATTTCTGTAGATACTAAAATTACAGTTGAACATGAACAAGGAATTTTAAAATCAGCTACTTCTAGTATTTTACAAGTTGCAAATATATCTTGGTGGGAATCTGTATTTGGATATAGTAGTACAGCTACTCAGTTTTTTAATATTATGTTACACCCTGTTATTGTTTTAACTATTGTTCAAATGTTTATGTTTATTTTTATGTGTGGTTGTGTTTGTTATCAAAAGCATTTAAACAAAAAATTAGTTAGACAACTTACAACCCTGGAACATCTTAATTCACAACAAAAACGTTATGTACCTTTGTATTCTGCTTATTCAGTTTCGCTTGATACAACTAGGCTTCCTAATCCAATTTGACTGACATATAGAATAATTTGATTTCAATATTGTATACTTATACTTTCTTTTAATTTTTTTAGGATACTCCTATCTCTCTCTTTTCTTGGTGTCTGGATGGAATTCTTTGCACTTGGGCTCTTCTGAATTGATCTGCCTGACTACTACTAGACATGCTGAGGCCTTGTGACAAGTTTACCTATGGTTGCTGCAATCGTTACATGCAACCAGCTGTGTCATCTACTTGTTTCACCCTATGGTTCTTCCTTGGCCTTTTCAGTGGTTATATACACTATTTGTTCCTGTTTGTAAACACTATGAAGATTACACATGTTGTATTTCTTGACGGAACTGCTCCTACAGACTTTATTGCTTCCAATTCTGCAACAAATGTATCTTACTACTAAGGTAGTTATGAACTGAACTTTCTCTGCAATGACGCTGCTATGGATTTGATTCCTTCAATCAAGACTTGAACATCTTTATTTATGAACTATGTAATTGTTGGAACATTCTTTATAGTAGTGTATGACGTCAAATCCACTGTCTATTGTTTGAAATATGTCTGGTATATGTCTGGTAGTTTCTTCTGTGTTGGCCCTTAGTGTTTTATCATTGGGATTGTGTCTGACAAAAAGAAAAGAAAGTGGGGGAATGTGGAGTTATAAAATCATGATTAGAATAAATTATAAAATCATGATTAGAAAATATACAATTTCAAAGAAGAATTACACATTAAATATGTTATTCATAGATAAAACATTTAGATATAAATTAAGATATAGAATATGGAAGAGTTATAAATTAAATTAACTTAGATAGGATTAGTCAGTTTAGTTAGTAATGGGTTAAATAGTGTTTTAAAGACAATGTATTTAAAACTGTGACATTTACATTCAGTTGCTGTTGTCAATCAAAACACCTATACTGCTAGCTAGACACATAGTATTATTAACACTCTAATGCACTGCGCATGAACAAGTTAAAATAGTATTTTCTATATGTCAGCCAAAATTATAAGTCTGTTTAAGGAAGTTAAAATATACAAAGATAGCATTTTCATTTATGGTATGCTTTGATTTCATTGGCTTAAAATGTGTATATAAGCTTTGCCTTTGTATAAGACTATTGTTATCTTCTGCCTTCAGATCTCAAGGTATGTAATTAATCTTGCTGTGATTAATAAATAGTTTATGTCAACTAATATTTGATAAATATGAGTATTAATTTAATCTGTTAGATAACCCAGATTAAATATTTGTCTATAGTTAGGGTTTTGTCTAATCAAGGTGAAATTAAACCATATTAAGAATAATTCTTACAAGCATCTCATTTTTATCCTCTTTTACGAGAATCATACATATACATCTGTTGCTAAACACTCATTTAGTGACAGCCCTTAGACTAGAGGTATATACGACAGGGTTTCCAATCATCCCTTCTTTAAAGGAATCTCTCTTGTTTGCCCATTCTTTTTAAACAATCATCCAGGCTCCATTATTTATTTGCTCTTAAAACATTTTTCTTTCTTAATTTTTTCCAAAGTCTTCTTTTGAAACGTAATATTGTAGTATTCGACTCTTATTTAGTTAATACTGTTTGTGTATCTTAAGTTTAATCTCCTTACTACCACTTTGCCTTAATGAGAAATAGAATTTACGGATTTGCAGAAAGTTAGATTGTGTGAATGAAGATGATTTGTATGAATTTTTTTGCTGTACCTAAAAGGAACAAAATGGAAAATAAAGATTTAGCTACTGTAAAATTTGCTGATTTCCTAAGTGAAATTTGTAATTCCCTCCCTTATTTTCTTTAACAAAAAATTGGCAACCTTATACTGACAACAAACACCCAGGGCTGTAAATGGATATGGAATATGTGCTCAATCCAGTTTAAGAGTGCAGTCCGCTTCCTAGTTACATATATAGGGCCAGATTACTAGTGGAGCTGTATTTAGCATATACATCTTTAGACATGTATGTATCTCTGTTAAAGCCCTTTACTTGCCTTTTATTTTTCTAACACCTAAGACCTCATAACTCTGAACCCTTATAACATTTTTGTACAATTTTCTTTTCTTTTTTTTTTATTATACAGTGTTATTTTGAGTGCAACTTGAGTGTACTTTGTAATGTACTTTTGATGTGTTTTGCAACACCTTTTTGTTTTTGTTTCACAAAACAGTTAACCAGAACTCTGAGGACGTGATAACCTGTTAACTGTAATTTCAATCGATTGTGTTTACTTTTACTTGTAATACTTTTAATAACGTGTGCATAAACCATTTTTTGATCACGCATAAATGTTGGCACTCCACTCGTAATCTGGCCCATAATGTGTTTATATATATATATATATATATATATATATATATATATATATATATATATATATATATATATATATATATATATATATATATATACAGTATATATATATATATATATATATATATATATATATACAGTATATATATATCAAAATAACAAGAGTATTGCTTTGAGCAATGATACTTTTTATAGACTAACTATACATTTATAAATTGACAAGCTTTTGGAAGAATGTCCTGAAGCAATACTGACCAATTTGATGAAATTTACAGATTATATCTTAAAACACAGGATGGCTAAAAAAGACAGAAAGTGTTGCAGAGGTCTGAGTGAAGAGTGTCTTTTTTAGTCATCCTGTGTTTTAATATACAATTTGATCATCTCAAATTGGTCAGTATTGCTTCAGACTTGAAAAAGGAGGACATTCTTCCGAAAGCTTGTCATCTTATAAATGTACTAGTCCTAAAGCCCGTTCACACGGGCCATTTTTTGCAGGGTACAGCGTTCCCACCCCTTGCGCTCTCTCCCTGCCCCTCTCTTTTGCTCTCTCTACCCCCTCTATTTTGCGCTTTCTCTCCCCCTTTCTTTTACGATCTCTCTCCTCCCCTCTCTTTTGCGCTCCCTCTCCCCTCTCTTTTGAGCTCTCTCCCCCCTCTCTTTTGCGCTCTCTCTCTCCCCCCTCTCTTTTGCACTCTCTCTCTCCCCCTCTCTTTTGCGCTCTCTCTCTCCCCCTCTCTTTTGCGCTCTCTCTCTCCCCCCTCTCTTTTGCGCTCTCTCTCTCTACCCTCTCTTTTGCGCTTTCTCTCTCTACCCTCTCTTTTGCGCTATCTCTCCCCCTCTCTTTTGCGCTCTCTCTCCCCCCCTCTTTTGCGCTCTCTCTATCCCCCCTCTTTTTGCGCTCTCTCTATCCCCCCTCTTTTGTGCTCTCTCTCTCCCCCCCTCTTTTGTGCTCTCTCTCTCCCCGCCACTTTTGCACTCTCTCTCTCTCCCCTCTTTTGCGCTCTCTCTCTCCCCCCTCTTTTGCACTCTCTCTCTCCCCCTCTCTTTTGCGCTCTCTCTCCCCCTCTCTTTTGTGCTCTCTCACCCCTCTCTTTTGCGCTCTCTCACCCCTCTCTTTTGCGCTCTCTCTCCCTCCTCTCTTTTGCGCTCTCTCTCTCCCCTGTCTCTCTCCCCCTCTCTCTCTCTCTCCCCTCTCTCTCTCTCTCTCTCTCTCTCCCCCTCTCTCTCTCTCCCCTCTATCTCTCTCTCCCCTCTATCTCTCTCTCTCCCCTCTATCTCTCTCTCTCTCTCCCCCCTCTGTCTCCCCCCTCTCTCTCTCCCCCTCGCTCTCTTTCTCCCCTCTCTCTCCCCCCCTCTCTCTCTCCCCTCTCTATCTCCCCCCTCTCTCTATCCCCCTCTCTCTCTCCCTCCCCTCTCTCCCTCCCCTCTCTCTCTCCCCTCTCTCTCTCTCCCTCCTCTCTCTCACTCCCTCCCCCTCCCCTCTCTCTCTCACTCCCCCTCCCCTCTCTCTCTCCCTCCCCTCTCTCTCTCCCCCTCCCCTCTCTCTCTCCCCCTCCCCCCTCTCTCTCCCTCCCCTCTCTCTCTCACTCCCCCTCCCCTCTCTCTCTCTCACTCCCCCTCCCCCTCTCACTCCCCCTCTCTCTCTCTCCCTCCCCTCTCTCTCCCCTCTCTCTCTCCCCTCTCTCTCTCCTCCTCCCCCCCTCTCTCTCCTCCCCCTCTCTCTCTCTCCCCCCCCCCCTCTCTCTCTCCCCCCTCCCCTCTCTTTCTCTTCCCCCCCTTTCTTTTGATCTCTCTGTCCCCTTTCTTTTGCTCTCCCTCCACTCTCTTTTGCTGTCTCTCCCCCTCTCTTTTGCTCCCTCTCTTGTGCTCTTTTTATCTCCCCTCTTGATCTCTCTCTCCCCTCTTGATCTCTCTCTCACCTTCCTTATCTTTTCCCTACCCCCTCTCTCCCGTCTTTTGAGCTGTTTTGAGCTCTCAAACTGCACAGCCTTTCACGGCCCATCTGTCCCCGCCCCTTCACGCTCGGCCATGCCCCCTCGCGGCCCTCGCGCTCGGCCATGCCCCCGGCCACGCTCGGTCACGCACACTTCTGCTCGCACTGCAGAGCAGAGACTTAGGGACTCTCAAAGGCCAGGTGTGTTTGTCCTCGAGCTGTGCTGTCTACTGCGCATGACAGCTTCGGACAAACAAATATTATTACAAATTCCTTCAAAGTTTAAAAAATGACACCGGTGTCTCTATGTATCTATGTATAAAATGTACGTAATATATAAAAATATATGAATATATAAAAATTAAATTAAAATAATATCGTTGAAATCTTGCAATTTATACAGTTATAGGTTTATCACAAGTTGTAATTTCTAACAAAATGTTTGTAAATACAATTTAATAGTGGATAAGACAATAGTTGCTGTATAGCGCGATCGGTCACTGACCGACAAAGGACAAGATAACAAAGCGGCCATGGCAACTACACAAGCATTTACATAAAAGTGAATTTCCTCGCAGCAAACAGATAAGCCCACCTAACAAGAGGAAACCAAAGCGGCATTTATAGAACTGCCATCAGCAAATTATTGGCATAGCGGCGTTTATTTAACCGCAATCATCTCACAAAAGTGATATCAAACAGATACACTTCAAGGTACTAATTTGTATACTTATATTATAGTGTGATAAAAATCGCACCAACATACCTCTACATTTGATATATAGTTACCTAAGATAAGATCTCAATTGCACAGCTTAACTTGAAACAAAGTATCCTATATGAACTATACAGCAACTATTGTCTTATCCACTATTAAATTGTATTTACAAACATTTTGTTAGAAATTACAACTTGTGATAAACCTATAACTGTATAAATTGCAAGATTTCAACGATATTATTTTAATGTAATTTTTATATATTCATATATTTTTATATATTACGTACATTTTATACATAGATACATAGAGACACCGGTGTCATTTTTTAAACTTTGAAGGAATTTGTGATAATATTTGTTTAATTGTACTTTTAGCATCACTATTATTGGGTAAGTTTACCGGAATCAAATAAAGTATAATATATATTTTTTTTTTAAAAGTTTCGACATCCAATTTTTTCCATAAGAGAATATAAAATAGTACTTATCAAAACATTAACATATATTGAGCCTACATATTATCACACATATTTACAGTAAGACACATTGGGAATAGCAACTTGGTTTGCGCCACCTACCACAACTAATTATAACTCTTTAAACTTTGGGATAAAGTTTACTTCAGGTGTGCTAGATTCCCCACCAGCTAGACAGTCTAACCCTACCAAGCTTCGGACAAACACACTTGGCCTTTTATTATATAGGATAATCAGTCCAATTAAAAAGTATCATTGCTTAATGCAATAATCTTGTTATTTTGATATCTAAATCGCTGGACTAACACAGCTACACCAATCAACGTACATGTATATATACAGTATATATATATATATATATATATATATATATACATATATATATATATATATATATATACCTGTATATATATATATATATATATATATATATATATATATATATATATATATATATATATATATATATATACATATATACATACATACATATAATAATTCACAATTATGTAAAATCATTTCATAGAGAAATGTAACATGAAATATATAAAGGTATATGTAAACTTTTCAATCCTGTACAAAACATGGCATAATGTTAGGTTGTTATGCAATGCTATATAAGCATTTTAATGTCAAAACTCCCATGATATTTTAAGGGTCCAAATATTTTATTTGCATATGAAATGGTGTGGTATGTCATTAGCCTATTTCCTGGTGAAATCCTGGTGAAATTGACATATTTTTTGCCTTAAATTGTGTTCTCTTTTTATGTACAGAAATATTTACTTGCTGTATATTTTATACTACTGAATTACAAAACTATTTTTTAAAGTAATATTGATAAGTTTGGAAATAGATTAAACTATAACCGCAGTCAACAAAGCATGAACCACTCAATAAATTAAAACAAAACTTTTATACATAGCCGTAAATCACATAAAAACATGAAATAATCTTGACTTGTAACCTAGTAAAAAAAAAAGCCTTTTCCCTTTTTCTTAAATAAAAATTTAATTAGCTCATTGTAAATACAGAAGAGCCCAACTGTGCCCTAGAAATGGAGACATATTTTTATGTTGAATGACAAGGAGCTTGCAAATAATATTGATGTAAAAGCTTTCAACAAAGTAATTTAAAAGGAGTGTAAATGAGTTTATTCATATTAAAGAAACTGACTAACTATGTATGTTTTCAAAAAGCAAAATCCTTGTCACGCATGAAGGCTTTCAGAATATTAATCACTTTGGCTTAACATTATGTTTTGAAAACATGATATAAAAACAAATATAATAAATATTAATGTTCCACACATCAGTGAACAGTAGAACAGAGTGATGTCAATTTACAAAATGTAAAGCCCAACAACTAAAGTGATTAGAAATCTCTAGCTTGATTTTGACAACAAAGTATTCTTTATTTCTTAATGCATTATTATAGAAATATATACGCATACACTCATATTTTCAGTGAATCTGTTTACAAGCAAATTAAATTCGCTCCATAACAATATCTGACCCCAAAAAAATCTTATTACAATTTGTTTCTGCTGTTCTGTTATTGGTAGTGGAAGGCATATTTGTGCATGTAGCGTCTTAAGGGTTATGCTGCCTGACTGAAATGTGAAGCTGTGCAGTGTGTGAGTTTGCAACAATTGTTGCAATATGTGGGGTGGGCACTCTTACCTGTTATAAAGATGCATGGATGCTGGAATACTTCCTCTTTCTTGTCTGCAACTGCTGGAGAAAGGTTTTTTCTGTTTGCTTGCAAGATGGTGCGGCCTAGGCGTCAGTCGGTTCCTCCAAAGCGGATGAGGGAGTCTTCGCCAGTGACACGGCGAGTATCTGTGAGGGGGAGAGGTGGCAGTTTAGGTAGTGAGGTAGTAGGCCCTAGCCCTTCTCAAGGGGTAGGCCTCACCCCTTCCCGGGATTCTGGGGAGCCCTCTGGGGTGTCTTCCTCCCCTTCCCTTTTCCCTGGGTCCCAGGGGGAGGATTTGGGGGATTCGGGGTTGGTTTCAGGGGGTGGCGGAAGCGATGGGGGGTGGAAGTGTCTCCGGTTGGCTCAATCGGCCTCCCGGAGGTGTTTAGGGCCGAGGTAGGCCCCGAGCGGGGGTGCGTGGCGCAGGGCCGTGGGCCAATAGGCGGGCCGTGTGTTGGGCCTGCAGGGTCGCTAGTTGCCCGGGAACGTGAGGGCCTTGATTTGCAGGGGGAGCGGGTGGGCCTGAATCTGAGCGCGGGGCCTTCGGGGGTACTGGCAATGGTGGGTCCGAGCATCAGGCTGGGGCTTCCGTGGGCCTTGGTGTTCGTGGTAATACGGGACCTGTTGGTGCGGGGCACTGGGGCGGGGAGGGCCGGGCAGCTATGGCAGAGCCGGGTTTGAGTGGAAGTGGGGGAATGGAGTTTGGCCCTGCTGGGGGCAGTAATCAGATGCTTGGCGGGCTGCAAGTTGGGCATGAGCCTCTAGGGAGAGGACAGCAGGATGTGATGGGGAAATTTTTAGGTTGGCATCAATTTTGGCCCAAGGGGCGCACGGGGGTCCCTCTGGGGCGGGAGGGCATCAGCATACAGTGCCGGTTAGGGCTGGGGGGTTGGACCCTGGTCATGCTGGAGTTGGGCGCAGGGGGGGGGGGCGGGTCGTCATGGGGCAGCGGTTGGAAACTCTGGGGTGGGTGGAGCAGTGCAGTTGGGAGTTGGGGTCTCGGTGGGTGGTCAGCAAGGTAGTTCTGTAGCGGGAGGGGGTGGTGCCCATTCCTTGATCCCTGGTGCTCCCGTTTCCGTTTTGTCTCCCCAGGTGAGCGGGGCTGCTGTGGTGGCAGTGGGACCTGATGCTAGGCGAGAAGTTACTCAGAGGATTGGACCAAGCCAGGAGGCTCTTCCCCCGGCGGCGACAGGAGCAGGTGAGATTGCATTGTGTGGGGTGCTGGGGGAGGGTGCGGGTGGGTCATCTAGTGACACTGGCTCTGAGAGTGACGACTCCTTAGGGCCAGTGTCCAAACCTCAAAAACGGGTATTGAAGTATCTGCGTAGGTTGGTAGCCGGGCAGCAGAGACAGGAATTGAGGCTAGCTCCGGGTGGGGGAGTGCAGATAGGGGACTCAGTGAGTGTTGGTCAGCAAGTAGGGTCAGGGGCTGTCAGCTTGGCGGTGGCAGACAGGAAAGTGGCGCTGCAAGGGGATGCTTACCCCTGCAATGTGCATTCATTGCATTCTCACCTTTAAGCTAAGACGATCAAAAAAATTAGAGATGGCAAATATGTGCACATTTTCGATTTGTCGCTGGAGGCCCATAAGGCCAAGGAGCGGAGCGAGGACGGCTCCGGTCCAAGAAAGGTCAAGAGACCGGAGACAATGGACGAGTGGCGCACGTGCTTTAGTGTTTTGGCTTCTTGCCTGGTAGAGGCGAAGCCGGAGCTGCGTGTTGACGTGTTAAAATATATGGAAACTTGAGTTTGTCCATAAGACGTATAAGGAGGGGGTCTGGCGGTCTTATGACGCGGATTATAGACGTAAGATGGTGGGGAACCCTTTGCTGACCTTTGGCACCACGGATGTGCATTTATGGCAGCGCTTGGGTTCGGAGCGCTCCCCCTCCCCCCCTTCAGGTGAAAGGGCCGGGGGGAGTAAGCAGATGGGAGGAGTCAAGAGAAAAGGGCGTGAGTGTTGGAAGTTTAATGACGGGAAGTGTGACCGAGGAGCGAGCTGCTCCTTTCGACACTCCTGCATATACTGCTGAGCTGGTCACCCAGGGACCGAATGTGCTAGACGGAAAGAGACGGGGGCCGCGGAGCCGGCAGGGGGGCTGCTGGGGCGAAGGGCACCAACGCCGTTGAGGGTGGACGCCCTTGAGCCATGGCTCAGGGCATACCCGGACAGGAGGGAGGGGGAGCTTCTCCTGGCCGGGCTGCGCGAGGGTTTCCTCATTCCGGTGGTAGGTCCGGTAGTTGGGGCGCGTCAGAAGCGGAACCTCAAGTCAGCGTATGACTACCCTGACATAGTGAGGGATAAACTGGGCAAAGAACTGAGTTTAGGTCGGATGGTGGGCCCCTTTTCGGGAGCCGCCCATTGAGGGTTTGGTGGTCTCCCCACTGGGGGTTGTTCCGAAGAAGGAAGCGGGGAAATTCCGGTTGATTCAGCATCTATCATACCCAAAAGGTCATTCGGTCAATGATGCAATCAACCCGGAGGTTAGCTCAGTTTTTTATCAGTCGTTTGACCAAGCAATGGTTTTGGTGCAACAGGCTGGTGTTGGGGCACTCCTGGCGAAGCTCGATATTGAATCGGCCTTCCGCTTGTTGCCTATTCACCCAGCATCCTTTCGGTTGATGGGATGCTGGTTCGAAGGTGCTTACTATGTAGATCGTTGTCTCCCGATGGGTTGCTCGGTCTCATGCGCATTTTTTGAGATGTTCAGCACATTTCTGCACTGGGCTGTGTTTTCGGAAGCGCAGGGTGGGCTTATAGCCCATTACCTGGACGATTTTCTGCTAATCGGCAGAGCTGGGTCGTCTGAGTGCGCGCGGCTCATGTCAGTGATGAGAGCCCTATTTGCGCGTTTTGGGGTCCCATTGGCGGAGGACAAGACCCAGGGGCCATGCACTTGCCTGACGTTTCTGGGTATCGAGATCGATACTGTAGAAAGGCAGTGCAGGTTGCCAAAGGATAAGGTGGTTCGAATGCTGGCCGCGGTTTCTTCGGCTGCGGCGGCTGACCGGCTCTCGATAAAAGAGTTGCAGTGTTTACTGGGTTTGCTCAATTTCGCGTGCAAAGTTATCCCGATGGGCAGAGTATTCAACAGGAGGTTGGAGGGCCCTCTAAAAGGGGATAGCGGAAGCCGCAAGTCGTGTCCGGTGTCTACAGATATGAAGGAGGATTTGAGAATCTGGGAGTTGTTCCTGGAGGATTTCAATGGGGTCTTGTTATGGAGGCAAGTGAGGACATCTCGTCAGGCTCTGCATCTGTTCACGGACGCGGCGGGAGCAAAAGGGTTACGGGGCTTACTTCAACGGCACCTGGAGTGCCGGGGAGTGGCCTGGGGCCTGGGTTGAGAGGGGATGGACCAGGAACCTTACACTCCTGGAGTTGTTCCCTATTGTCGTAGCCATTGAGTTATGGGGGCGGCAATTAGCAAACCAGAATGTAATATTCTGGTGCGACAATCTGAGCGTCGTGTTTGCTATCAACAATCTTTCAGCCTCTTCCCCTATTGTGGTGCGTTACCTTCGTTGGGTGGTGCTGCGGTGCTTGCAGCACAACATTGACTTTACGGCGTGGCATGTGCCTGGGGTTGATAACGTATTGGCAGACGCGTTGTCGCGAGGCCAGTGGGAGGCATTCAGGAAATTGGCACCAAGGGCAGCAAAGGTTGGTACTCCTTGTCCTTCCTTTCTTTGGCAGGTGGCGGAAGGGGGGACGTGCTGACTTCGATGGTTCAGGCGTCACTGGCACCTGCTACCTGGAAGGCCTACGGCAAGTACTGGGCGGAATGGGAAGTCTTCCTCAAGGGTAAGGGCATCCCGGTGGAATCCGGATCGCCTGCTTTGTTGCTTGAGTGGATGGTGTGTTTGAAGGAAGGTGGCTGTAGGAAAGGATCCATGCAGGGAAGGCTAGCTGCTTTATCCTTCTTTGCCAAATGGAGGGGTATCCAGGATGGGACGAATGCTTTCCTGGTTAGGCAGGTAATGAAAGGTTGGGGTAGGATAGAGGCTAAGTCAGCGGATCGGCGAGAGCCCATTACAATTCAGCGGCTGGGGGCGTTATTGGCAGCGCTGCCAGAAGTGTGCGCGGATGAGTATGAGGTTGCTTTGTTTAGGGCGGCGTTTGCGGTTGCTTTCTTCGGGGCTTTGAGAGTAGGCGAGATAGTTAGTCCAACCAGGTCGGCGGTAGGTTGCTGTGTCCAAGCGCAGCATGTCAGGTTTGACATGCAGGTGCTATTGTTGTTCATCCCCAGATCTAAGACAGATCAAGAAAGGAAAGGTGTATGGTTATCCATACAGCAGCAGGACATTGTGGAGTGTTGCCCCGTCCGGCTCGCTTCTGAATTTTCGGCTAGGAGGCCAGGGAGTTCAGGGCAGTTTTTTATTCATGCGGATGGGTCCAATTTGTCCAGATTCCAATTTCGGAGGGTGTTGGAGGAAGTGGCTAAGAGGGTCGGCTTGGACCCTGGGCTCATCGCTCCCCACTCCTTTCGCATTGGAGCGGCCACCAGCGCAGCTGCGGCTGGGGCCTCGGAGCGAGAGATTAGGAAATTGGGAAGGTGGAGTTCCAAGCGGTATAGGTCATACATTCGACCCCTTCAGAGTAAAGTGTAGATAGTTGGAAAAGGGGGGGTAGGGACAAGTGGACGGGGACTTAGTAATGTGGATTTTTTGTTGATTTTAGGTGTAAGAGCCCCTCCTTGTAGAGCGTGGATAGTCGGCCACTCGTACGTTCACTGGGCGGCCATTCACGCTTTGAAGCGCCCGGGCGGCCAGCAGCTGGGATTTCGTCCAGATGCGGTTTCAATTAGATGGCTGGGGAAAAGGGGCATGTTGTGGAGTGATTTGCTGGGTCTCCTGGAGGAGGCCTTCCTTCGTTGGGGGCGGCCTTCATTGATAGTGCTGCATCTTGGGGGAAATGATGTGGGGAGTTTGCCTGTGTTGGAGTTGGTGAACATCATTCAATCGGATGTACGTTGGTTGAAAGTGCGTTTCCCGGGAGTGCGAGTGGCCTGGTCAAATGTGATTGCGCGCTTGCAGTGGCGGCATGTGAGAGTGCACCGTTCAGCCTACCGTATTCGGAAGAAGTTGAACAGGGATGTGGGGAGGTTGATCGTGGAGGAAGGTGGTTTTGTAATCAGGCACAATAACATCTTGGGGGACTGCAAGCGGCTGTACAGGCCGGACGGGGTTCATTTAACAGAGGAGGGCTTAGAGCTATTTTTGGCTAATCTAGCTGGCGCGTTGAGGCGGCATGTCAGTTAGCTATCCCTAGGTGTGGCGGCAAGAGCTCCATTATGGGAGTCAGGTGGTATCTCTTGTGGCGGGGTCCCGGACGAATAATTTTTATGGTTTCCGCGAGGGTGTGGTCGAGCTAATGGGAGGGGCATGATGTTGCAAGTCGCAGCTTGTAACGCCTCTCCCCGCGGGCCTGCTGACCTAGAAACCCCTTGTGGATGATGCCAGCCTCTGAAGGGCAATGCTCGGCAGGAGCATTGCAACAACCAATCCGGGCCGGTGACCTCACTACGCTGGTTGTATATATATATACTAAATTATGGTTAGGCTTAGAATATAGTTTAGCCTCAGATGCCGCCACCCATATATATATATATAAGCCTTAAGCTTCTCAAGTTAATAAGTTTAGAGTTTGCCTGGTTCTGTTTAATAAACGCGACCTTGCTTCACGGTCTTATACCTCCAAATACGTGTCTGTGTCTTTATTGGGTAAGATGGGAATGAAGTCATGGCGATTTGACCCTTATGGTAGTGGAAGGCATATTTGTGCATGTAGCGTCTTAAGGGTTATGCTGCCTGACTGAAATGTGAAGCTGTGCAGTGTGTGAGTTTGCAACAATTGTTGCAATATGTGGGGTGGGGACTCTTACCTGTTATAAAGATGCATGGATGCTGGAATACTTCCTCTTTCTTGTCTGCAACTGCTGGAGAAAGGTTTTTTCCCCTCCCATCCCTCCCTTGTTGTTAACATGTTTGATATTTTGTTGCAGGAAGGGGGGCGGCACTGAGGGAACAGCTGCCATTAGGGTGGTTTTGTTAGGACTTTGGCAGGGGCATGCCTACTCAGGTTAGCTGATCTTAAGTCCAAAGTGGTAATTTTTAGCTCCACATCATGGGCGTATGTTGTGCGTCTTACGTCTAAATGATGACCTTTATGGGTACGGAGCAATTTGCTAGCATAAGAGTAGAAATCATCGGCTGGCGTGGCGGGGTCCCGGCCGAATAATTTTTATGGTTTCCGCGAGGGTGTGGTCGAGCTAATGGGAGGGGCATGATGTTGCAAGTCGCAGCTTGTAACGCCTCTCCCCGCGGGCCTGCTGACCTAGAAACCCCTTGTGGATGATGCCAGCCTCTGAAGGGCAATGCTCGGCAGGAGCATTGCAACAACCAATCCGGGCCGGTGACCTCACTACGCTGGTTGTATATATATATATACTAAATTATGGTTAGGCTTAGAATATAGTTTAGCCTTAGATGCCGCCACCCATATATATATATATAAGCCTTAAGCTTCTCAAGTTAATAAGTTTAGAGTTTGCCTGGTTCTGTTTAATAAACGCGACCTTGCTTCACGGTCTTATACCTCCAAATACGTGTCTGTGTCTTTATTGGGTAAGATGGGAATGAAGTCATGGCGATTTGACCCTTATGTGAATTCTTCACAACATTGAAACTTTAAAATAGCAAAATTGCTTAGTTTTTTTAATCACCTCACATCCCTACTAAGCTCCATAATAATAAATATAGACAAATCAATCTTGTAACAATGTATTTCTCTGTGTATAGAACAAGTCAAACTGTGTAGAACACCAGCATTACAGAATCAACATAGTTAAAACAGAAAAAATAAACTTCCTCAATATAACAGGCAAAAAAGAAGACTTGAAAACAATTTAAGAGAAATATATATTTTTTTTTTTAAAAAAAAAGACATTTCATTTCAGCTTTGAAGCAACACGATATGACCATTAAAGGATCATCAGAAACACAAGAAATGGCTTTTTTTGTCTCGCCAGTCTCCCAGTCCTTGCATCCGGTGATATTTTATAAAAAAAAAGTGGGCTGACCCACTTTGTCCAAATGAGTGGGGGTCTGCCTTCTGTAGAAAACAATAGGGATCACGGTCTGCTTAACAATTTGCCCATATCGCTGATGATATCTCGGCAATGGGGAGTGTGTTCAAAACATGTTTACACAACATATACTCTGTTGTAACAGTTCAAATAACACGTATGCAAACTAAGTTTCAATGTGATTTTAGTATATATCCTACAATTAAAAATCTAGCCGCTGAAAGGCTCACAGCAATCTTTCCCAACTAAAATACAGGTTACTCCCATGGAACACCCCTGAACTCCCATGAAACACCTATATACTATTTATGGACTAGATTACGAGTGGAGCAAAAATTTGCGCTCCTGTGAATGCTTTATCTGCGCTCAACTTTTTTTACAATTGTGGGCCCAGTTGTGCACATATTACAGGTCAGTATAGAGTGAACTTATAGAGGCTATATAAAATATAATAGAAAAATGCCCTTTTGTAAAACAAAAATGCCATGACTTCTGTCTATGGAATATTAATATCTAGACATGTGTATGGGCAAAAAATTTGGTTCATTCAAAACATTTTACTTAGATTTTTTGTCGTTAGAATCTCACTCATAAGTCGTGTTAGTTTGTCTAAATAATCAAATAACATTTTGTTCAAAACGCAATTTATTCCATTGCATTGATGACAATGGGAAACCCAAAAAATATTAATTTTAGCAAGACAATTACACTGCTATGAAATGCCAACAATTGAAAGATTCAGAGCTAACTGTGACATGAGAACATACAGGAGCTAGAATAATTTTTACAAAGAGAATTCAAGCAATAAATTGAAAGACCCTTTGACACAGCGGTCACCTGTTCCCTGTGTTTTTTTCATTGCTGGATGATGAACACCACAGAGCAGAAAGGACAAGAGCAAGAGTGGCAGCAGCAGGCAGCAGACTTACTGAACTAGGTAGACATCAAAGTACATAAACCTCAAAAATGCACCACCAAGGCAGGAGGAGAAATGCATGCCTAGAGCCCCTTGGACAAAACGGCCAGCAGTTCCTTGAGGATTTGACATTGGCGGATAATGACCACCACAGAGCAAGAAGGGCAAGAGCAGGAGAGGTTGTGGCAGTGGGCAGCAGAGTTACTAAACTAGGTAGGCCTTTGGTGTACAAAAAACAAAAATACATCTCTAAGGATAGAGGACAAACACATGGGCTTAGAGACCCTTGGACACTGTGACCAACAGTTTTCTATGATTGTTTTACTTTAACTGATAATGACCACAACAGAGCAGGAAGGGCAGAAGTAGGAGAAGCGGTGACAGCAGGCCACCGAGTAGTGGCGTAACTAAAGTAGGCCTCTAATTATAGTACACAAACACCAAAAATACACCTCCAAGGAAGGCGAACAAACATGTGCCTCGAGAGTCCTTTGAAAACAGCACATAACAGGTTATTAAAGATTTGGCAATGACTTATGACAACACAGGACTTGGGCAGGAGCATCAGAAGGCAGAAGAGTTAATAAAGTAGGTCTCTGGATTATAGTACACCAAACCCATAAATACACCCCCCTGGGAAAGTTACAAGTGGAGTGGAAGTAGTATAGGTGAAAGGAAATAAAGTTCTCACGTCACTCACCTTCCCACATATGCTCCTTAAACTTGTTTGAAGTTATCCTTGCAGATTCAAATTAGAAATCTGTTTACATAGACCTTGGGAAAATTCTTTAACAAGAGCAAAAATAGTATCTCTAGGAAGGTCAATTTAAACAGAAAGGATAGATCTATTTTAAAAATGATGCTTTGGTAAAGGGCAAGAACTTTGGATAGATGCACAATGCTTTGGAATGTGCATCATTACTGCAGAGATCATGGCCTTGTTCCTGCATTGTATGCACTATATGTTTTGGCAAAACATCTTATCTGACTTCCAGGCCAGCCTCCAGCTTGATGGTGTCATAGTGAACTCCTGCTTCTAGGAAATAAGTATGGCGTGAAACACATGGAAAAATCCAAGACCAATAGAACAAAGAGATGTGCTAAAACTCAGTTCCACACTGTGCCTAGATGCTCCCGAAGGATTCGTCATTGACTGATGACCACCACAGAGCAGAGAGAGTAGGAGCAGAAGTGCCCAGCATTGTTTTAGAGTATAATACACCAACTCCATAAATACACTTTAAAGGCAGACAAAACTTTAAATTCCTGTTGACAGCATGGTGGCACTGGGGCAAACATTGGTACAGGTGGTTTTGAGAGTTGACATGTAGATGGAGGCTGCTTGGTAACCTCAGACCCCTTCCTAAACATACTACTAGGCGTGGAGCCAAACAATGTCAATTCTGCGCCTACACCTTAATTTCCCTTTGTTGTTTGTTACTTTTATTGCTGGACTTAGAGGACCCTTACTGCTACTGATGCTACTAGTTCTGGTACCGGTGTATCCTGCATATATCCTACTCTTCATGGACATGGGATTGCCTGCTACAGCAGAGGCTGTAGGTGACCCTGATGCTGCTGCTTCCACTCCTCTAGTTATTTAAACAAGATCAGCCAACAATGACCTTTAAAATTATATTTGACTCTGTGAAGCAGAGGCAACAGTTCTTGTCCATTTCCACTCATAAGACAAGTAGGAGCAGACACTAACTCTTTACTGGTAGTGACGGTGCTGGTGGCAGTGGTACTACTGGTGGTGATGGTGGCAGCAAATGGAAACATAGTGCACTTTGACAGACTCACAATTTTATTACAAAATAATATCATTATATATTATTATTATTATTATTATTATTATTATTTTCTGTTAGTTTTTGTTGGTGCCCCCCCCACTGCAATAACAAATATGGTTTCAATTTGATGAGGGGTACAAAGTACTATAATATTTGCAATACAGATAGTATACTGGTAACAGTATAGGCAACAGGCATGCACTGTGTGCAATATAGACAGCCACTGAGGAATAATTATAATTAATTATTGTTGTTTTACATTTTACACCTAAATTATTTCAGATAGATGAGGGGTACACCATACTAGGATATATGTAATACTGATAGTATACTAGTAATATCATATGGAATAGAAATGCACTGTGTTCAATATAGCCAGCCACTGAAAAATTATTATTATTATTATTAAATATTATTCGAATATATTTTACACACAAATGAAAAGTTATGCTATGTAACTACCATGGTTCTGTAGAGAGCCTAAAGCAAACTGCAAGGAAACCACAGTGTGCATGCTGCAATAACAAATATGGTTTCAATTAGATAAGGGGTATACCATTCTACAATATATGTAATACAGATAGTATACTAGTAACCTCTCTCTTTATATATATATAGTCCACCAGGGTTAAACACTCGCTGTAACTCAGCAGCCTCCGGGGTGCACTTCAAAACATACTTATTTAGAAACACTGAGTGCCTTCTTATATCAGTGTTTATATATATATATATATATATATATATATATATATATATATATATATATATATTTATTTATTTATTTTTTAAACAAATGCTAATTCCTTAACGAAACAGGGATATTCATTATGTTTCCACGTATATCTGAATTAATGCAAATCAAAATATAAAGAAGACTAACAAATACTGACAAAATGTGTCTGTATTCATTTTTTTTTCTCTGTAAAAGGTTGAAATCAGTAGCGTCAGTAGGGGGTGCGGGGGGTTCGGATCGCACCCGGGTGACACCCTGCAAGGGGTGACACCACGGTCACCACCACAACATTAGACGGTCAACAATGCTTCCTCTAACGAGCACGGCAGCTCAGTGATTTGGTAGGCTCTGCACATGTATTTATTTAAGGCTGTGCATCTTGGAGCCCTTAGAGCGGCAAAAGCCTCAGCAGAGCTCAGTTTTGTAAGAGAAGGGGACCGGGTGATGATCGCAGCAGCTAGCAGTAGATGAGGATGCGGCATGACTGTCTGGAAACCCCAGTAAAACCACTTCAGAGGTCCGGTAAGTGGAAACCAGTCTGCACTTATCTTTCTTTTGTCAGGGCAGGGCACAGTACAGTACACTAGACTAGTATTAGTGTAAGTTTGAGTACTAGCTCAGTGTCCCCCCCCCCCCCTGCCCATTGTGAATTTGTGGGACAGGCAATATGTCAGTAGTAAGGGTGTTATTCTTCAGAATGTAGCACAGTACATTTGGAACTTATGGTGCCAATTAGAGCGGGAATTAATTCAGATTATACTCATTTCTAACACTGCTGATTTTGAATCAAGGGGGAGGTACCTCCGAGCGGAATATTGGATAATATCATAGTCATAGTGCATTGATACAAGTGTTTAACTTTTGTCACGTGCAATTCATCGCTACAGCAGGGCTCGGTGTCTTTGCTTATTGCATCTGCTTATCATATGTTTACTGCTATATATCAGTCAAGGTCCCTCCATTCTCTCTTTTAAATTTGAGTGGTTTCTTAACTTTGAATCCAGATACATTCAGGTGCTATAAATGTATGAAACAATAGCCTAGTTTAGGTTTAGCACCTAAGTGAAGGCTGTGTGTGTGTGTGTGTGGGTGTGGCTGTGTGTGGAACTGTGTGTGTGTGGCTGTGTGAGTGTGGCTGTGAGTGTGTATGTGGCTGTGTGATTGTGTGTGTGGCTGTGTGTTTGTGTGGCTGTGTGTGTGTGTGTGTTTGGCTGTGTGTGTGTGTTTGGCTGTGTGTGTGTTTGGCTGTGTGTGTGTGGCTGTGTGTGTTGGAGAATGTGAGGGTGTGAAAGTGTTTGAAAATGTGAGGGTGTGAGAGTGTTTGAGAATGTAAGGGTGTGAGAGTGTTTGAGAATGTGAGGGTGTGAAAGTGTTTGAGAATGTGAGGGTGTGAGAGTGTTTGAGAATATGAGAGTGTGGGAGAGTGTTTGAGAATGTGAGGGTGTGTGAGAGTGTTTGGGAATATGAGGATGCGAGAGTGCTTGAGAATGTGAGGTGCTTGAGAATGTGAGGGTGTGAGAGTGCTTGAGAATGTGAGGGTGTGAGAGTGCTTGAGAATGTAAGGCAGAGGGTGTATGTGAATATCTATGAGTGGGTTTGTGTATGTGTGTTATGTTATGCACACACATTTTGGTCACTTGCCCAGAATTTGCACAGGTAAAAAATGAGCGGGAACATTGAAATAATATATATATATATATATATATATATATATATATATATATATATATATATATATATATATATATATATATATATATAGTTTAATTACTATGGGGGGGGCACCATGAGTTACTGCACCGGGTGACACCAAGCCTACTGACGTCACTGGTTGAAATACTCACCTTTAGCACGCTGGAGAGCCGCGCTAACTTGCTACTCCTCTTCAAAGAGCCACAGCTACGCTTATAGCACAGTGGCAAGTAGTATTAAATAACTATTAATGATTTCTTCAACACACCCCATGGGGGGAAGGAGTTTTGCAATCTAGCCCTAAGTGTCTATGAAATGAGGCTAACAACCTCATGAGGGAGAAGTTGCCACAGTTTTCTGTAATTGTCCAAAATTAGGTTCAGCAATGAGCGTTAAAGAGAGTGCCTTTATTTTTATCGACTCGTGTGGTTTGCTGACAGCAAAGCTGGGAAGTTGAATCTCCTGTTGGGAAGCCTTCTTTAGCCAAAGAGCCAGAATGCTGAACTGCTGCTAATTGTTTCAGCCTCGGTGTGCTTATGCTCTTGTGAGTATAATATCTGCTGCAGCATCACCTTCTGCTACTTACACTGTACACACAATGTGGCGCCTCATATTTACCCTAAAAACCAATATTTGCGCCTCCAGGAGAACCCCATTCCCTCCCTGAAAATTGAGTTGTTTAAATTGTTGAATGATGCTAAGTCTAAGGGCATCATTAATCTATCTGAATTCAAATACTTATTGAATGATTTTCCGGTGATGCCGGTATTCTACTGTTTACCCAAAGTCCATAAGAACTTTATGAATCCTCCAGGGCGTCCCATTATTTCTGGGATAGGTAGCCTCACCGAGAATTTGGGTAACTATGTGGATTTTTTTCTGAAACCTTTTCTAGAAACTATGCCTTCCTATGTGATTGATACAATGGACCTTCTACGAAAGATAGAAGGTATTACAATACCACATGGAGCATTTCTGGTGTCCTTAGATATGGAGGGCCTCTATTTCTCCATTCCACATACTGTAGGAATAAGGGCAGCAAAACATTTTTTGGAGACTAGAGGTACTTCATATTCAGAACACACAGAATTTGTTGTCAGTTTGCTAACTTTTGTGCTTGAGAATAACGTTTTCTCTTTTGATAACAAGCTGTATAAACAAAGTAGGGGGACAGCAATGGGGGCTACTTGTGCCCCAACATATGCTTGTCTACACCTAGGTCTGTGGGAAATGGAAGAAGTATTCCAGAAACAAGCATTCAATGAACATGCACAAATTTGGTTACGCTATGTGGACGACGTCTTGCTGGTTTGGGAGGGTACAGAACATGAATTAAAAAGTTTTGTTTCTGAACTGAATATTAACAATATAAATATTGCTCTGACCCTCAATTTCAGCAAGACGGACCTGTCCTTTTTGGATGTACACATTAAAATTGAAAGAGATATTCTTGTAACTGAACATTACAGAAAGGAAACAGCAACCAATAGTGTTCTGGAGGCATCCAGCCATCATCCAGAGCACTTAAAGAAGGGCATCCCAAAAGGTCAATTCCTGCGTTTACGCAGAAATTGCTCCTCAGTTTCAAAATATAACGAACATGCCATACATATGGAGAAACGTTTCAGAGCTAGGGGGTATTCAAAAAGGAATATAGCATACGCTAGAAATTCTGCACAAAAAACAGAAAGAAGCGCACTACTAATTTCCAAAATAAGAGCTAATGACAACAGAATCAGACTGATTACAGAGTATAATTGCCACTGGTATCATCTAAGAGATATACTCAAGAAAAACTGGAGTATCCTCTTGAATGATGAGAATATTGCAAAAGAAATAGGTGAAGCGCCTCTTCTAACAGCTAGGAGAGCTCCTAATCTAAAAGACAAATTAGTTAAAAGCAAATTTGTCACTCCTCAAAAGAACTGGCTGTCTAGACAAAAATTGATAGGCAATTTTCCTTGTAAAAGGTGTATGGGGACAAAACTTATAGGTTAAAACACTTTTTTACCTGTAACACAGAAGGTGTAATCTATCTTCTTTCCTGTAATTGCCCTTGTTTTTATTTTGGGAAAACAAAACGAATCCTAAAAGACAGAATCCTGGAACACAGGGACGACATTAAAAACAAAATACAAACTAGCAGTGTAGCTAGACATTTCGAAACTTATCATAACAGTCTACCTGACTGTATGAGCGTGACAGGCATTGACAAGGGAATTACCAATGGTAGAGGGGGGAACAATGATAAAATCCTCCTGCAAAAAGAATGCAGGTGGATTTTTAATCTCTCTACCATTGGTAATGGTGGTCTAAATGAGAAACTTGATATGGGAAGCTTTTTGTAGCTTCCGTGAGAAACTACTACTACTATTATATATTTTTTATCCCTTTCATCAGATCGTTCTGAAAATGGTTTCTTAAAAAACCTAACTTCCAACACATTTGGTTTATAACAAAATGCAGAATAAATAATTGTATATATGTATAACTTGTATATCAATAATCTTTTAATTACGTTACTTTGTTGTATGTATTTAGTACTCTTTCACCTCCTATTATGGGCGTTACTTATTTATCTCTATAAAAAGCACGGATGACGTGCAAAAGACATGCCCAGATGAAGCCCCGTCTCTTCTGATGACGTTGGGGTGAAACACGTGTCGGTATCTTGCTAGCTGTCCCACGTGATACCCATGCTGTTTGGTGGAGCCTGCTTTTAAGTGTGGTCGCGGTACAGTGATTTGGAGTGGGTGATTATGTGGAATCTCAGCGTACCTTTGGAGAGCTTGTGAGCACGCTGCTGAGGCCAAGCAGACACTATTTGGATGCCAATTGAAGCTTGATGATCGCTCACAACAGAGGAAAACAAATGTTTGGAGAGAGGTTCTGAAGGCGTTTTGAAGTTTCGACAAGGCTGTGGGTAAACCGCGGCGATTTTGAAAGGGTGCAGTTGACAGAGGGGTACTTCTCTAATTAGCTAGTATCCTCCTGTATCCTTCCATATTTCCAGCTTGCTATATTTGCCTTTGCTTTGCCTGCTCATTAACGCTATACTAACTTAACCTCTTGCTACATGCTCCAATACTTGTTTGAGTGACTTGGCTTATGTGCATCTGCTTTATTTGAAATCAGCTGACAACCGCATACCATTTGTATTTGCTGTTACTACAACGACCTGCTCCAATTTCTGTTACTGGGCGCTTGACTGAATAGTGCTATAATTATCCTGGGGACTTTTGTACTTACTACATTGGTTCAAGTCTGGAGGACTGTATAACTTATATGGTCTCTACAAGGAAAACACTATTTAATACATTTATTTGCCCAATTGACCAGTACTATATGTCATATGCTTTATGTTGTGCTGTCTTACACTGTTTTGTCATGCTTAAAGTCTGTTATGCATATTATTGCCATTCTTGTGTGACAAGTACTGCACTTTGGAATAAGAGTTGCTTACTTCATGGCTGCCTCAGTTTTCACTAAAACCTTTATTTGGTCTGACGCATACCATTAAGCTCTTTCTCCATTTACAGCACTAAGTCTAGCTGCTTACTAATTGTTCCACACATGAAACAAACTTATTATAGTTACTTCATGCATGGGTAACATTTGGGCCGGCCCTTTGGTGAAACTTTTTGCTTAGGTTAAAAGTGTAATCATTTGTTATTATATTTTTGTTATGGTTTATACCATTTATGCCACTGCCTAAGTGGATCTGGACTGGTCCGGACCTGCTGGCTGCACAATAAAAACCTGTTTTGATTACTAAATTCCAAGTGTTTTTTGTCTGTTCTTTATAAAAGAGTGCTGTATTCCCAGTCTTTGTTGAATGTCACTATTATGTGCCATTTTTTCTCTCTCTATTATTGTTGTTTATAATTAATAAATGGGTCTGCACCAACAGTATTTATTGTAATACGAGATAGAAGTGTATGAGTACCCTCTTCACTTCAACACTTGGTTAACCTGCTATTTTTTTCATCCACCCAATCTTTATTTAATATATATATATATATATATATATATATATATATATATATATATATATATATATATATATATATATATATATATATATATATATATATATATATATATATATTATATATAATACATATGTATTTAAGTATTTATATGTGTATATATGTATTTAAATATATACACATATATACATACGTACACATATATAGACATGATAATAACAAAGACTATACAGATATGTTAGATGTTAACAACACAATGTACAGAATGACTAGAATAGAGCACAATACTCCCCTCTTAAGTGACCGCTGCCCTCTAACAGTCTCTCCCAACAGGACTGTGAGTAGAATATAGATCAAATGTATAGAGGCGCTGGTCTTGAATCTCGTGTATATTGACGTGCACACTGAAGAAAGAAACTTAACTTGTGATTTGCAGGAATTAACAAAATAATGTGCAGTATACTCACTCCGAAAAATTTCAGAGTTCAGCTTCTTCAAAAGGATCTCTGTCTCAGTTTTCCCATACTGTGCTTTAGTATCTGTAGATAATGGAAATTGCACTGCAGGTAATTGTATCTTTTACTAAATAAAATGTGCAATATACTCACTCCGATAAATTTGGAATCCGGCTCCTCAAAAAGTGGTAGGTAGCTTTAAATTACTTCCAAGAAAGGCAGCAAAATACTTGTTGTAACAAACAAATATTTATTAAAACATAATTAAAAGGCTCTTTTTGGCTTGGCTCTACGCGTTTCAACGACTGAATCGTCTTTTTCAAGAGCAGTAAAAAACAATTGGAAGTGCTGCCTTAGGAGTATTACAGGTGTATTTATACAGGTAATCATTGTTCCTGTTCCGGTGATAAATACCGGAATAGGACTCACAAATAGAACATTTTATTTTTGTTTTTATCCCTATCCGATTGTGTTTTGAGAGTGATGCATTTTTTGTATATGCTTAAGCTATTTCGCTCAAAATCTCAATAATTAGCCAAATCGGATCGGTATAAACAAGTTAAAAATTATTTGACCAATCAAAATGAAGTAATGATGAAGTTCCCTTTCGAGTCCCGATTCTGTATAGTTCCCTTTAAGGTCCGCCAAACGATGCGTAGTCATGTGTTCCAATCCTACCAATCAGGTGGAGAGCGTTGTTCCAGATACTTTATATGTGAAAAACTGGTTCCGGTTTTGTCCGATCAGTTCTGTACCACATGTCTCGGATTGGCCAATCTCTTTGTGAGCGATGTTTTCACTATATTCCCATAGTAGCCGATACTTTGAATTTTCTCTAAGGGGTATGTAATGGAAAGTGCAGGTCACTTTGGGTTATGTATATTTCAAATATAGAAACGATTGCAATAAAATCACTTCTTTGACAAAATACCTTAGGATTGAATATCTGATGTTTTAACATAAATTATCATTGATTCTAACTATATTACATATTATATGTCAAAATAAACTAATTATAATATTGGAGAATTCTAACCAATAAGGGTTTAGTCTCCTTCATACAAATGTAACAAGGACTCAAATATAGGTTTTGAACATTTTGATATTTTGAAACAATTCTATTTTAACATAAAACAAAATTCTACATCCATGATTACAATAAAATATATTATATATAAAATAATATTTAAATATGAAATTAATACATTATATAAATAAATTAAATTAAAATAAAATAAAATAAAACAAATAAAATTAAACATGCAGATATATAGTTTCTCCATATTAAATTAAATGAATGCTGCCACTCTAATATCTTTATTTAAACCATAGTGTCCATATGTTTTTAATGTGTGTATCCACCATAGTTCTCTTTTATTGAGTTCTTTTTCTATCTCCCCCCCTCTCCAATGTAATGAAACTTTTTCAATGCCAATCCATGATAGATGTTTTTTGTCATATAGTGGGCAATTATTGTAGTGTAAGGGAACACCGTGATCTTCTTTCTCTTTTTCAATTTTGTTGAGGTGCTCTAGTATTCGTGTCTTTACAAATCTTGAAGTTTGACCTAAATACTGGATCTGGCAGTTGCACTGAAGTAAATAAATTGTATTTTTTGTTTTGCAACTGATAAAATCTTTTATCGTGTAGGATTTGCCTGTTACAGAGGAAGTAAATGTCTTATATGTCTTCTTAGTGTAATTGCATGCTTTGCAATGCCCACATGTATAAAATCCTGTCAAATAAGCAATTTGAATGGGTTTAGGAGGCTTCATCCCTTTGATGAGGGAAGGTGCCAATTTCTGTTTGAAATTTGTTCCCTTCCTAAAGGTTATTATTGGTTTATTGGGAATGATGTTATTCAGATATTCATCATTTTTGAGAACATTCCAATGTTGATTTATAATATGTTTAATCTGTTTGTGTCCACTATTGTATGTGGTAATAAACCTTGGGAAATTTGGATTATTTATACCTTCCTTTTTGGTATTTAGAATTAAAGAATCTCGATTCCTACTTCCCACTTCAACCCTATCTTGCTCTAAGACATTACTATCATAGCCTTTATGTTCAAATCTTTCTTTGATTATCTTAGATTGAGTATTAAAGTCATCTATGGTATCAAAATTCCTTCTTATGCGAAGAAATTGCCCTTTGGGGATTGCTTTTAGCCAAGTTGGGTGATGTTCACTATCTCTCCTGATGTAAGTGTTCATATCACAGCTTTTAAAAAAGGTTTTGGTATGTATATTTCCTGCTTCTACAAAAATTGTTAAATCTAGAAAATTGATTTGAGTTTTGTTGAATTCTGGTGTTAATATTATGCCCATATGGTTTTCATTTAAGTAAGAAACAAAGTTTTTTGATGCCTCCTCATCTTTGTTCCAGATACATAGAACATCATCTATGTACCGCCTGGACACCAGGCCCGCCCCAGCCACGCCACATGACCATACATAAGTGTGTTCAAAGTGGTCCATGTAAATATTGGCGTAGCTTGGGGCGAATCTGGTGCCCATGGCGGTGCCACATATCTGAAGATACTGTTGGTTATCAAACCAAAAAAAGTTATGCTTTAATATGAACTCTATTGATGTTAAAATGAATTCTAATAATGCAGTAGATAAATTTTCATCTTGTTCAAGTTTCCATTTTATGGCTGCTATACCTTTTTTATGGTCAATAATAGAATATAAAGATGTTACATCCATTGTTAGCCATGAATATCCTGATTCCCATTTTGTGTCTTTGAGTATGTTAAGTACCTGTTTGGTGTCTTTGAGGTATGATCTTGATGTTTGAGCATAAGGTTGCAACAAATGATCTATGAAGGCCGATAAGTTGCATGTCAGGGAATCTATCCCACTAATTATAGGCCTCCCTGGGGGTCTAAGTGGATCTTTATGTAATTTGGGGATGAAGTAAAAAATAGGAGTCTTAGATTCTGTTTTATTTAAAAACATAAATTCGTCATGGGAAATAATATCTCTGTCAAGAGCTTGTAATAAGATCTCATTTAGTTCTGAAGTGAATATTCTTTTTGGGTTATTTTTCAAGATTTGATAGGTCTTTGTATCTGATAAGATTCTATTTGCTTCCTCCATGTAGTAGCTACGGTCCATTATTACTATACTTCCCCCCTTATCTGCCTCCTTAATGATGATGTCTTCCCTTTTATTTAAATTTTTGTAAATCTCATTTTCTTGTTTGTTTAAATTAAAATATTTTGGTCTTGACTCAATTTTTTCTATGTCTTTTAGAATTAATTTACCAAATACTTCTATATTTGGACCTTTACAGTGGCTAGGATAGAAAGTGGAGGGGTTTTTGAAGTAAGTTCTTGATTCCCTATATGGTAGAGGGTTTTCTTGGTTTTTGCTGAGTATCTCTTTCCTGGCAAAAAATCTTTTAACAGTCAAGTTCCTAATAAATTTCTGTGCATCAATAAATAATTGAAATGTATTGACACTTTGGGTGGGGATAAACTTCAAGCCCTTAGAAAGAATATTTTTTTCTTGTTTAGTTATTGTCTGTGATGAAATGTTGTGAATACCTAATCTCTCTGGCTCCTTCTTCTGTGTTTTGCCCCTTCTACCTCTTGTTCCTCTGAAGGATCTGGTGTTCTGTCTCTTTTTTTTTTATTTATTCTGTCTGGGCGAAGTGGAGAATATCTGTTGGGGTGTGTCCAACCCTGATTGGTCGGTGTGTGATTTGTTCCTACTTTGTGTCTTTCTTTGTATGTGTTCTGTGGAAAAGGGTGATTCAAATCTTGTTCATGTCTTACATTATCAGTGATATAGTGATTTTCTCTTTTGTCTCTTTTGTCTTTTGGTGAATGTATGTTCTTATAGTGATTAGAATAATTAGAATGGTGATTGTATTCTGATCTGTGTTGATTCATTCTCCTATATTCATTGTGATTGCTTTGATTTCCATTTCTTTGGTGAAAAACTTCTCTATTTTGTTGATATCTGTTGTGCTCATAATTGTTATGTGTTTGTCTTGTATTGTGATCCCTATAATTATTGGGATAATTCCTGTTCCAATCAGCCAATAGAATGTGAGCTCAATCCTATTGGCTGATTGCATCAGCCAATAGGATTTTTCTACCTTTTATTCCAATTGGCTGATAGAATTCTATCAGCCAATCGGAATCTAAGGGACGCCATCTTGGATGACGTCACTTAAAGGAACCTTCATTCATCTTTATTCGTCGGAAGAAGAGGATGCTCCGCGTCGGATGTCTTGAAGATGGAGCAGCTCCACGTCAGATGGATGAAGATAGAAGATGCAGTCTGTATAAAGACTTCTGCCCGTCTGGAAGACCACTTCGCCCGGCTTGGATGAAGACTTCTCCCGGCCTCGTTGAGGACTTCGGCCCGATTGAATGAAGATTTCTGCCGCTTCCTTGAGGATGGATGTCCGGTCTTCAGAACTGTAAGTTGATCTTCAGGGGGTTAGTGTTAGGTTTTTTTAAGGGTGTATTGGGTGGGTTTTATTTTTAGGTTAGGGTTTGGACCTGCAATAGAGCTTTTTAAGGGCAATGCCCATCCAAATGCCCTTTTCAGGGCAATGGGGAGCTTAGTTTTTTTAGATAGTATTTTATATGGGGGGTTGGTTGTGTGGGTTGTGGGTTTTACTGTTGGAGGGTTTTTTGTATTTTGTTTTTTTTACAGGTAAAAGAGCTGATTACTTTGGGGCAATGCCCCGCAAAAGGCCCTTTTAAAGGCTATTGGTAGTTAAGTTTAGGCTAGGGTTTTTTTTTGGAGGGGGGGCTATTAGATTAGGTGTAATTAATTTAAATATCTGTAATTTGTTTATTATTTTCTGTAATTTAGTGTTTGTTTGTTTTTGAACGTTAGCTAATTTAATTTAGGTAATTGTATTTAATTTAGTTAATTTATTTAATTATAGTGTAGTATTAGGTGTTATTGTAACTTAGGTTAGGTTTTATTTTACAGGTCAATTTGTATTTATTTTATCTAGGTAGTTAATAAATAGTTAATAACTATTTAGTAACTATTGTACCTAGAACAAACTTGCCTGTAAAATAAAAATAAACCCTAAGGTAGCTACAATGTAACTATTAGTTATATTGTAGCTAACTTAGGGTTTATTTTACAGGTAAGTATTTAGTTTTAAATAGGAATAATTTAGTTAGTTATAGGAATTTTTAGTTAGATTTATTTTAATTATATTTAAGTTAGGGGGTGTTAGGATTAGGGTTAGACTTAGGTTTAGGGGTTAATAAATTTATTATAGTGGCGGCGAGGTTGGGGCGGCAGATTAGGGGTTAATAAGTGTAGGTAGGTTGCGGCGACATTGGGGGCAGCAGATTAGGGATTTATAAATATAATGTAGGTGTCAGCGATTATGGGGGCAGCAGATTAGGGGTTCATAAGTATAATGTAGATGGTGGCGGTGTCAGGACCGGCACATTAGGGGTTAATAAGTATAATGTAGGTGTCGGCGATGTCGGGGGTGGCAGATTAGGGGTTAATAAGTGTAAGATTAGGGGTGTTTAGACTTGTGGTTCATGTTAGGGTGTTAGGTGTAAACATAATATGTGTTTCCCCATAGGAATCAATGGGGCTGCATTATTGAGTTTTACGCTGCTTTTTTGCAGGTGTTAGACTTTTTTCTCAGCCGGCTCTCCCCGTTGATTCGTATGGGGAAATCGTGCATGAGCACGTTCAACCAGCTCACCGCTGACTTAAGCAGCGCTGGTATTGGAGTGCGGTAAGGAGCAAAATTTTGCTCAACGCTCACTTCTTGTCTTTTAACGACGGGTTTGTAAAAACTCGTAATACCAGCGCTGCAGGTAAGTGAGCGGTGAGAAAAAACTGCTCGCTAGCACAGCACAGCTCAAAACAAAAAACTCTGAATCTAGCCATAAGTCTCTTCCAATAGAGTCCATGTTAGAAAACATAATTGCTCCAAGCAGTCAACAGTAAGCACATAAAAAGTGAGGGTTAGTCAGCAGGAAATGTCAATGGTCGTTAATTGCAGTGAAACAGTTCAAACTGTATATAGCAACAGGTAAGCGGTTACATGGCAGGTAAACAATTCATTCAGCACAGACCAGTCATTGATGAGTACGTGACATAAAGATCCCCAAATCACAGTAGGTATTACACTCTCAGGGTACAACCTACTGAGGGCTTGCCCTCACCTAAGGGACCCTTCTAGTGGAGAGATAAACAGGTTAGATCTCACCAGTCTTTATAGTGATGTGTTGTCCATATATCTGCAGGTCTGGTCACGGCTATCCTGGTCACTCAAGCTTTAGAGTTGCTGCACCTGCATATACTTTGTCCAAGATGGTAAATAGCTCCTGCTGTTCCTCGCAGCTTGGTTCTTGCAGATACTGGTATCCCAAGTGCTCAAAGTGGGTAAGGACCCTTGACTGGTTTAGCCGAGATAATAAAACAAACACTTGCGAACATAAGTCCATACTGACAGAGAGTATTGGGACACCGCAATTTCCAGGAAATTCCACAGGACCCTAAACAAAGAAAACTTTTCTCCATTTGGAACCAGATACCTGCTATCAGACCGGAGTCCATACTGATAAATAGTATTGAGACAACCGCCATCCACAAAAGTTCCCTTTTTAGCTATTACTAATAGCTTATCCATATGAATGTCTTCCAACGGATCCCACTAAACAACTAAGTAGTTTTGAGAACCACTACTTTCTAAGGTACTTTTATAAGGTGTTATGAGGCACTCTTTTAACAATCAACCGCTCTTATCAAAACTACCCTATCTTGGGTTGTTTTATACAATTTTACTAGACCTTTTTTATCCATTTTTTATCCACTGCAGTGCGATACACATACAACATATATATTGTGCAAATATGTATTTAATGTCTTTTTAATTTGCCTCTTTTTTAATCTGCCTATTTTTAAATATATACCATATTGTATTAAATATATACCATATTGTATTATAATTGCATTTGTTCCTATCCTACTTGTATTTGTTACAACTTGTTATTCGCTACATTTGTTCAATATATAAAAATTGTCACATTTTGTACAATACCTCATTTTTCTCTTTCTCTTTATTATTTATATTGATTTCCACAATCTTATCATCTTATCATCACACAAACTAGTTAACACATACAAATTTTATGTTTTTAATATCTGTTCACCCACCACGCTGCAACACGATATAAAGCACTTTGCTATTATTTTTCAATTATTTTCTAATCAATTGAAACCTAGCTCCCCTTCACTTGTCCATTCTAACTTTTACATCGATAACAATTTGGAGGAATTGCTATCACTTAGAAGGGTGTAGAGCATATTCTTAACCACTCAAAAATTATTTAGCTCACTATTATCTAATTAGTTTCAAAGGTGCACTCGCTCCATCCTGTTTTTTAAATACTATTCACCCCCTCCTCACTCGGAGTTAGAGACACACCTATTTTTTATAAAAATATACATATATTGTCACTTATTTTTCTTTATATTTCCTTTGAATATATTATATTTTCCATATAATTACACAAAAATATGGATATATTTGCTCAAAGAGACGAAATTCTTCAAAATATTTCATTAGACAATGAACATTTAACAAATAACATTTCTAATAATATTCCCACCAACTTAAATGACTTATGTGAAAACCTAGAAAGCCTCCTAATTAAAGAACTTAAAAACACTATAGAAATTAAATATACCCAAAAATATATTGACAATAATATGGTCCCTAGAGTATTAAGGTTAAAGAAAAATTGTACCTTTACACTAAATGAAGAACTCTCAAACGAATGGTTTGAAACCCTTGAAAATGCCTCTCTGGGACTAATGAAAATTATCATAAAATCTAGAAATCTGTTCCTTAAAGATATAAAATCAGAAATTGACTCACACAAAAACAATCTCAAATCATTTGAGAATAACATTGAATTTACAAATCTACAAAAAGATATTTTTAGCAACATTTCAAAATTTAAAGACAACATTATAGAAACTAAACTTTCAAAATACCAAAGAGATCTAACAGATTATTCAGACAATAAACCGGAAACAGACACTCCTATAGAAACAGAAACCAACTGTGATATAGAAAATATAGATACAGATACCACCACTAGTAAAAAAGATTTATCACAATTTTTTGGTAAAAACAATCATTATACAAATAGACACCCTAAAACAAATTTTCCTCCAAAAAATAAAGAAAATAACCATAACTATCCCAACCATAATAATGAACCTATAAAAACCTTTTACAAACACTCTGAAAATTCCAATCACAACCATTATCCTAACTATTCAAACAATCATAGACAAAATTCAAATTATTATCATACCAATCATAAAGAACAGAGAGACAGTGCTTATAACTCAATGAGGTTTAAAGAAAACCGAAATGACAGTGGTGTACCAAAACACAACTATTACCAACAAGAAAATGGATACCATGTTGATAGAAGAGTATATTCACATAACAACTATGAGAATGACAGAGAAAATAACAGTAACAGAGATAACTACAATTATAGTTGGAGAAACCATAACTCTAGAAATGTCGACTCTGGAAATCCTAATTTTAGAAATTCTAACTTTAGAGATACAAATCGCACAAATTACTACCCTAGAAACGGAGAATATAACACAAATAATAATTATCATAGTCACCAGCAACAAAATCATTACTCATATAGATCACAATCCAATGACTATAATTATCACAATAGAAACTACTCCAATATAAATCAAGATTGGAGAGTACCTGTTAAAAATAGATTCCAACCACTGGAAACTAATATAGAACCATTTTCGCCTATCCCAAATCAAACACAACAACAAGTTTTTTTAGGAAAGTCCCCTTCGGGGGAAGGAACCTCAAAAAACACAAATTCTCGTATACTACCACAAAGAACTGTAAGAAACAAAAGAGGTTTAGAGGCAGGAGGGGCAGAAGAAAATCCAGGCAAAACACCAAAAAGACAGAAATAAAACATTCAGGAATATTCAATTTAAGTAAATATCCACTAAATGACATACAAAAGAACATTTTAAATAAAGGCCTATCTTTTGCCCCTTCCTGCAAACTCAATAAGTTTGAAACCCTTATTAACATCAACCAATTTGTTCAAAAACTCACACTTAAAAGGTATTACATAAAAAATCCTTTAGAAAATAAAGTTTTAAAAGAAAAAGAAACCATGTACAAACATACTGATCTAAAAGCCCCTTCCACTTTCTACCCCACCCATGAAAAGAGTGAACACAAACTATTTGAAGAAATGTTGAAAAAAGACTTAGAAAATCTTGACCAAAATAAATATCTTAATTGGAACATGAGTCAGAAAGAACTCAACATAATCAAAGAATTAAAAAATAATAAAAATATTACAATCAAACCAGCGGATAAAGGTGGAGGCATCGTCCTTATGGACACTTCCTTCTACATTGAAGAATCAAATAGACTTCTCCACGACGAAACCACTTACAATAAACTGAAAAATAATCCCATTAAAAATCAGACAATAAAATTAGAACAATTATTGGATAAAGCATTTAATACTGGGCTATTAACGAAATATGAATATGAATTCCTAAACGTAAAAAATCCCATCACTCCAACATTCTACATTTTACCTAAAATCCATAAACACCTCACTAGACCCCCAGGCCGCCCCATCATATCAGGCATAGGATCACTCACATCTAATCTTTCCCAATATGTAGATTTCTTTTTACAAAATTATGTTATATCCCTACCATCCTATCTCAAAGATTCAACTCAATTACTTAATATTTTAAAAAATCTATCTTGGAAAGAAAATTTTCTATTAGTCACTTGCGATGTCAATTCGCTATACACAAATATAGACCATCAAAAAGGTTTAAGAGCAATAAAATATCTCCTTGACAAAGATCCCCTTTTAAACTCAGATCAAAACCAATTTCTACTTGAATGCATAAATTTTATACTCCACAATAATTATTTTCTCTTCATTGAAAATATATATCTCCAAGTCAAAGGAACAGCAATGGGCACAAGGTTCGCCCCCAGTTATGCCAACCTGTTTATGGGTCTCTTTGAAAAAAACTTTATATATGAAGGACAATGGGGGGCGAACCTTGTGCACTACTACAGATACATAGATGATCTCTTCATCATTTGGAAGGGGGAACACGAACTTCTAGAATTATTCATAGAGGACATGAACACTAACCCAATGAATCTTAAATTTACACACGAATACAGCAGTAATCTAATCCATTTTTTAGACATAGAAATTGAAATCATTAACACAGAAATAAAAACAAGAACTTATTTCAAACAAACAGACGCAAACAATTATATTCACAATGATAGTTGCCATCTAACAAGATGGAAAACAAATATACCCAAGGGTCAGTATCTAAGAATTCGTAAAAACTGTTCAGATATCAACCAATTTTCTAAACAATCCGAAATTCTCACACAGAGATTTAAAGAAAAAGGTTATAAGTCCCATATTATTAATAAAGCCAAAAAAGAAGCTGAAGAAAAAAACAGAGAGTTAATATTAACTACACAACATTTGACAAAACAAAAACAAAAACAAAAAACTGAAGACCCATTTTTTATACCATTCATCACACAATATAGTTCCCAACATCATGAAATAAAAAAGATCCTCAATAGACATTGGCATTACATCAAACAAGATCAGATATTAGGACCTAGAATAAAAAATCAGCCGGACATTATTTTTAAAAGAGCAAAAAATTTAAAAAATATTCTGTCACCTAGTGAATTTAAAAATAAAACAACCAACAACTTAGTAGATACAAATTTCAAAAAAGAAAAAATAGAAGGATTTTGTCCATGCATTTCATGCAAATCATGTAAACATAGTTCAAAAATCAAAACAATAAAATCAAATAATAATGAACAATACATAAACATAAAAGAAATCATACGCTGTTCAGATCAAAATGTAATTTACTGCATACAGTGTTCATGCGGCCTACAATATTTTGGCCAAACGAGCCGCATGTTTAGAGATAGAATTAGAGAACACCTACACCATATAGAACACAAAGCTACCAATACTGAACTAAACAAACACTTCACAGAATGTCACAACGGAAACATTAACAAATTCAAATATTGGGGAATTAAAAAGTATTTCTTAGCCCCAGAGGAGGTAATATGGAACATTTTCTACTTAGAAAGGAAGCAGAATATATCTATGCATTTAAAACTCTCCATCCATATGGATTAAATATGGAATTCGACCTAAACTTTCTAATTTAAAATCAAATTAAAAGTCAAATTAAAAACAAAATCAAAAACTAAAATTAAAAACAAATAAAAAGAAGATTTTCTATCAAAATATAAATATAAATACTCTATAACAAAAGTTCTTTAAATATCTCTTCCCATTTTTTAATTAAAACAAATAATAAACAAATTTATACACAACGATATTCACATTAGTTGATTAAACATAATAGTTTACTCTGCCCCCCTTTCTTAATTTTAAGACCTATGAATAAACTACTGAGTAAGATCAGCTCAGTCTAAACCCAATAACTTTTTGGAATTAAAATTGATCTTTATAACATAGTTTAATAAAATAGTTTATTTTGCCCCTTTTTCACTTACCCAAAAAATCTTCATTTTTTATAAAAATCAACATTATTAACACTGATCAAAACACAAAGAATAACCATTCCTAAATATAGATTAATATAAGATAACGAACAATAATCTAGTACCTCATCTTTTAAGATTAAAATACTTCCCTTAACATTACCTTTTATCTAAAGCAATATCGCCTTAATAAATGAGCATCTAGATCCATATTAGCAGATACTTTATTTAATCACAAAAGATATATTTTATATATCAGTCATTTAGGCACAAAGAAATTAATTGTTCTTCCTATACCCATTTTTTATTTTGACACTGTACCTTTATATTATATTTGACACTATACCTTTATACTATATCTAAACACATTCCTAACACAAATAGTTATAAAAATCCTTGTCCAACACAAGCTTCACACCATTTCTACTTACACAAACTGTAAATTCAATAAAAGATGTTCCACTTTACTTTTTTGTGTTTTTTCTATGAACTTTTCTATTGGTTAAAAGCAATTACAAACACCCAATAGTAACACAGATTGCCTACCAATGTTATCCAATAGCAATCTATACAGCCCTTTATAAATGCCCTACAGAGTGTTCACTGGCATCTTGATAAAGGCTACGGCCGAAACGCGTAGAGCTGCCTACACTCTGAAACACTGCATATATAGCCGGGCAATTTGAAAAAGCCGGTTATTTGAAAAAACCGTTTTGTTTGAAAAAGCCGGTCACTTAGAAAAAAAGCTGGTACTTTAAACTTTGAACTCTTTTTTGCCGCCAAACGGATCCCAAGAAATCCAACTGCTGCTACACACTGGTTCAGCTAAGGATCCAAAAGTCCATACTGACAGAGAGTATTGGGACACCGCAACTTCCAAGAAATTTCTCCTTCACTTGCGAACATAAGTCCATACTGACAGAGAGTATTGGGACACCGCAATTTCCAGGAAATTCCACAGGACCCTAAACAAAGAAAACTTTTCTCCATTTGGAACCAGATACCTGCTATCAGACCGGAGTCCATACTGATAAATAGTATTGAGACAACCGCCATCCACAAAAGTTCCCTTTTTAGCTATTACTAATAGCTTATCCATATGAATGTCTTCCAACGGATCCCACTAAACAACTAAGTAGTTTTGAGAACCACTACTTTCTAAGGTACTTTTATAAGGTGTTATAAGGCACTCTTTTAACAATCAACCGCTCTTATCAAAACTACCCTATCTTGGGTTGTTTTATACAATTTTACTAGACCTTTTTTATCCATTTTTTATCCACTGCAGTGCGATACACATACAACATATATATTGTGCAAATATGTATTTAATGTCTTTTTAATTTGCCTCTTTTTTAATCTGCCTATTTTTAAATATATACCATATTGTATTAAATATATACCATATTGTATTATAATTGCATTTGTTCCTATCCTACTTGTATTTGTTACAACTTGTTATTCGCTACATTTGTTCAATATATAAAAATTGTCACATTTTGTACAATACCTCATTTTTCTCTTTCTCTTTATTATTTATATTGATTTCCACAATCTTATCATCTTATCATCACACAAACTAGTTAACACATACAAATTTTATGTTTTTAATATCTGTTCACCCACCACGCTGCAACACGATATAAAGCACTTTGCTATTATTTTTCAATTATTTTCTAATCAATTGAAACCTAGCTCCCCTTCACTTGTCCGTTCTAACTTTTACATCGATAACAATTTGGAGGAATTGCTATCACTTAGAAGGGTGTAGAGCATATTCTTAACCACTCAAAAATTATTTAGCTCACTATTATCTAATTAGTTTTAAAGGTGCACTCGCTCCATCCTGTTTTTTAAATACTAATAAAACAAACAATGCAACGCTGGTGCAATGCCACCCCTTGCTATCGCGCGGCTGTTGAGGATGTCAATTAACCAGGTCAGACTTATACGGGCCGATTTTGATTGGCAAAATCAGAGTTGGCGAGTAGGTTAGGAAGCAGCGGTCTAATGACTGCTGCTACTTAACTATCGGCTTCAGGCTCACTTATGCAAGCCTGCACTGAAACTTTATAAAGCTGCATCTAGCAGCTTTATACATTTCACCCAGAGCCTTAATTATTTTAAACCTTAAACCTAGGAAAGGCTGCTGATATTTTGAGGCCATTCATATATACCAAAGACAAGCTTCTGCTGCCATAGATTGGTGGGTGCTAAACAAAAAGCTGACAGATTTGTGAACTGCCAGGATGGGTTATTTTTTTATTTATATATATATAACAGTCAGATTAATGACTTTCAACTTTAGACTTTTTTAAACAGCTAATGAAACTTTTAAAAATACAACTACATGTTATTATCAGACTAATCTTTTATTTGAATCCTTCATTCTATCTAGCATTTATTTGGTATTTAACGTCCTTTTAATAACTTTTTCAACTTTGTTTGATCACAATATTACAATTTTAATGGGTTTTTTTATCTTTATTTTTCAATATATAAGCATGTAATTACTTATAAATACTATGGCCTAGATTACGAGTTGTGTGTTAGCCTTAAAAAGCAGGTTTAAGAGGCCCTAACGCTGCTTTTTAACGCCCGCTGGCATTACGAGTCTTGCAGGTACAGGTGTACCGCTCACTTTTTTGGCCAGACTCGGAAATACTGCAAATCCACTTACGTCAATTGCGTATCCTATATTTTCAATGGGACTTGCATAGCGCCGGTATTACGAGTCTGCCAAAAAGTGAGCGGTAGACCCTCTCCTGTCAAGCCTGGTACCGCATTTTAAATGATAAATGCAATTCGTTATCGGCACCTGTAACAATCCCAAGTCCACTGCACTGTCGACAACTCTACATATGTGACCGGACCCGTAACGTCCGTAACTTCACCACTCACCTCACACAGTGGACCGGTCCTAGCGGCAAAGATCCTCCATAGGGCGACCTGTCTGTACGATATCCACAGAGTGTCTTGTCACTGTGGGTAAAAACCTCCACCAGTGCCGTCCATGAAACGGGAATTACAAGCGTCCTGCTTCACTCTGTTAGCATCGAGCCTCAATCTCGCTCAGCGTGTGACGTCACCCGATCCTGCCTCCCGTATTCTCATCCACCTGTTGCCATGAGAGGTGAGTGGGCTTGTGTTTGCAGGGGTCTCCTTCGTGTTATCCGTGCAATATCCTATGTTTCAATCAATGTAGCAATAACAAAAAGTTGGATGCACTGGATACAGATGAAGTTTCAGAAAGCTTTATTTGAAGAAACATTAAAAGCTCATCATTACAATAATGACAATACGAATCCCTTGATACATGAGTGGTGTGCGTTCCACCCCAAAGACTGCTTGCTGACGCGTTTCGGCTCCAAGGGCCGTAATTGTAGCTGCAGTCACTTGTTCCAAATGAGGTTAAATACCCATTGGAACCAGTTAATAGGTTAAAAACAAAGAACCTCCTTTTACCCGGGGCGGAACAATACCACACCTCTTAAAATTAACCCTTCAATAATATGTGAACTATTAACTCTATTTAAGCTCAAACAATTGAAATGGTTCTTTAAGCTCATTCTACTGAAGTTTCAATCTTACAACACATGTAAATTATATCTATTGTATCAAAACCTGATTTTGACAACGAGTCGATACAGAAAAAACAGGGCGATAGGTACAATAACAGATATGTGGTTATATAACATAACAGAGTAATTTTGTACGAATTAATGTGAAAACATATATAGGTAAATTTTTCTCATAAAAATTACATATCTAAATATCAAAATAATCAGCTCTTTTACCTGTAAAAAAAATTCCCCCCAACATTAAAACCCACCACCCACACAACCAACCCTACTCTAAAACCCACCCAATCACCCCTTTAAAAACCTAACACTAACCCCTTGAAGATCACCCTACCGTGAGAAGTCCTCAACGAATCCGGCAGAAGTGGTCCTCCAGACGGGCAGAAGTCTTCATCCAACCGGGCAGAAGTGGTCCTCCAGACGGGCGGGGTGTCTTCATCCAGACAGCATCTTCTATCTTAATCCATTCAGCGCGGAGCAGGTCCATCTTCAAGACATGCGACGCTGAGCATCCTCTTCTGTCCATGGCCTATGACTGCATGAAGTTTCCTTTAAATTACGTCATCCAAGATGCGGTCCTTTCAATTCCGATTAGCTGAATTCTATCAGCCCATCGGAATTAAGGTAGAAAAAAATCCTATTGGCTGATGCAATCAGCCAATGGGATTGAACTTCAATCCTATTGGCTGATCCAATCAGCCAATAGGATTGAGCTGACATTCTATTGGCTGTTCCAATCAGCCAATAGAATGCCAGTTTAATCCTATTGGCTGATTGCATCAGCCAATAGGATTTTTTCTACCTTAATTCTGATTGGCTGATAGAATTCTATCAGCTAATCGGAATTGAAGGGACGCCATCTTGGATGATGTAATTTAAAGGAACCTTCATTCAGTCGTCGGCCGTGGACAGAAGAGGATGCTCCGCGTTGGATGTCTTGAAGATGGACCCGCTCCGCGCCGAATGGATGAAGACAGAAGATGCCGTCTGGATGAAGACTTATGCCCTTCTGGAGGACCACTTCTACCGGATTCGTTGAGGACTTCTGTCCGGGTGGGTGAAGACTTCTCACGGTAGGGTGATCTTCAAGGGGTTAGTGTTAGGTTGTTTTAAGGGGGGATTGGGTGGGTT
Organism: Bombina bombina; assembly: GCF_027579735.1. Classification (NCBI taxonomy): domain Eukaryota; kingdom Metazoa; phylum Chordata; class Amphibia; order Anura; family Bombinatoridae; genus Bombina; species Bombina bombina. The sequence goes on from NC_069499.1 coordinate 403,643,148, forward strand.
TTAGAGTAGGGATGGTTGTGTGGGTGGTGGGTTTTAATGTTGGGGAGGTATTTTTTTATTTTTTTTTACAGGTAAAATAGTTGATTACTTTGGGGCAATGCCCCACAAAAGGCCCTTTTAAGGGCTATTTGTAATTTAGTGTAGGCTAGGGCTTTTTTTATTTTGGGGGGCTTTTTATTTTGTTAGGGGGATTAGAGTAGGTGTAATTAGTTTAAAAATCTTGTAATTTCTTTATTATTTTCTGTAATTTAGTGGGGTTTTTTTTCGTACTTTAATTTTATTTTATTGTAATTAATTGTACTTAATTTAGGTAATTAATTTAATTATAGTATAGTGTTAGGTGTAATTGTTACTTAGGTTAGGTTTTATTTTACAGGTAAATTTGTATTTATTTTAACTAGGTAGTTATTAAATAGTTAATAACTATTTAATAACTATTGTACCTAGTTAAAATAAATACAAAGTTGCCTGTAAAATAAAAGTAAACCCTAAGCTAGCTACAATTTAACTATTAGTTATATTGTAGCTAGTGTATGGTTTATTTTATAGGTAAGTATTTATTTTTAAATAGGAATAATTTAGTTAATTGTAGTAATTTTATTTAGATTTATTTTAATTATATTTAAGTTAGGGGGTGTTCGGTTTAGGGGTTAATAACTTTATTATAGTGGCAGCGACGTTGGGGGTGGCAGATTAGGGGTTAATAAATGTAGTTAGGTTGCGGCAACATTGGGGGCGCTAGATTAGGGGTTAATACATATAATGTAGGTGTCAGCGATGTTGGGGGCAGCAGATTAGGGGTTCATAAGTATAATGTAGGTGGCAGCGGTGTCCGGAGCGGCAGATTAGGGGTTAATAATATAATGTAGGTGTCAGCGATGTCGGGGGTGGCAGATTAGGGGTTAATAAGTGTAAGATTAGAGATGTTTAGACTTGGGGTTCATGTTAGGGTGTCAGGTGTAGACATAACTTTTGTTTCCCCATAGGAATCAATGGGGCTGCATTAGGAGCTTTACGCTGCTTTTTTGCAGTTGTTAGTTTTTTTTTCAGCCGGCTCTCCCCCATTGATTCCTATGGGGAAATCGTGCACGAGCACGTTTTACCAGCTCACCGCTAACGTAAGCAGCGCTGGTATTGAGGTGAGATGTGGAGCTAAATTTTGCTCTACGCTCACTTTTTTGTGGCTAACGCCGGGTTTGTAAAAACCCGTAATACCAGCGCTGTCTATAAGTGAGCATAAACTGCTCGTTAGCACCGCACAGTCTCTAACGCAAAACTTGTAATCTAGGCGTATGCGTAATTAAAACATGTTCTTTTAAATAGGTTATTGTAACTATTATGGAAACAGAGATTCCTGCAAAAACCTTTAATTTTTTCATTAAACTCAAGATAGAGCACAATATTCCCACAAGCGGAATTTAAGTATTAATTTTCAACTATCGGCTAGATTACGAGTTTTGCGTTATGAGTGAAAAAGCCTCATAATGCTGCTTTTTCACTACCGCTGGTATTACGAGTTTTGTAGGTATAGCTGTACCGCACACTTTTTTGGCCGACATGCAACGTAACTACCGCACCTTTTACATTTTTCAATGGGACTTCCATAGCGCCGGTATTACGAGTTTGCCTTGGAGGCCAAAAAGTGAGTGGCACAGCCCATAACTACAAGATCTGTACCGTAAACTGAAAGTCAGTAGTTATGGGTTTTACGTTACAAAGTTGTAGCATAAAACTCATAACTTAAGTGTTACAAAGTACACTAACACCCATAAACTACCTATTAACCCCAAATCTGCTGCTCCGGACATCACTGCCATTATAATAAATATATTAACCCCTAAACCGCCACACTCCCGCATCGCAAACACTAGTTATTATTTTGAGGGGACAGCAAATTTACACTGTTATACAGGCTGTACACCCACTACTTTACATTGTAGCAAAGTGTCATTTCTTCAGTGTTGTCACGTGAAAAGATATAATAAAATATTTACAAAAATGTGAGGGGTGTACTCACTTATGTGAGATACTGTATGTAAGAGCAGACCAGTGATATTGCATATCAATAGCATGCCACTTGTAATCTGCCCCTCTGTGTCTTAAAATCTAGTTTTTAAAACCCTTGGGTTTCCAGTTCCTCCTAAAATATGTTTTTTTATTGATAGATAGATAGATAGATAGATAGATAGATAGATAGATAGATAGATAGATAGATAGATAGATAGATGATAGATAGATAGATAGATAGATAGATAGATAGATAGATAGATAGATAGATGATAAGATAGACAGACTGAGATAGATAGATGATAGATAGATGATAGATTGTGTTGAAGTATGATTAAAAGAGATTAGAAAACCAACAATTTCCTTTATTATTAAGTAGGAAAGCATAAACAATGTATTAAGGGACATGTTTTTAAAATAAATAGGGAAATTAAGAATGAGGTTAAGGGATCACCTCTTATTTATTCCAATTATAACACATAATTCCTCTCCCATCTCTAAGCTATGCTTAATAAGTTCTACAAGTGATCCCAAGTCACTGCATGATGTTAGGTTTTTTCAACACATCTCAAGCACATTTCTAATAATTGCACACAGTAGGCAGTGAACAAAGCAAATATAACACATTTTTCTAACACTTGTGAGCATGTTGTAACCTCTGAAGGCCACGTTACCTATTGATTGCCTTATGTAAAGATGTTTTACAGCTTACAGTGACTCAAGGGCAGGGCCCTCTACCCATTGTTATTTATGTAAATATCTTCTGATGATTGTATGCCACAACTGTATATTGAAGGGGCAGTCTACACTATAAAGGTAAATTATTTTAATCCTTGCCCAGTGACCATACAGTCTTATCGTATCCCCTGAAACAGGTTTTTTTCCCATGCAGGTAAAAACAAAGATGTTTAGACGCTTTGGCCATTTTGAAATGGCCGCCTAATCCCTTCTAGATGTGATGTCACTATTTCCCTGGGTTTGTGTGAGTGACTGAGGGCTGCGAGACACACACAGCAATTCACACTTGTGCACAGCATTTCACGCATGAGCATTGCACTCTAAATGACATTGCAGTCCTGAACAGGAAGTGAAGAGTACAAATTAAAGAAACAGACTATCTGCAAGCAAGGATACTTCCAGAGTATTTGATTTTATATTTTCTGAGAATGGCAGCAGCTTCTTAGTTATTGCATCGTTGAGTGGCAGCAGTTTCTTAGTTATCTCAGAATGGCATTCGCTGCAGACACGCTTCCAGTCTGTGAGGAGTTGTAGACATGATTCCACCCTGTAATTTGTCCACTGTTACTAATGAGACCACAACTAAATAGGAACCTTCTAGCACTCTCAGAAAAAAATAAAAATCAAATACTCCGGAAGTATCGTAGCTTGCAGATGGTCCGTCTCTTTAAATTGTCCTGTGTCACAGCCCCCCGTGATTACACAAACACGGGTAAATAGTGAAATCAAATATAGGAGGTATCAGATGGGCATTTCAAAACTTCGAAACACCATAATTTTTGCCTGCATGGGAAAAAGCACGTTTCTGGGGAAAGGGTAGGCTGTGGAATCATTGGGCAAGGATTAAAATAATGTATATACCTTTATAGTGCAGACTGTACCTTCAATGTTTACAGAGCTGCATAATATGTTGCCACTTTATAAATAAACAATAATAATAATTTAATTTGAGGTTCTGTTTGCCATGAGAAAACTTTGAACTTGGGTAATTCTTATTTTACTTACTAATGCAGTTCCAGTCCATTAGAAGAACATCCATTTGAATTAATTAGCCTCTCCAAGTATGTGATACATTTGAAAAATCTTTATATCCTACGCATAAAAACATGTTTTGGGGCTTTTCAAACATCCTCACAGAAATTGAGAAAGGCAAAGCAGACCATCATACATATATGTTAAAATGGCTTTTCAAGAGGGTAGGGCTGTTGAATTAGATAACAAACAAAAATAAAACTGTACAAATAGTATTTGTTATGCAGCTTTTTATGGATTGAAATACTGCTAATGAGTTTTTGACAGGTTTTTGCTACACAAAGTCATGTTTTATTTATTTGATTGTAATGGATTTTAAAATGGACTCATACTGAAATTGTCACTCATTCATATGAAATAGTAGCATCTAAATAGTTTTTTTTTAATACAAATGGGAAGTTAAAGCTTTTTTAAATGTATCTATCTATCTATCATCTATCTATCATCATCTATTTATCTATCTCTCTATAAAGACAGATAAATATATAGATGACAGATAGATGATAGATAGGTAGATAAACATTTGTAAAAAAAAAAAAAAAAAAGCCATTTGAATAGTTTTTCAAACATAACGGAATGATACCTTTGAGCAATGAATAACTTATAATCTTTTTTTTTTCTTCCAAAAAAACGGACTTCCTTTTTTCTAATTGTATTGTGCAGCTATATAACACACATTTCTACACACTTTACAACATTTTAATGAGCATCATAATTTGAAAGTGCAAAATTAATATCATGATTTTAATAACTTTTTTATCATACTTTATAAATTACTACTGATTCTTAAAATTATTAATATAATAATATAAATTATTGAGTGTTATATGGCTAAATAAAGAGTGCAAATTCTGTTTCATTTTAAACTTACATTTAATTTTCATTCCAGTGTAATGATAATAGTTTGTCTCAAAACAGATTAGTGCTACACAAGGAAAAAGAGTGCTATTGAATTTATTTTGTAATGTCTGACCTTGCGTATTCAAATATATTATTTTGTATACATATAATTTGTATTGCTATGGTCTCGCTAATGACAGTGGAGACCCAAATATGGACTTACAGAGCACCTAAAGCATAAAGGCCTGACAGGAAATTGGAAAGGTAATTTCTGTGTCTGAGTAGAAGAGTATTTGGTAACAATGCTA